>NC_084993.1:2785290-3112790 GCF_963691925.1 Scomber scombrus | reverse complement strand
CTAATAAATTGTCCTTTCATCCACGCGCAAGACAAATTTTGCCTTCTCGCCCTCCCCCTCCTCTTCTCTCAGCCCCCTCCCTCCCTCCCTATCTCTCTACACCCGTTCTCACTTTCACCACGTTCACATGCTCTGGTGCTCCCTCTCTCCCAGTTCCTCTGCTCCCTGTGGTTTAGTGAAACTGGCACACTCACTCTACCTCTCAATAAACTGCGGGGATGCCAGAGGCGCAGCTCAGTTGGCCAGAGCCTGCTGCAAAAAAAAAAAGGGGGTGATGGAAAGGAGGAAAGACAGAGGAGGCAGCTAGGGTACGGAGGGAGGATTAACAAGGTAGAGGAAGAAGATATCGAGGGATATTATGGTGCGCAGTCCTCTACTCCTCTTTCTCTTCTCTCTCACCTCCCCACGCTGCCACAACTCTGTACCGCTTCCGCTTTGTAATTGCGCAATTAGTGCCACAGCCTGGTTTTCATATATCACAAATGGCTAGCTGCTGCTATTAAAGCAGCCCCAGCGCCGGGCTAGCGGGCATGGCTAGCCGAGGTGCATTAAGGGCAGTGTTTTGTAAAATGTGAGCCAATTTATCATGATCTGTTTTTCGCTCCCACCCACTGTTAAAACGCCCCTACTCCCTTGTCTTTGAGCCTGACCTTGTGCTGGGCTTGTGTGTGTGTGTGTGTGTGTGTACATGTGTGTGTGTGTGTGTGTGTGTGTGTGTGTGTGTTTGTGTTTGTGTGTCAGCATGCAGAGGTTCAATTTGCTCATTGTTACTTGCTTGCATAATTTCAGGCGGCTGGCTCGGCACAGAGCCTCACACTGAGCCGCACACACGCTCGCAGTTACGCACAAATATACCTTCGTGTGCACAAATACATACACACACTCACACACACACACACACACACACCTCCGCAAAACACACCGGCCACTGATTGCTTGCGCCGCCACTTCGCCTTCCTCTGTCTCTCCTTCCACTACTCTCTCTTTTTCCGTTCTCTTTTTCCTCTCCAAGCAAAATCCACTCATTTATATGCCGAGGCTAAACGGTATTCATTTGTAAGATGGCAAGCGGTATAACACTGGTAATTCCTCCTCACCAATTTCCAGCGCACTTTCCCCCCTTTAGCTGTCATAAGCAGTGCATTAAGTGAGTGAGGCAAATCCTCTCCCCATTCTGCGCCATCTCTCTCTCTACCTCTCCCTTTTTTCTTCCTGCCTGCCGTTCTCCATCACCCACTCGTCACCCTCCCTTCTCCACGGTTGCATGTTGCCGCTGTGAAGATTTACAATGCAACGCCTATTCACTCAACCGTTCCCTCTCTCTCCCTCCATTTCCTCTCTCTCTTTTTCATTCCTTTCATTTTGCCGGGCAGTGGAAGCTGAAGATGACACCCTGAGCTCATCAGAACCCTGCCGGCTTTTCACCCCGGAGAGCCGCCCTGAGCGCCAGGCACAGCATGCTGCACTGCAGATACCTGCCCTGCTCCAGCACCCCCTGCTGAGTAGCCTGTAGCCCTGAGAGAGGCTGAGCCTAGAGGGGGGGAGACGAGGCTTGGGGTGGGGCTGGAGGAGGCTGGATGAAGGGATTTTTAAGGTGGGGTTACAGCTGGGGAAGGGAACAGAGATGAAGGAGGGGGATGAGGAAGGGTTTGGGGGCTGGAGGAAGGAGCTGAGAGTAGGTTAGGGCTTGAGGAGTTGGGGTGATGCTCAGTAGGAGGCTCGAGGTTGGGCTGGAGGTGCAGAACTAGATGAGATAGAGAGCATCAGATTTATTCAGAAACTGTTTGACCTTCCTGAAGCAGCCTCCTAATGCCGAACCCAAAGGACAACCAAAAACAAGACGGTCCTCATCACCGCACCGTGACGACAGCCAATAACTGACACCGACACAGCTCGGCCAGATGAGTAAACAAACGCTGTGTTTTTCCCCCTGCGTTGACAGCCGCTCCATCATTTCATCTAAACTCACCAAACCGTTTTAATGTCTCTGTTATTGTGGGTGAAGGAACACAATTGTGGTGTTGCTGACAGCATAATTATCAGGTAGTTAGTATTATATGCAGATAACCGGTATTAGAGTTGTCAAATGAACACATTTTACCATGCTTTATATGTAAGTTTATCACAATATATGAGACAGATGAGCACAAACAACCTGTTTTACTAGATCCAAATGACACAAAAACAGGCTTCAAACGTGCGCTGACCAACACTCAGCCGGTGAGCTACCATTTCTCCCACCTTGGTGTTAATGCGTTCATCGCTACTTGTCAAACACCCACTTGTTTTGAATTTTCCACAAGAGTCTTGGCACCGCCGCCTCATTGCGCCGGCAATACGGACAAGAGAGCAATCATTGTTTTGTTGTTTAGAGTGCCGCACGAGTTGCTAACTTTTTTTGGAGTACTTGGCACGGGTCCCTTTTTTTTTATTTCTGCCGCCTCACCCCCCATTTTGATGATAAGTGGCCAACTACCAGCTCGGAAAGAGGTCAATGCGGGGCAGCAGACTCAACCATTTTCCCCTCGCACAGGGGTGCAAATTGGGCGATGAGCTTAGCTGTTGCATCCATACATCTACTCACGGATGCACATTGATATGATGAGCTACTTTTTTTTTGACGAGCCATAAACATCGAGGCACATAATCCTTTTTTTGTGAAAAATGTCCAACAACAAACAAAACTCTTTCTCTCTGTGTGTGTGTGTGTGTGTGTGTGTGTGTGTGTGTGTGTGTGTGTGTGTGTGTGTGTGTGTGTGTGTGTGTGTGTGTGTGTGTGTGTGTGTGTGTGTGTGTGTGTGTGTGTGTGTGTGTGTGTGTGTGTGTGTGTGTGTGTGTGTGTGTGTGTGTGTGTGTGTGTGCCAGTAGAGAGGATGAGATGATGGCAGAAGGGTTATATGAATGGGTGTTTGGCTTCAGCTAATATGGTTTTTAAGGCTAAAAGTGATACTGTTATAATTCAGTGTCTTTTAATTTGACTTGTGTTTACCATTTATATTGAAACACTGAAACCCAAAATAACAACACTCTATTTCTTTTACCAGCATCTCTGTCAGTCCAGAAGTATTTAGACACCTGAACATATCAAATATTATATAGTACGTGATCGTTGACGCCCTTATTCCGAGACCATGTGCTTTAATAAGCCTCCACTCTCCACTCTGGGAAGGCTTTGGGAACATGGCTGCTTGGATTTGCTCCCATTTAGCAACAGGAGCATTAGTGAGATCTGTCGCTGATTTTAAGGATACTGTTTTGCTCATAATTGTTCTGGACGGGCTTGAGGTGTAAGATGTTTATTTTATGTCAAATCTTAAATGCCTGTCCACACCGCTATATATAAATGTGTATTTGAACCTATAGATAACAGCGGGTCATAAGGCTGAACTGTTAGATGACACCACATCATCATTCTACTCTCGTTCATGTCCACCAGGAGAGCAGAGGTCAGCCTTTTCAGACCGGTCCCCTGCTAAACACGAGCAGCTTCCCTGCTGCGACTGACTTTTATCTCACTGTGGATGAACTGTGGAAATTGTCTTCCTGCACCGGTCAATTTGTAACCGGGGTTTCCACAAGCGGGCATCAAATTTAAGGACATTTCTGTTTTTTTCCAAGAAGTGTTAGCTGACGTTCAAAGGCTCAAATTTAGCATAGTTTTGCAGAAAACCTACTAGAATTTCTCATTTATACGAGTCATATTTCTATGTTTTAGCAGATAGACATACTTTAAAACTACTATGCTTGTGCAATTATGTCCAGACACACGTAAAAAAACACACTGTACCTCCAGAAATGCAAGAAACACACACATCAGAAAGTGGCACACAGATAATTGAAATGTATTCTCTATTAAGCCTCACAACAAACAACCCGTGATGTTGTTTTTTTTAGTATTTTCTTTTCCTTTACAGTTCCTCCGCAGTCGATCACAGCGCTGCTTTCCTACGGGAGGACTTAGGCGTTGGCACTGGGGTGTAATAGCTGAGAGAGTTAATGTAGCTGAAACAGCCAAACTAATTGTCCCTATCTCTGTCATATGTGTCTAGTTGAACACTCCTAAATACCACAGCAATTAATTACCTTGCAGCCAGGTATAGGGAGACAGCACCTACTCTCATTGTCAGCTCTGTGTATGTGTGTGTGTGTGTGTGTGTGTGTGTGTGTACATGTCAAGCTAAATGCAGTCAGGGGTGTATTTGTCCCTCTTTATCATACACATTAATGCAATGCTCTGTTTTAACAGCAGGGGGATGTTTGACGTCACCGAGTGGTGATACTGGTCTGTTTCTGCTTCTAATTAGAAAGCTGAGATATTGGACTGCGAAGTGCAAGGCTACGGTCATGTGACTGGTGGAGGTCACCAAGATAGCATCTGCACTCTCCAGTTTGGTTAGTGCTGGTCTGGGCTTATGAAACACAAGTTCAGGAAGGGCACAATTGAAATCAGCAGCTTGGCTACCAGCTGACCAGTAACTTCCAATCATATTCATATAGGTCGTTGCATCCCTACCTTCTCCTTATTTACTTAAGTATTGTTCATTTTAGATATTAAGATTTATTGTTAGCTGTGTTTATTAGGAGGGTGATTCAGAGTCTAGAGTCTTTTCTAGGTAGACTGTTTGACTATTTTCTTTAAATGGTCAGTCCCTGGATGTGTGGTTTGTCAGTTTTTAAAGAAATTGTGATATTTTGAATTCTTTTGCTTTGCATTTGAGCTGTTCCAAGCAGATAACTCCATCAAGACAGCATGTTTAACCTTTATTTAAACAGGTAGGGCCATTGGGAGCAAGCTCTTTTACAGTACATATAAAAGCACATGAAACTCACAGCAAACGTTAACAACAAATCACGTATAAGAATAATAAAAACAAAAAAGGCACACAAAGATGACAGTATCAACAGATTATACAACAAACAAACAGGCCAAAGACATCAACATGAATTCAAAAACATGTGCGTTCACACTGCTCTGTGTCAGTCAAAAGGGATTTAAATTGATTAAAAGGGATTAGCTTGTCTAATTTTACAAGCTTCTGCAGATTGTTCCACTTGTGCGGAGCGTAGTGTTTTAAAAGCCAGTACGAACAAAGTAGATGAAAGCCCTGATGCACCGACAACAAAATAACATTAGAGGACAATTGCACTGTCCACTTGTCCCCTGATTAGCTTTGCAGAGTAGAAGTGAGCTGGGATACCAGAAAGTAGCTGATTCCTGCTTTTGGTCAAATGATCCCTGCTTTGCACGTGGGAGGGAGTCTTTGAAAGAGTCTCCAGAAGAGGAAAAGTAGTTGTAGTTTAACTTCTTTTGGACACAATCTTTACCAGATAGCAAGCAGATGATTTTTCAACATGGATAATGATGAATGGGATGTTTTCTTCACTTTATCTCTGAATTATTGGAAATAAATGATTTCACATCTGCTCAGGTGACTGTAGGATTTCTTGCAGATCTAGTTCAGCGTCCCAGTTTGTTTGTTCGTAGTTTGTCGGTGTGTTCCCGTACACATGTGTGCAGCAACCATGCCTATGTGTTGGGGCTTGTTTGCCAAGATCAGAGGCAGGCGCCCTGGGTGTGTGAAGTGTTCCCATCATGCATCGCTCCATGCCTGGGCAGCCCACGCCCACTCATCATCCCCACATTAGAGCTATCTCTCTGCCACTATCTCTCTCACGCACACGCACGCTCTCTTTTCTTCTTTGCTCATTCTGTCTGTGTTTCTCTCTCCCTCTCTGTGATCTCTCTGTTTATGTTTGACCTTTTTACCGTTCTGCACCAGCTAATGATGGTACAGGGATAGCAGGTGTGCTGCATTAGCCGACTTCTGCCGTGGCGGAACAAATTAGAGGTCCACCGACACCGAAGGCCAACCTTTCACCGCCGATGCTCCCGTGAGTGGCCGTGAAAACAAATACACCCACAGATGCCCACGTGCTCTCGCTCAACACAGGCATACAGTTACTGTACCAGCTCCACACGCACATACACACACACACACACACACACACACACACACACACACACACACACACACACACACACACACACACACACACACACACACACACACACACTCACACACACACTCACACTCTCCAGGCTGTCAGGTGTGTGCAATTTGAGTAAAATGACACAACCCAGCCACATAATCTTCTCACCTGGAAAAATGGGAAAAGAGGACAGGGGAGAATGCGAAGGCGAGATATATAATCATGCTTTGTTTGAACAGCTAGCCCAGGTTTACAAATACTATACTCTGCTGATTTTGCATAACTAGACAACGCTGTTGCTTTGATTTTTTTCTCCTTTTTTTTTTTTCTCCCGCAGGGTTGTGCTGTGTGTTGAATTTGAACAGAGAAAGAAATTGAAAGACAGAAAGATACACAGAGGGAGAGACAGAGATTACTGCCTCCAACATGCACACACATAAACACACACATGCACACATCCTTTTCCTACATTATAATACACAAAACACTGCCTTGTCTCTCACCACCTTCCCAACTAGCCGCTCCACTCTGACTTTGCAGACTCAAATCAGAGCAGGCCTCCCCCTGGAAAAAATCAAAGGGGGATATCAGCTTGATTTGGACCCCTGCTGCTGGTGAGGATTTACGTGTGAGTGAGTTTGTATGTTTGCATGAATGCAGATATTTGCACATGTGCAGTGTTTTGTTGTTGCAGAAGGAGGAGGAGGAAGAGAGGAAGGGGGGGCGCAGAGAGATAAATCTGGTATTCTGTTTTGATTTGGGGGGTAATCAGTGAGCCCATAGAGGAAACAAATATAGCAGTATAACAAAAACAATATAAAAGCTACTTAAGTGAAACATATTTTTCTTAAGGACCAGGTAATGACCAAATACTCAGACAGAAAATAGTGTTTTAATAATTTCAGCATCCTTCAAAAGAGAGCAACCTTTTTTTGGTTTTACTAAATAATGTCTTTCTGAAATTACGAAACAAAAGAAAAAGCAGACAAAACTTCACATTGTTTTTGGCACTAAACACACAGTTCCAATTATGTTCTTAGTATGGAAGCTACAAGTGTTCCCTCAAATGTGATACAAGTGGTGGTATAGCGTTTATGTTTACCAGACTGGTCTTAATCCAGGTTTATCCTACATGCGAGGAGTTAATGGATTTCACCACCAATTCATGGTCATACGTGATCTGGCCAAATTGAGTTAAGCTTTAATTGTATTCCCCATAGAAAGCATTGTTCATATCAATACATTTTCTTTATGATATAGAACAATTTTTCACTAGCAGGCCAAACTGTACAATCACAGTTTGTGGTCTGAACTCGGTATCTCAATAGCCACCATACTCCCGACGTGTAATTGCACAATCAGGAGGTGCACTTAGCTATGGTGTATGTGCATATGCTCTGAAACAAAGGTGTAACCCGTTGAATCACAACTGTAAATCTCTTTTAAGAAGCCCTGAAATATTGGCATGCATCAGAGGTGTGTCTTTTTCAATTTACAATTTACAGCTAACTATGAGCACTGGGATTTAAATACAATGTGTATCCCCGGCTTTGTAAATCTGACAAAAAGATTTCTGTCAATGAAAGTATTAGTCTCAAACCTCCACAGAGTTGTTCTGCTATACTCTGTTTTTCTTACCAAGACTACAAAGTGTGTGCAAACCCTGTCACAACATACAGTACGAGCAGGGAAATTCTTGAAGCAGTTACCAGACAAAAAGGAGCGATGGCCTAACACAAGTTTCCACCAGACAAAGAATCAGACCCGTGAATGTTTTTAGGATGGCCGAGGGAAGGCCCTCCTGCCCACAAATTGTACAATCAAGTGAGATGTTAACATCAATTGCAGCCTTCACACACACAAAACAGCCCCTGAGAGACGAGTAAAAAAAAAAAAAAAAGAGACAAGGAAAATTAAACACACACTTGATTGGAGGGAAATTGCCCCCGCTTGCAGTGTCGCAACCGTTTCACCTCAGCAAATGAGCACCTTTAGCTGAGGGGAAAAAAAGAGAGAGCTCTAAAAAAAAGAAATCTTTTTCCTTATTCCCCTCTCTGTCAACCATGGCCAAAGTGCTATTCTGTTGTCTGTCATTGGGCTTGCTCTATTACTGTCATTACGGCAATCGGCCCGGTGGTTAATGTGTTTGTCTATGTACACAAGTCAGTAGCGGCTCGCGGTTGAATGACACCCAATCTACATGTGGCAGGATTGCCTTTGGTTTGGAGGGAAATAGGAACCTGCCGCCTTCCTCTTAATCAGACATCTTTGATTGTTCCGCCCCTCTGCCGCTCACACGCACACACTCACACTTTCGCTGACTGACACGCGACAAAATACCTCTCCGACCTCGCCCTCCTCCCGTAATAGCTATAAAGATGTGTTCAGTCGTCGCGCAGAGTGCCGGGGACGCCTGAAAGCTTGACAGGCCGACTCTTGGCCTTAATGGGCAAACACACATCCAGAGCTGACACGTTCGCCTCTATTTTGAGTGCCGCCCTGACCCGCAGGAACTTGCGGGCTCAGAGATGAAAGGCAAACAGCAAAGACAGGCTTGAGGGGAGTCTTTCACTCCTCTTCTTCTACTACTTTGTGCTGCTTCAATCTGAGCTTCAAGTGGGACGATGGAGAACAGAGAGGGGGGGGGGGGGGGTACGCCTCCGGAGAGTGTTTGCAATGAAAGAGTGCAAGAATCATCTGCCCAAGGCTTCCTCGTTCCTCCTCCTCTTCCTCAGCAAGTTGATTCCAAGCAGACGTAACACACTGGCCACACTGTGAAAGGAATAGTGTGTGTTTTCCGAGGGAATCCAGTCCCCTAGGACGCCAGGGTTTTCCATGCAGACAAGTGGGCTTTCCACAGATGTGTGTGTGTGCAAGTTTGTGAGTGTGTGCGTGCGTGCTTGCGCACTGGGGATATTTTTCATCCACGCAGGCCTCAGGAAGCAGTGGTCTGGCTGGGGATCAGCAGTGCGCCTTAGGAGACACCTCTATGGGAGCAGTGTTTGGCCACTGGAACGAGTCTCGCGCACACACTTCGTTTCAGTTCCCACTTCATGTCCGTACACATTAAAACACACACGTAAATACACTAATGGACATGTGCACACACAGATTTACCTCCCCACCACCATCCAAACACACACGTACACACATGCAGCCTGACCACAAACCATATATCACATTACAGCGCCTCAAATCTCATCTGAATCCCTCCAGAAACATATCTGATCTGGGCAGAAGTTAACATGTGGGCCTCTATGGTGGAAGGTCTCAGTGTTACCAGCCGGAAGGAGAGATTCCTCCTCTAACTCAACTAAACAAACACCTAATTGCTGCTAAAATAAACACTGGCCAAGTTCCTCTCTCGCATCTTCAGCATTGACTGTGCTGTAAATGCTGAAGATGCAAAACTGACTCTGTGGTAGCTTTTAAATCTTGATTCTAGCCACTTCAAACATTATAATAATTGATAATGATTCTGGACAACATCCAATCAATCGATTCACCCAAGTAAAGTACATGTTGCTCCAATGTGCACGGCTGCGTTTCAGTTCAACGGGGCCAACAGACGCTCCATAAAATCTATTCTTTAGTAAATGAAATATAAAATCACATGAATGACAAGTCAAATCTAAGAATTCAAGATCATCTGGACTGTGCGCCAAATACACTCATGACAAAAGTTACAGAACGCCTCAATATCTTTGTTTTAGAATAAACAGAATTTCTACAAAAATGTTATGAACAGGTGAAAATGACTCTAAAACAACGCCAGTTCAGAGACCGTAAAACGCTGCACATCTTAAATGTCAGAAAGGGAGCGTAAAGAGAAGTTAAAAGACAGTCTGACCAGTGCTCAAATGAATTAATAACTTAATGTTTGTAACAAATCTTTTATCATTTAGCTTTCTTCCCTCATGTGAGGATTAGACAGTCACAACAAGCAATATGCCGGGATTGCTTGTTTTTCACTAGTTATAGACTAATGAAAATGAGGTGACTGACAATAAAATACAAATAACGATGAATCATACTTGGTTGGACTCTTCATTATTACTTAAACTCCTTATACAGACAGTGTCCCTAATGAAGCAGGTAAATGAGATGAAGGAGGAAGTGCAACACAATAGATTATAGATTAGTGATTGTGGGTTTAAACCCTCTGCTCTGCTGTGTGACATGTTGCACATTACAAAAATAGTGTCCTGAAGAAGTTGAAGTATCAGATATTGCACGAAAAAGACTTCATTTTCATAAAATTTGTATATAGTACATATT
This sequence comes from Scomber scombrus, assembly GCF_963691925.1. Taxonomy (NCBI): domain Eukaryota; kingdom Metazoa; phylum Chordata; class Actinopteri; order Scombriformes; family Scombridae; genus Scomber; species Scomber scombrus. The sequence continues at coordinate 3,102,521 of NC_084993.1, read as the reverse complement.
GCATAAAAAAAGACAAAGTAATGCTGTAGGTAGTGAGATTAAAGTTATGAAGGTAGAAACATCTCAATAATGCTGATAGTTACATATTTACAGCCAATGCTATAAAAGTAAAAGCTGCTCACTACTATGATGGTTTTAAAATTGAAATGCAGTTTGATTGCTTTTCTCCCTCTTGCATTGCCTCAACAGGCAAACACGATTCCACCCGGAGCCTCGGCAGAGCCCTAATATTGATATCACACAATTGATATTAATGAAAACATATGGAATGCAGCTGCAGCAGCACATTCATCCTCCATAAATGTACACGAGTGCGTTCTCGGCGAAATGAACCAAAGCCTGGCGAGCGCTTTGAAATTAAACGCTATGATTTGTTTGCGGCGCAATACATTACACCTGATTGTGTGTTTGCTCATGTGTGCTCGAGACGTGGCTAATGAGGCATTACTGGCGAGGGGGAAACCCAATCGATGGCGTGCTGTCGCCGGACAATGCTGATCAACTGTACTGTATTGACTGCATTTCCCCCTCATTAGCTTCTATGAGGTGTGTGTGTGTGTGTGTGTGTGTGGCGCGGGGGAGGTGACGTGTGTTTTGGGTAAACACACTCAGGTGGCAGTGCAGGCCTGTGCCATGTCTCTGCTGTGCTATGTAGGCTGGTAGCAGGCATGGGGGCACTGATTACTCTTATTAACACGGAGGGTGTCAGGCACCGGTCCAAATGGCACCACAGCGACTGTTAGCTCACATACACACACACACACACACACACACACACACACACACACACACACACACACACACACACACACACACACACACACACACACACACACACACACACACACACACACAAACCGTTAGAGTCAAGAGCCTGAGCCAAGAGTCCCAGCTGAACCCTGCCCTTAGGCCCAATGTGTTGCCATGAGCTCAGGAGGGGATCTTTGTAGCGAGCTGTCAGAGTTTTAACGACTAATATGTAGCCTCGTCGCTCTCTGAAGTTGTTGCCTCCGATGCCATTCCAAAAAAAAAAAAGCTAAAAGAAAAGAAAAAAAACACCTGCTTTTGCCAAACCCCTTAAGGAATATTTCAGTTGGAGAAGCTTGAAAGACACTGGTGTCTCATTTGAATGTTTTGGGTGAGGGCTACCTTTCATTCTTCCTTCCCCCATCTCCCTCCATCCCCACCCGCAGCTGACCATTCAAAAACCAACGCATGAAGCCATTTAGAGGCTTTTTGGTCCACGGCCAAGTTTCGGAAAATGCTTTCAACTCAGTGAATTCACAATGTACCACTCAGCCTGGCAGACACCGAGCCAGGGTTCATGCATGCACACTGTTCATTGTGTTGATTTCTTTATTATTATTATTTTTATCCGGGGTCTCGCAGAGTGAATCATTTCGTCTTTCCTGATCTTAACTTTACAGTATAATTTTAACAACTACAACCAACAACAGAATTTCCTCAGTTTGTTATCAGGGTTTAGGAGGTGATACAAACATTACACTTACACAGCATTTTGTTGTCAGTCTTCCAGCGTGGCAGCACAGCCCTCCTAACCATTTGTCCTCTCAGAATGATATTTTATTAACTTTTTTCCCATAATGCCCTCCAAGAGAACGGCTTTACTGTCCTTCATATTTGAGATAAAACGTGTCCCCTGTCTGTATCTCACAGCTGATGACATTTCAGCTGCTCTTTAGAGTCGTTAAACACAGCTACGACATTTTATGATTAAGTCAAATGATTTTATTTGGAAAAGTAAAACTAATGAACATCATCGTTTTAGAAATATTCCACAATGTCAATATATTTCCCAGAAGAAATTTGTATTTAAATTAAGAAAATGTTTTTTATTTCATCACATATTTCGCAGGTTGCATTACTCCAAGGTAACTAACACGGTTGCTAAGCATGTTATCATGCAAGATAAACTGAAATAAAGCTTATATTAACTATTAGTAGAATCAGCTATGTATCATTATCATGTTTGTAGGAGTGCAGAAAAAAACAAGGCACAAAAACACACTTTCCTCCCTTTTTAGTGTGATGCTCGCTAAGAGCATTAGAGTAGAACCATTTGCCTGGATATGTTGACTTGCTCAGATTTTGTTGATGGTCATTTTGATGCATTTTTTCCTTGATTTTGATGCTTCTATCATCAGTAAGTAGGCTGCATAGTTCAATGGTTCCCTTTTTGTCTGTTTTAATTATTTGTCGATGTATGAATGGGAGTCTGCACAGGCTGGACAATTGACAAGATTCTCTAAGCTGGTCCTGAGTCTGACTTCCCGCCCAGCTAGATCTGCTCTGTGCAGCTTGATGTGACTTCTGTCAAAAATGGACACGTTTAGGCACATATTTTTGGCAGAGCATAGTGGATAGCTGCTTCTGGGACATGTACTGGGGGTACATCTAGTGGAATCACAAGCATTGTGGACGCGATCAGCTCCAGCGGCCGCATCGCAGCCGAAATGCAATGCAGTTAACGTCTTCAAAAGAGTTTGGAGTTAAAATCCTTTTTTCTTAATTCAGAATGAAACAACACAATAATTTAGTTGTACATTGAAGCACTCGAATCACTTTACCGGTGGATTTTAATCTAAGTTTCATATTAGTGTCTGCAGTTTGATTGCAATGTGAAGTGAGTTTAATGAACCTTTCCTGGACTCATTCACTAAAACTGGACAGCCTGAAACAACTGAGTCAGGGAAAAGCACCACTTTCACTACCAATATTAACTACTTTTTCTTCTCCCCTATTATAAATAAGCCATAGGTTTAATTGGCGCATCAAGTTAAGGGACTAGTTGTTTTTGAAAGGGATTCTAGGAAATGTAGGAAATCACTCGCTCATGGAGGAAAAAAAAGACACCAGAATTTACTTTGCTTCATCTCAAAATAACTCAGAGGGGAACAGCAGGAAATGATGGTTGTACTCTGCTCCCAGCAGGAAGAGTGTTTAACTGAGTGTGAAGGAGGGCGTCGTTGAAAATCAAGCATGCGTTGCTCAAACCTTGCTTGAGTCCACACCTTTGAATCCACCCATTCCACAGAGTTGTCTGATTCTGGTGACGTGAAACAGTGGTTTCTCAATTGGAAAAAGCTATCGATCAATGAGTGCTGTAGAGGGACTAATGGTTAACCAATCAGCACCACAGGCGGCACTTATGTCATTGTCAAGGTGTACGCCAGCTGTGCGTCTTCTCAGTATTGCCCGACATTGTAGTTAGTTTTTACTTCGCTCTGATCCATTCTTACAACCCGAGCAAACCCAGTGTGTTGGCATGACAATGCATCAGTGTTAACTTAAAATTACGTCAGATTCAGGCAGACATGTTGGTCTCTAGTGATTGGTAAATCTCCTTCCCCCCCATGGAAATCAGTTAAAGTGGAGGTAATGTCAGACTGAAGATGGAGATGGAGAATAACGAGGTTGACAACTCTTTCTGACATCAGGCAACAGGAAACCCTCCCAGATAAATAAACACTGAAGGAAAAAATAATGTATAAGATGCGATGTTCCTCACAGCCTCTTCCATGTTGGTTCCACAGTGTCTGTATCAGGAGAGCCCAGCTCCCCGACTGTAAGATGATTGGCTTCCACAGAACTTATTAAACATAATTGCAAACTAATTAGTACAGCGATGGCTTGGCACCTCTGTCTAGTGCCAGACACTCAATGTGGGTTTACAACATGCATTTAAATTTTACACTAATTACCAATCCCTGATTAATTCATGACTGGGGTGTGCTTTATAATAGTTATTAATAGGGCTGTATAGATTAGATTAGGAATTAATTTCCAAATAAAAACCTGGCATTACATGCATGGGGAAAGCCATGTGTTGCAGAGCGACCTGTACACACTGATGTATGTGTTGTGTCACAATGCATTGGGAAAGCACTTTGATTTAACAATCGGGTTTGCTTTTGTGCAGCGGGCAATTTGTATGAAATCACTTGATCTAATGAGGATTTGCTTCAAACTGCTCGTCTAATGAGTGTTTGCATTGAATCCACCGCTGAAACAGCTGACTGCACCCACAAAACAATGCTAATAAAGCAATGCAAGATTTCAAATCCAATCTTCACAGCCCTACCTGCAGTAGACCTCCTAATTATATCAAGAGCTAGTTTAAAGCATACTGTATGTGACACATTGCTCTGTTATCACGCCATCCTACACCCTAGCTGGGGGTCATTAGCGTCAAAACCATAAAGACCTGCTGGATGGTGACCTCCAAGATTCTCCATTTTGCTCTTGAGGGATTAATCCTGGCCCACACTCCTTGTCCTTCTCTCCAACAACTAATGGTCACAGCATGGACCTCACAATGCTTCCCTAATTTCCACTAATTGAACGGTCGTTAGCAGCCACAGGCCTTGGCACTAGAGCATGCGTGGGTGTGTACGTGCGAGTATACGGATATGCATGTATGCGTCTTCATCTAAGTACACGTTTGCCCCTGCATGCACGTGTACCAGAGTGTATTTGTTCTGCATCAAATGGCCTGGCACCGTTCGGGTGGGGTGGGGGGGGCGTGCAGGGCACCGGTGGCACAGGGAGATCATTAATTCGCCCTGCCTCTCTGCACGGCTTATTTTGATGTTTTTGTAATGAGCGCCTGCTAGGGAGGGTAAACAGCGAGACTCGTCGCGGCCCCTTTGATGTCAAATGATGTGAGAGGCGATGAGGGTAGAAAAGCCGTAGAGGAGCAGGTCTGAGGAAGGAGTGGATGCTGAGAGGGCCCGCGAGGAGCGGTGAAGATGAGGAGAAATCGCTCCTGGGTCGAGTGGCTGCTGGTGATTTCCTGTCACACACACAGGAAGGTGTGACGAAACTAAGTTGGATGTATGCGTTCTTGATGTGTCTGTGTGAGCTCTGGCTTCATGCCCGTTCAAACTAAGGGAGCCCAGAGATAACTCAAATCTCTTGGATATTAAATAAACAGGGATTATGTGTTGCTTCTCAATTATAAAACAGTTGTGACAGTTTCATTGGGGAGGGTGGAGCTATGAATCAGACTCCAGACGTCAGTCATACAGCAGAGAGTGTGTTTTCATAGAGCTGTAGACCTGAGCAAGGTCTTGATTCAGATATTAGTCACAAAAAATATGACCAAGATTTGTTATTGATTTGAGACCTGACTATACTTGACTTAACCTTTATTTATTGGACTATTGGACACATTAATGTTGTCCTGATGATGATGCAAGAAGAAGGGTCATCCTGAATAACTACAAAATCTCATAGCAAGACTCTCTTTGCCATCCCTAACACCGCACTACTAGCATTACTAAAAGCTAAAAAGCTTTGAAAGGAAATATATTCATCAAAGGTTGTGCCCTTTTAATAGTCAGGATTTAAATACTTGGATGTGAAGACTAGTCTCGACTTGCATTTTGCTATGAAGACATGTGACAATATTAGATTTGTCCAGCCTAGACTCACAGATCAGTCTCTAAACACTCATAAAGATTCATAGAGATTGATTTGTTATCCAAGCCAAAGTCTCTCAGGTTACCCTTAATATTGGAGAATGGGGAGAAAGCATTATTTCCATTGAGGTGTGTCCTTGACAAAATATAAGGGGTGTAGCTTTGTTAGTAGCCATTCTTGCTGCTGTTCAACCAAATACCACCTACCTCACTTCGGTAGGTTTTAATGTAAAATGATCTCATAGTCTTAAAAAGCATGTTTGTGGCAATTTTAAGATTAATACCATATACTGTGATTGTGTCATCTCTTCTTTTCACTTTCAAATAAAGGCTTTAAATATCCCCTGAAAAAGCTGATTAATATAAAGTTAGTTATTTTCACATCCCCGAATGATAGATGGAAGAGAGAGAACATTGAAAAAAAGTGACATAGTAGGGCTTTTTCAAGGTTGGTGTAAAGGTTGGTTAAGTTCATCATCATCACATACTGTAATTTCAGCCCACAATTTGTGTCGCTTTATAAAATGTTATTATACCTAACTGGCATTATGTCATCCTTCCCCATATTTAAACTTCATAGCAAATGATCAACACTTGTCAAATCTGAAAATACAGTCTGTAGTTTGTCAAATCAAAACCAATTTATAACCACCACAACCTCCTCAGCCATTCCTCACACGCGCTCACACAATAAATTCAAAGTTCCAGGTAAAATTGTGACATGCGCTTCCAAACTCTTCAGATAAACAGCTTCTGGGTAAGCAATAATGATTACTTAGAGTGGGAGATTGACAATTTTCTAATGTTACATTTGTTTCATCCCTTTCTGCCCCGGACTTGCATCGACATCTCAGTTGAGTTTAATTTCAGGTTGGGAAATATCAGCGGGTAAAGTGGGCTCTTGATGTTGGGGTGACTCACCGAGGTGGTTTGTGTTACTCGGATCTCCTTTCAATCACTCGTCTCCTTTTTTTTCTCCAACCATTTTTATTTAGATTCTTTCATTTGTCAATCTTTCTAGTGTATCCACTCGGTCCACTTGCATCTTTTCTTTACGATCTCCCTCTCCTTTATCTCTTCGCCCTTACTGTGCCACCACCGACCACAATTAGACCCCTCCTCCGCTGTTTACCGGCGTGGCGCGCTGAGGCCCCAGCCGAGGGTGACATCTTGACAGTTTCCTGTTATGCAGCAAACAAAAGGGCCTTTTTTGAATGATGAGCTGTTATTATGTAAATGGCCTCTGACTGATACGGTCTCAGCGCAGCAGAGTCCCGTAGTCCGGTCGACGGCGGCTGCTGCTGCCGTGATAGTGATCATTTTCATGATTGCGGGGACCTCGGAGAGGAGAAGACTGACCGCGGGTTACGTCGGATGGCTAGGTCTGTTTACTTCAAAGCAAACGACCCCCATATGGAAAACATAGCTTAGTGCCTTTCACTCATAATGAATTGACTTTGGGCGAGTACATTTCAGCGATACCTTTGCTCAAGGTGAAGAAGTTGCTGGTAATGTGTTTCATGGGAACGACATACAGAAGGACACATTATTGTACTGGTGGATTTATCCCATTTTTTTCAGATATAGCTTTTATTAATCCACTTTGCACTAGCAAGGTTTAATTTAAAGGGGCACTCCACAGTTTACGCATGAAGTTCAGTTTACACATCATGATTGGTCCTACTCAGCCTTTGGAGGAGCTCTAGTCATAGTGATGTCATTGGGGTTAAATTGGATTCAGGTAGGTGTACACATTTATAACATAGTCAGAAATTCAGATGTGTGCATTTACCTGGCAGTACAGTTAAAAACGATGCTATTAAATTGCATTATGCGGAATATAGGATCCATCATTACTGGATCTTAACCCATTTTATGCCCATTACGTATTTTGTGTGTCCCCAGACTTGTAATGGAGGTCCGATGCTAAATCGCTGGAATATATATGAAATAAATCAGAGTTTTGTACTTTTATTCAAGTTGTGCAACAGATTCAGGGGTGTAGAGATTTTTCATTCAGTATTTTAACAACATTTGCACTGTAAGATGTAGACCTGACTTTAGACATTACAAGCCCAACTGTCTAATCTGATGGTTCACCACCTTTCTGACATGTGATCCTCTTTTAGAAGCTTCGTCTTCTTCCTACCCCTCATCAGATGTTGGATACATCTATGGGTTGGAAGCAGTTTATCCAAATGGTGATTATTCCGACTTTCATTGTTTTATTTGACTACTTTTATCGGCTTGCAGCTGTAAAACCATCCAGCAATCCGCAAAACAAAAGAGCAAAGATCAGAAGAAAGTCTCAAAATGGCAGAGATTTTACCTCCCAGTCCTGTTGATCGTTTTGCTGCCAGTTAAATATAACTTGAGCTTCATTGGTGGACTCTGGATGCTCAGGTTGGGAACTAATGCTCAGACTTTTGTTTTTGGATTGGAGCATATTTCACCAGAGTAGTTCAGCAGACGTTCAGTAAAAAGTGAAACTTCTCTAAGTAGCATAACGCCTTGTCTGTTTTTTGAACCTAGAATGAGATACTTCAGTAAGACATGATAATATTGTTGCTGCATTCCTGTGGGCTAAGAACAGTTTTTAATTGATTTTCTGTAAATAGCGCCTAGGAGGCCCTACAGCAAAGGCCTAGCGTGTGAGGACGTGCATGCTTCAAAGCACAATCTAGACTTCTGTGTATCTTTATCAGTGTGTGTGTGTGTCAGTTGTATATGTGTGTATGACTTTTAAAAGTGTGTGTGTGTGTGTGTAGGCCTGTGTGGTTGCAGTGACTCACTCTCCCTCACCAGCCTGACCTCCGCGCTGCCCACACACGCAAACAGAGAGAGAAACCGGGCGCTAGCTTTGTGCTTTCTCATCAGCCGACCTCTGACCCCTGCCAGCAGCCTCTCTGACGTGGAGCTGAGCCGTATTAACCTGGACCTCTTCTGTTTCCAAGCACAATCATCCGTCCGCATAACAACCATGGCCGCAGAATCTGTCGCACGACTGCTCCCCGCCATCACGCAGGGTAGATGTGTAATAATACATGCATGCTCACACCGCAAATAGGCGCCTCGCCGCTGTACGGCACACCTTCGCAGGGAGATCAGAGAAGAAGAGAGGGGGCGGGTGATGAATATGAGGATGGGGTGGTTGGTGGTGGTGGTGGGGGGGGGGTGTAGTGAATGGAAAAGGGAGGGAGAGTGCTTGAGAAAGAGGTGTTGTTGTAGACGAGGTGTGTTCATATTCTTCACTTCATTGGGTCTCATTATTCCTCAGCATGGGTGTTGTGAGCATGTCCATGTATGATTCATCCAGAAGCACCTCAGCATGGCTCAGGGAAATTGCCCCGTATGCTACACACACACACACACACGCACACGCACACACACACACACACACACACACACACACACACACACACACACACACACACACACACACACACACACACACACACACACACACACAGACACACACACACACACACACAGACACACACACACACACACAAAATGCTAATAATATTTGCTCTGTCCACCAGACAGACTGACCAGATGAATCCAGGTGATTATTTCATATTGAATTTGTCTGTTAAATCCACTTTAACATACAGAGCTGTGACTAGTAGCTGCTTAATAAGATACTTTGATGTTATAATGGCATATTTGCACTGTTATAATGACATCCTAACTTATTTAGGCGTAACAAGAAATTCCTATAACGACACACTGACTTATGTCTTCATAACAAGATTGTTTGTTGTAACAGTAAACCTCCACATGTAGTTTTAATGGGAGGCAGATCCAGGTAAAACTGCAGCTTGAGTGTTGGCTTCAGTTGAACAGCATTAAAATTCATAAGCTGTGTTTTTATAGATATATGTAATCATTTTAAGGAGCATCTTATGCCTCTATTTGACAGCTGACAGTAGAAATACGACAGGAAATAAGGAAGAGAAAGATGTGAAAAGGTGCAGGTTATGATTGGTCCAAAGGGCTCCAATAATATAAGAATATGAGTGTATCATGATTATCAAGAGCTATTTCTTTCAGCTTTGATGTTACTTAAACTCTCTGCTTCGTCCATGTTTTTTTCACACAGTAGTCATCTGTTAAACACTAAACTACATGTGCTGAACTGAATTTCAGGAACAATTCAAATACACTGGAAGTAATGTGATTACTTGTGTCCTTAATTTCATGCATTTTCTGTCAAAGCAGAATTTTTAAGCAAGACAAGATATAGAGAAGTGTCATGCAAAACTATGAACCAATAGTTGGGACATAGTTTAATTGGTTGTACTTTTTATTCCCTACAGATGAACAATCATGCAAACACCAGAGGGGAACTGGATCTGAGGATATCAGAGGGCTCTTCTAACCTCAAAAGTTCAACAAAGTGTGCACATTGGCTTCAAAATTCATCTGACTGCCTGCAAGCTACAAGTTGAGCAGAAAATCAAGACACCAGGTATGTTCATCCGTTTGATACTCTGAAAGACAGCTGTTGATAAGTGTTTCCATCCACACGTTTATTCACATTTTTACATTGTGCAAAAAAACAAGTGGAAACGCCAGAAATGAGAAAAAAAAGCAGCAACATCTCAAAGTTTTTACATGTTGTCTTAATGGGAAAGTTGAATGATCAATAAAAACAAAACACAAAGGAAACAGATTTAGCAAATGAATCATGACGTGCATTATTAATTGTCACTCAAACTGCCACGAAAAAATAACACCAGACGGAAACAACAGATCTGTGTGAACAGATGAGACCATAACGCTCCTGAAATTAATACATAAAACAAACATACACGCCATATTTCCATAATGCTTTCTACATGGTTTGTCAACATTTGACTGGCGCTCTAAAATTTGTGCTCAAGTGAAAGATCTTTATCCATTGGTGTCTTTGTTTTTGCAAGTAACATGATTGTGCAACCAAAACGACTCATTATTATGTATTTCCAGGTATCAAATTCCTCATTTATGCTTCCAAGTGTGATCAAATATAATGTAGGTGGCTTTGCTTGTCATTCAAAAGTTGCCGTCCAATTTGTGCGAAGATGGACCGACACTCTAAACGAACGAGTCTTTATGTTCCCACATCGTTGCCGATCGACACGTCCTACACAATCACAACACACTCACCCACCCTTCATCCTCCGCTGATCTGCAGCCACACAGCCAACACACCCATCATCTTAAATCCTCCTCTAGAAAAAAAACACACACACACCTGAACACACACACACACACACACACACACACACACACGTATACTCTCACTCTCCCATCCAGACCAGTATTTATGGAGCTGCCCGCCTGCCTATCTCTTCCCCAGCCCAGGCGAATGATTTTCTTTGAGTGCTGTAACTATCATGTCACACCATGTTGTCATTATAGTGATTGCCGACGGCCCTGATAACCTCCCCGCGGTGATTTGTACCATTGAGGAGTAGTTTCATTTTTCTCTCTTTCTCTCTCTGTACTCTCGTTCTCTCCCTCTCATCTTGATTGCGGCAGCTCCCATCAGCGCCCCTCGCCTTGTTTGTAGTTGTCGGCGAAAGAGATCTCTCCTCCATGTGCAACATTTCATCTGCCAGCCGAGGGGAGACGCAACTCCATCATCCTTCTCCGCTCCTTTCCACTCTCCCGCCTCCCACCTCCTCTCACGTCACTCTCTCTCTCTTTTTCTCTACCTCCCTTTTTCCTCCTCACATGCTCCGGCTCAGTCATCCCTCCCTCCTCCCAAGTCCCTTTCCCTAAACTCTTTACCCTGTACCTCACATTCCCTCTGTCTTTCTCTGTATCCCCTTTCATTTCACAGAAAGCATCAGCCATCTCCTGGCATGATACGGCTTGCCATCAGCACTGTTTACCGCTCGCCTTTGATAGAGGAATCAGCTCTCCCCTCCCTCCTTTCTCTCCCTCTTTTTCTTTGTTTTCTCCCTCCTTTATTTCTGCCTCTCCCCTCCTCACGTAAGTTGTCATTTGTTGCCCATTGTCTCGGTGGTATTTAGTGGCGGGGAGATTAGGCAGCTGTGAATGGACTGCAGCTGTCTGTGCTGGATTAGGGGAGTTTAATCAAAGTATTTTCTAATGCGCCTCGTAATGATGATCCATAGGGACGAAGGCTCTTTAACAGATAATGATAGCTAGGCTGGCTGCCGGAGATGACTCGCTTGGAAGCACCACAGTCGGCGTCTTATCGTTGCTTTATATAGGCCCGGCTTTGCTATAAGAAAGTGCTACATAATAGTCAGTTAGCCAAAAGAGTTGCCTTTCAGGAAACCGTGGAAAGCTTTGTTTTAGACTCACTCGCACGTTGTAATATTTAGTTTTTAAGGTGAAATATCACTCTTTGATGAATATTTCTGATACCAGTAGTAACAGGTGTTAATTTGCCCCTTCCAGTTATAAATCTGGGGTTAATTCAATGCCTCCTTCGCTTGACACAACCAAACTAATGCTTGTGTACTTGGCTCTCCCCTGCACTCGGCTTACCTCAGTGTTTATGGTGCACTGATGACAATTTTATGAGCCTCTCAATCCTTCTGCCAGCACGTTCAAATTCAGTTTTGACTCGTCTGCAGGTAGCGAAAAATTAGCCATTAGAATCAGAAACAATGCTGTGGTTGTGTTCATCTTTTTGGATTGCACACTACTCGAATCAAACACTGAGTTTAAATTAGTAATTTTGTATTAATATAATCGACTCTCCATTTCAACTTCACCTCGCAAGGCACGGGGGCGGATACAGTTGTTAATCTCCTGACAGTGGAAAGAAATTCATTTAGATCATATATGCTAAATATGACATCAGTGTCGACCAAATCTTGAACTGAATCCCAGTCAGGGGTGAAAGAAGAGACAATTTTGCTTGTTTTTGGCGAAATATGAGTTTTTCTTCTTTGTTGTAGTGTTGCGCTACTTAATATTTGTATCAGAGTCTTGATTCATTTCGGCTTTTGTTGGCTTTCCAGATTTTCAATGGAATATTCCTTGAGGTATCCAAATCTGATGTGGATCCTCATTGAACTATAGGTCACATGTTTCATATTGATCATGAATACTTGTGGTATGACGAGTGAGACTTCAACATGATTCACATTCAGTGCAAAGTTTGGTAATACTTTGATTGATAGGAGCCTTAATCTGACAAAATCGCAGAGAAAGGAACATTTACCTATTTAACTGTACATTCTTGGAAGTTGTTGTAAATGTGTCAGTAATTATACGGACATATGGAGTATGGTTAATCAGTGGAATATGCCAACATTTAAGATGCATCTACAGAGAAGTGTAAATGTTGAGGATAAAGTTTCCAAAACTTTTCCAGCAGTTATTTTTAGAAAAGTTGTCTCTAAATCTATCCAATCAAACGCCTTGCAATTTACAGGCATGAGTTACATGATGAGTCATGTTAATCATGCAGCCGAGTCCTGCTGAAGCAAAGTTTTACTGCTCCTCTATAGTTAAAACATTCAGAAATCTACCAGCATCTCTTTCCTGTAGCTGAAAAAAACCGCAACAACTGTTTGATGCCACCAAATTTAACAGCGATTGTGTTTTGTGCTTAGTGTTGATATGCAAACAGAACAGAAGGCGAGGTATACCACGTGGAGACCAGCAGACTAGCACGGATCATATTGGCATACAGTGAGACCCAACATGTTGTGTTGAAGATTACAGCTCTTTCTTTGGATGAATGGCTCCAAAATGCCACTTTACTCAGCCGCGCACACAGTCACAATCCACAGCTATTAATAGACTCGTCTACCTCTTCAAGGACACTCAGAGTTCCTCAACCCTCGCTAGTAAACACGCAGGAAGCTCTTTGGAGTCAGACTGTATTCTTTTAAATCAAAGTTATGCTTTTTTATTTGCAGCACATATAAGGTTGTAGTTTTTAAAGGCACGTCCTGTACATCGTATCCACACTGCAGCAAGATTAGAGGAGCGAATTGACCCAACATGGTGGTCAACACTGACAGATATTTAAGAGAAACAGAGGATATCAACAAACATCATGAACAACAACTAAAAGTGTGAATTTAGCTTCTGTTTGAAATATATTTAATCAGAAGAATTTTATTTTTAAAAAATGTTGGTACATGGGAATAGAAACACCCACGGAGAGGGGTTGGAGGGCTTGATTTGAGGTCACCAGAGGTCTTCAATGAGGAGTTAGGTTAAATTACAGAAGCATATATATTCACATTTTTTTCCTTTAAAATCTGCTTCGGTGAAGTTTTATTTTAAAGACAAACACCATCCTCATCATCTCCAATTTTAAAAGCACTGCTTATCCACAACTCATCAAGTTCTTGCACTGGGTACATGAAACAGTGAAATGGCACCCCAACAGAGCCGACATATGGAGCCGATCATCACACAGCCAGCTGACTTCATTTTGCACCTTTATTACCAATCATTACAGCTAAAGACAGACAATATCTGTTGCAATGGGAATAGCATTACAGTCTCACGTCCCATCTATTAGCCTTTATAGGTGTTAGTCTTATCATGTGGGGACTGCAGAGTTATCTAGTTATCTGAATATGAATAACTGCATTAGAAGATCTGTAGACAACAGTGTAGCAGTAGTAATTGTTGTTGTAGTGATTTAAGAACACTAAATGGTTAGACTGTGAATCTATCCATCGAGTGCATTTTTTTCTACTTCCACTCTATTTTTTTCCAGTGCAGTTTTGTATTTCCACATTTCTCAAGAAACAGACAAGAGGTAAGTAGCTGTGAGAATCTCCTAACATTCAGGACAGCTCCTTCGTTCGACTTGCCGCCTTATCTACCTCCAGTATTTTGACAGTGCGGCGCAGTGTGTCTCAAAGAAATTGTGTCTGTGCACAGGAAGTGGCGGGGAGCTGGCGTGTCTGGTGCTAAACTCACAGCAGAGCACGTCGTGTTGTGATATGACCCGGCTCTGACTCGCAGATGATGGAAGACAAAAAAAAAACACATACTGAGACGAGAGAAGGAGGGAGAGTGTGGAGAGAGGGGTCTTTTTTAAACTCCACTGTTGCCTCCCAAATAATGAGAAGGGAGAGAGAGAGAAAGAGAGAGAAAGAGAGAGAGAGAGAGAGAGAGTGAGAGGAAGCAGAGATGAAGGGAAGCCGCCTCTCCGGGGCTTCCTCCTCCCCTCACTCCTGTATACGCATGGAGGCCCCATGCTGCTCAAGACAGATGCTGGGGGAAACAGCGAGGCATGTTGCTACTGTGGCTTGTTTCTCAATCAGAGGCTTAACTCAGCACCTAACACACACACACGGTATCTGGCACAAAGAGGAAATTTGTGTGCACGTACACATTCACACCCACACACATCCCGATAATATCCGTTGAGATGTGAGATTACAAACGCTATAGCTCCACCTGTTCTTTGCCATAACAGGTGCCTGTGATAATTATTTCACCTCTCTCTGATGAGCCTGGCTCACACTAGACAGCATGCAACTGTAGCAACCAGAACATTTCATTAAACTATTGCTTTGTAATTACTATATTAGATTTCTATTTCATCCCTTTATGTGCGCAAATACAGTTTTCTTGCCAAAATGAACGTTGCAACGCTTTATTCTCGAGTTCCTCTATTTTTTTCCTAGGAGCCAACAGATGGTCAAGTGTCAAAGGTCAGCGTTTGGCTTTGAGGTAGCAGCCGTCTTTAGCAGGGTCAATCTGTGTGTTCAATAAGCCACAGACCTGGCGAGTGCGCAAAATTGATTCAGTCCTCAATGGGCACGCTGCTGGGATCCGAACTCCCGTGGCTCCTTCCTTGTCTTGGTTATCTGTAACAGTTATCAGTGCTAATCGGATGTCAGTCGCTTTGGCCTCATAGATAATAAAGGACGTGAAATCAAACACAGAAGACAGAATGGGACATGAGGAAAGATCAAGGTGTGCATCCAAGAGGAAATGCATGCATGACGTTTTGCAGACTGTTGTTGTTAGTTCAAATGGGGATGACAAACACCTCGGTGGGATCGTAATATGCTGGAAATGGCATGATTAAAAGAATGCATCACATACTTCTCACAAGAAGAGACCCTTTTGGGACATTTTATGGTCCTTGACTGAACCTGTTGTCATCTTCTGTCTAGTTCTCCATGCCAGTTTGCTAACATCTACTGTCATTTTGGATGCCAGTACCCTTCTGTCCACCATTTATCCCCAGTGTTTTCCCATTAATCTCATCTCACATCTTCAGTATACAGTATATACCTGCCCTGTAGTATTAGTCCTCTACCAGACTATCAATGTCTATCACCTGCTGAGATGTTCCAGCCGTCTGTGCCCGTTTGCCTGCCTGACCAAGTTAATGGTATTTTGCAATCTGGATCATATTCTGTTTGTCGGTTCCAAAAAATCCGGCTCCTGAGGCAGGATTTTCAAGCTGGTGTCTGTCGCACTAAACGTCCCCAACTGGCCAAACACAAGTCTTGCTAAATGCTACTTGCGGCACTGATTTCAATTATTAGCAATATTCACACAATGTTTAAATGAAAATTATTATTTGACAGGATACTTTATTTGCTAAACGAGCTTTTTCAATAGCATAAAAATAACCAGAAAAAAGATTGTCTACCTTTTTAAACAGGCGATAATAATGGTAAACTTCACTTAGCGCATGTGTGTATACTTCCAACCGGGGGGACCATTAGTATCTTTTCGGATCAGCCCTGAACTCTTTGCATCTAGATCTCTACTTCAGTCAGTATATGATGAACACAATAACTCTGCATTTCAACCCAAACCTCTGCTTCTTAGTCCAACTCTTTGCCCGATCTTCACGGTTCTTCAGATATGGTGGAAATGCTAACACGGATGAACTAAATGTATGTTCCTGAGTTAGCTCTTGGAGCTTCTTATCAAACAGCCCCATTAATTCATTCTGTGTACTATACAAGCAGCTACACAGTGACTCTTTGCCATGAAGGAACACATTCCTTCTCCTTATAAATGATGTTTCCTGGAGGAAGAACAGAAATAACAAGGCCACGTCTGTCTTCCTCTCGCTGACCTGCCGTCCTATCCGCAACTCTCTGAATAGAACAAGGCAAATTATATGCCTTTTGCGTTGGTGGAAGTTTTTCAAAAAATAATCTCTCGCAGGGATCCTGTATCAAAAATAATGCTGCGACCGGTTTGCTTTCTCTCTGTGGGCTGATGTCTGCACTTACTTTTGACTTTTGGCTTTTGATAGCTCAGTCTGCATCAAAAGATGATATCACTGTTGCCAGCTAGAAGCAAAAAGGGAATAGCGATTTATTTATTTATTACTTTTCTCAAGCTGTAGCGTTGATGATATACATTATAGGACTAAGTGTGTGTGGAGTATGATTCTGGTGCTGCCTCATTACTGCAGGATTACATGTGCATCCATCAGCGAGGGGGGCCTCAATCACTCTCCCCCTCTACTCCTCTAATTCACAGAATGATGTAATTATCCCTTTTCTCTCTCTCTCTCTCTCTCTTCCTCTGACACCTCACACATTCTCTCAAGCACAAAAACATTCACACTCACAGTCACAGGTATTTTCTCTGGCTCTCTGACCCTCTCTGGCACACACACACACACACACACACACACACACACACACACACACACACACACACACACACACACACACACACACACACACACACACACACACACACACACACAGCAGCACACACACACACACAGCAGCACACACACACATGCTTGCAAAGAGAGACTGAAGGCCACTCTCTGACAAAAGAGGAGTATTTTGTTCCTTTGACATGATCTCCCCTCCCCACAGTGGACGAGGGCCCACAAAGCCTGGCGGTGAATGAGGGTCAACTGTAGCCTGGCCCCTGGGAGCCTCCCGTCGAGTCTTTTAATGAATGTCATTTTCTTGCATTAACCACCCCGATTGTTGGATAATGGCCTCCCAACAATAACATTTAACCAATTCCCCTGTCTTTTGGGCTGGCTCATTTGGGCCACAGCAGGGGGTGGTAATTGATTGTGTAATTCCAATCAGAGCTGTAAACAGATTGGAGGTTCCTTCAGAGCCCCCCTTCACCCCCCCCCCAACCCTTTCCAATATACAAACACACATATAGCCATCCACTCTCCCTTGCACCACATCACATCAAAGATTCTTGTAAAAATGGCCTTCCATTCCTCAAAGGAAACTGTATAACACAAACGCATGGAATGAAAGTTCCTTTTTTTCTTTATCTTCAGCACAAAAAACAAAAAAACCCCACATGACTTCTGCGTGACCCCGGCTCTGTTGTGCGCTAACACGTTCCACTGCCTTTTTTTCCCCTTTTTTTTTTTTTTTTTTTAACCCCCCTCCTCTCCTTTTCCCTGCTCTTCTTTTTTTTCTCACATTGATTGTAATTCTCTCTCATCGTCTACTGCAGAGATGCGGAGACTTAGGAGCTAGCTGAGGAGGAGGTGAGGGGGTTAACTGCACTCGCCAATTTAGATTTACTGTGAGACAAACACTGGTTAGGTGGGGGGTAGAGGAGGGTGGGGGGGGGACATGTGGTCTCCATGGAGATAAGGGGCAATGGCACATTGTACGTGTGCAAGTGTGTATGCACATGCTCAGGCGCTCATTTCAAGACTAGTTCAACTAATTGTCACCACAGAGCTATTTATTTACTAATTGGCGTTCACAGAGAATGCTGTTTGCATATGTGAAACATACACATTTACAACGTACACATTCTCTTTGTTTATTCTTTTCATTCAGTTTAACCAAAGCCTGGAAGTGTCTGCTTGTGTTGCCATCAGAGGGCTGTAAGACTTGATATCTGGTCTGAGATCGGGATCTGCATCTGTCACCAACTTGGATTCTTCTGTTTCTATGTCGGCAGTGCGACAGATGTGGTTTGTGTGGCTCAAGAAAGGAGTCGTCAAACTTCAGATAGCTTATCATTTGCCTCTGATTTTCAATACATTCCAGGAGTTATTTTGTCATGAAATCTTTCAACTCGTGGTTTTGTTATGTCCACTTTTCCTCAACCTGCCTTGTCTGTTTTCATTAGTGAGTTCTTGCATTTTGCAAAATGTCTTTTGACAACTTGGAGAAGGATGTTTGTTGTTTTCAGCTCTGAGTCTCATGTTGAGGCTTTTGTGGCATTTTCTATACGAGTGTTAACAACAAGACACTCTTGGTATTTTACACAGTATTTTGGTATTTTGACATTAACACCTGATGGTGACTGGGATTTCTGAAAGGTTACAGCCTTAGGTTATCTTAACTGCACTTCACATATCTTAATATCCCAGGAGGCAAGGAATTGGCTAATTGGTCGACATAGTGTGTGACTTTGACATGAGAGACTTTCCCCAATGAGCAAAAAATATTGGTTTAACTATAACAATGAGTAGTTTTTATTAGGTTAACCCTATCATTTGTGGTTTTGTGAGAAATAGACTACTACTACTTCACTTTGAAATGTAGTCATTTAAATGCTGTTGAATTGTGGTAATGTTATATAATATTAGACCAACTGTCTAACAAGCAAACAAAAATATACCCAGAAATGTAAAGTATCCTCATGTTTTTGGGTGGATTATTGCTTAAGAACACCAACCTTATATTGCTTAAAAATGTCACATGAAAACAGGTTATTTAAAGAAGAAATGTGAGATGTATTTATTTGGCTTGATTCTTGTTACTGTGCTCTTCTGTGGCATTAAGACATCCTCTTGTTCTCCCTCGGGAAACTGAATCGCTATCTTTACAGCCTACAGTATATTCTCCCTCCAGCTCTGACAGCCTTTGGTGATTACCTCTGTCTCTGGCTTAATTCCACATTCAAACAGCCTCCTCAGACGTTTCCACTGTACAACGACATCCCTCCAAATTTAAAGTAAAACCATCAACATTCCTCACAGATGGCTTCTGGGTAATGGTTCCCCCTCAGTTTCATCATCAAAACACAGGAGTTCAGTGGCTCAGCAGAAACAAAAGACAGTCCTCAACTTATCCTCACCCTGCCATTTAAAGATGATTATATTATTTCATCACGCCTCAAAGACTTACTTGATGTGAGCCTAAAGATTTATACCGGCACCCAATCTGCCGATGCTTAGTTGGATCTGGGTTCATTTCAGCCCCTGCCTATCTCTATCTTTCTGCTGACTCGGTGTGATCCGAGTGGGGTGAGTAAATCTAATATAAAAGCGTTATTGATTTGCAGGTCCTTAATCACTTTGATTTGGCCCAGTTTTCACTGACCCCCACTGCAGCTATGAGTTCCCCAGGGGTTGGCAAATGCAATTTTTCTACGATGCCAAAGAGATTTAAAAATCCCATCATCAATCATCTCTTCACTAATATTTATATATGTGGTGTGGCAATCGATAGGGTTTTTTTTTATTCAGCTCATCAGTGTCCTAGAGGAACTTTATGCATGAGTGTGGTGTATGTGTGAATGCCACATGCAAATGTCTGTATTGAAACCTTGTAACCCTTGAGGCAGAGTATTATTTGGTTTGGATATGAGTTTTAAAGTTTTGACTTTTGGAACTGGCCAGAGTAGGGAAAAAAGTTGAAAACCTACATGGTCAAAAGTGTGTGGACACATTTGAACAGTTGACGTACCAGCTCAGCACAATGGAGCTGGGCAGAGTTGAGGTCAGAGTTGCAGACTCTTCCAACATCCTCTGATGTAATTTCCTAATATTTGAACATTTCCATCTGCTGAAAACATGTCTGGAGACCCCTCAGATCTGCCCACCAACACCAAGATCAGGATCTTCCATACCTTCAAAGACTGGAGAACAACTCTCACAGACATGAAGAGAATTCAGACATTCAACCGGCCTCCAAATTTGCAGGCCAGATATTATCAGCAACCAGGAACTGAGGCAGCGAACAAGACAGCAGCCTGCAGAGGAAGAAATCCTCCAAAGATACTGGAGATAGATTGGTCACAGTCTTTGCAAGCCTGCATCCAGAAACAAAAGACAGTCCTCAACTTATCCTGGATAACTTATCCTCATGCCCTCTTTTGGAATCCACAAGGGAAAAGGAAAAGAGTCAGACCCAGAAACACCTGGCGCTGTGACCTGGAGGCAGAACTGGCTGTACATGGGGACAGCTGGAGAAATTGGCCCAGGACAGGGATGCCTGGGGAACATTTGTTGGCGGCCTACGCCCAACTGGGGTCACAGGCTTTAAGTAAGTAACTTTCATAAGTGACTGTAGACAAGTGAAAATTAAATGTATTGCTATTCTTGTCTTTTTGGAGCTAAGGTTATATTGATAATTAGAAGAGAAGTTTATTGTTTGCGTGTGTGACAGAACTGTGTGCTGTTGAGACCATGTTGGCTAGCATGGAGCATTTTGTAACTTTGCTCAGGCAGACATGACTCATGCAAAAGGGACTCTGAGAATGCTTTGCTTGTTTGTATGCATGGCTATTTTCTGTAGTGATAGTTTGATTTTGATTTTAAATAATGAATGCATTTATTTTTCTAATAAAGTATGCATTGATCTCTTTTTTTCATTCTTGGCTTTTTCTTAGGAAGGCACAGGGATCATTTTTACAAAAAAGTCAGAAGCACCCCTATATGCTGCAACATTAAGATTGTTTTCAGTGTTCTTACTAAAGTATATGGAAGTATGTGGATGAGTGTCCACATTTTTTTATAATACGATGCATTTCAGACACTATAGTAAAACCCATTTTTCATGACACAAAGTTTAATCAGATGAGACTTAAGTCAATAATTAACATCACTAATCTTACAACAATCTCGTTCAGCTCACACATACATACACACACAAGTTGTTCTAACACACCACAGACACACATGTTTTGTGTGTCTCAGCACAGTGCACACATGACTGAGAGCGCGATATATCTAATAGATGTGTGCTGCTATGTAGCAGATATCATGAACCAACTGTGTCACTTGGTAAACAATGCTAATTAAGAGAGACAGTGGGATTGCCTTGGTGACCCCTCTCTCCAATGTGTGTTTGTTTGTTTTTATTGTTCATGCTAATTAGGCTTAATCCCCTGTTCTCTCGCTGTGGACTCTGACCAGCGTCAGGTGTCCATGCCGCAGCCAATCAGGTGCGGCGATACTGCAGGGTTGAGATGTAAAGAGGGGGGAGCATGGCGATTGCTCTGCGGGGTAAATGAAGAAGGAATGGGGAGTGGGAGTTAAGCTTATAGCTGGGCTGGTATGTGTGTGTTTGGAAGAGGGGGTTGGGGTGGAGGGGGGTATCATGTCGGGTGGGGCCCCTGGCAGCCATTGTCTTGCAGTACAATGATATGGCTCACAAGTGAGCAGTGGGCCAATAATGAGGAGGAGGCCCCACTGAACAGCGTGTCCCTGCCAATTGTTCTGCCGCCACAGTGGGAGAATGGAGCTGTCCACACACACACACACACACACACACACACACACTACACATCCACCTTCCTTGCAGCATGCCTACAACCCCTCCACTCCCACTCCTCTCCACACACACAGATACATACACTACCCCAACCACCCCCCACCCCCAATCTCATATCTCTGACATGGGGAGTGTGTTCACTAATGGCTAATTAAAACAGGACTATTAATGAATGACCAAGCAGCAGACATGATAAGGAAACTTAGAGGGGTGAATTAACACATCCTTAACATGTCATCAGAGCCAGTCAGCCAGCTGCAGCTCAGTGTGTGTGTGTGTGTGTTTTCACACATGAGCTTAAAATGCAGGAAGTGGAACATACAGTATATATAAACACACACTTTGACGCAAAAGCATGTGTAGTATACTTTTGAATGATAATTATTCACCTATTGACACAATAAGTGCATTCATTTGTGTAAAAAGTGGCAGGTTTTTAGTAGTTTCACCTGCACAAATGTAGAGTACAATAAAGCCTCGAGTCAAGTATTTATTTTTACCACATTTTTGTGAAAAACAAATTAATTATAATATGTATTTAAACAGAAAGTAAAAATAGACTTTTTTAACTTTTCATTGAAATGACATGAAGGGAAGTAATTTTCAGCCAAAATTCTTTTTTTTAATCTTCAAGTGAAAATGAACTATTGAATTAATTAGGCCATGTATTTAGTTTAGGACAGACTGTAAACTGAAAACAGCATTAAAGGTTCAGTGTAAAGAATCTAGCAGCAGGAATATAATATTTTAAATTATATTTTAGTTAGTTTATAATCATATCAAAAAAGTTTTGTATTTGTTCCCTTAAAATAAACCCTTTATATCTACACAGGGAGTGGGTCCTCTGCTAAGGAACCCGCCATGTTTCTGTAGTAGCCCAGAACAGACAAACCAAACACTGCCTCTAGACGGCCTTTCACGTTTTTCGTTGAGTTTTGTAGCAACCGTCAGTTATCGTACAAGAGGGAGAGAGGGAGGGTTGTTCTGTTGGATTCAATTTGTAATATCACCACTAGTTGCCACTAAATCCTACACACTGGTCCTTTAAAACAAGGCGCTATGTTGGCGGTGGCATATCGTATAGTACCAGTGAGATAATGAAATTCAGTCCAGGAAGTCAAGTTGGAGCTACTGATCAGTCTTATCAGACACCAAAACATTATACAGATATACATATTCACAAACAGGACTGTACAACTTCCGAAAATTACCATGACTGTAGTAATCCACCAGGAATGTGCTCGTGCATGTATGTGCCAGCGCAGCACCTTGCTGGATGATGTTGCGTTGCAGCAAAAGTTGATTCAGATTGAACTTTTCTCCCGGACAACCCTGTTTTTTTTTTTCCTGGAGCCTCTTACGTCAGTACACTGCCCCCATTCATATGAATGAGAGGGCTACGTTTTTTCACGCAGAGCTAATGTTGGTCTGAACGCCGCCTTAGAGATCACACTGCCCTTGAAAGTCTTTGAAA
Organism: Scomber scombrus; assembly: GCF_963691925.1. NCBI lineage: Eukaryota > Metazoa > Chordata > Actinopteri > Scombriformes > Scombridae > Scomber > Scomber scombrus. The sequence goes on along the minus strand of NC_084993.1, from coordinate 3,079,185 downwards.
GTGTTCACTTTTAGGACTTTGTCTATGTTTTTGAGGAAGAATCTGTGGCCTTGAAAGCAATAAATGTTGCTATTCATTAAAATGTAGCTCTTGCAATCATCAGTATCAGAATTACGATGTCTCATCCTGAGGAGAAACCTGTTGTTGAATTACAGAAACACTTTTATGTCATCAATTTTATTTTACTTGACAGAATTGTGAGTAAAAGATGAGACTCCATTTCATTAAACCAGGTCCTAAACATCAGTATCAGTAACTATAATTCACATACTGTCTATCTGAAAGTAATCAGAATACATTACAGAATTTACATGGAAGATTTTACTGCTTACATCTTTTATCGGGTGAAAAAGTGACACTAATGGAGTACTGTATGTTTTAAAACAATCTCCCGAGCCCTTTGTTCACTCAGCCTCGGGGGCTGCCGTGCTGTGAGGACTGGGGCGAGCTTGATGGGGCATGATAGGTCGCGGCGTGCAGCCAGAGGTCAGCAGAAGCTATTAGTGGGGGCAGGAAGTGGAATTATGCACGACTACCTGTGGGTTTGTCCCAGTGGCTCGGCAGCGGTCAGCGGGGGTCACGCATGCTTCAGTTGCTGCCCAGTGAGCCCTGTCTGCTTGATGATAGTGGTGTTGTAGGTGATCATTCAGGACTTCATGTGTGCACATTGTAAGGGAAGGAGCTTTATTTCATTGTGTGTCGGTGTTGAGTGTGTCACCTCCGGGGTTCAAAAGCTTCCCTCTTTTTTTCCCGGTGGAATCGGGAGTGTTGCAGTTGAAAGAAACGGCGGCGTTTCTGCTGCTTGTGAGTGACACTTGGGGGAGAAACTGGTGACTACTCTTCATTTTGAGGCTGGCAGCAGGTGGTGCTTCCCCTTCTCAGAGCTACTGTGTTGCTCGGTCGAAGTACAACTCCGCCTCGCCGCTGTGTGAGATTCTGAGGTGGGGGGTGGGGTGTGTCGGGGGGTGTGGGGGGGTGGCGAATGGGGAAAGCAGAGTTCCTTTTTTGTGAGAGCTCAGCAGATTTAGAGGGCATGCAAGGTAGTTCTCAGAGCAGAAACCCTGCTGCAGAGTGCATACACACACACACCAACACACACACACACACACACACACACACCAACACACATACACACACACCAAACACACACACACACACACACCAACACACATACACACACACCAAACACACACACACACACACACACACACACACACACACACTCTTTTTCTTTTCTCACAGCCACACTCATTTTCTCTCCCAAACACACACACACAAACACACGCCCACAAACTGTCACACAAAAAAACGAGAACCGATGCGGTGCAAGGGGAGGTGAGCAACTGGGGTCAGAGATGGGGGGGAGATGAGAAGGAGGAAAGTGGGGGTGGATAGAGTGAGAAAAGAGGAGTAAAAAAAAAAAAGTGCTGAACAGATGAAAGGAAGATGTGCAATGATTAGCTACAGAATCGGCCAGTATCAGGAGGCAGTTTGGAGCTTTATGGTTGCCTTCATGCTCTGTCAGCTTAGCCCCTCTGAACGACAGGAAAGCCCATTTCCTAGCCTGTGTCTCTGTGACCAGTGGAGGACAGATTCAAGCACAAAGGAGAAGAAAAAAGTTCTAACAATCTAATTAGTTTGCAGCAATTACACAAATATCTTCAAATTAATTAATCTAGGCTACAGGTAGCACCTTTAGCTCGTTCATCAAAACACACTTTGGCATGTGACTCATACAAACACACAAGCTGACGAGTACACACAGTTACTTACACATGCACAGTTTGTCACACTTTCAGGGTTGACACCTTATATCCTAAAAATACACACAGACACACACACACTCACAAACACTAACAGATTGGCCAAAGATTGACGCGCACGTCTTCCTGATCTAGTAAAGCTGATAGATTTAGGCGGGTCTCTCCCCAGCGGCTGTTTTGTGAGGTTCAGCTCAGCAGTATTAGCTGACTGGCTGCTATTCAGAGGTCAAAGGTCATCCTGTCTGTCTGTGCTCTCCTCAGTAATCTCCCTTCCCGAGCTGCGCGTCCTCTCCTCATATTAAATCACACTTGACACACCTGGAGCACCGAAGCAGACTCATCCATATTTTATCCCCCCGTGCCGATTTTAATAGTGCAGCACTTTTTAGGGTTGCAAAAGTGATATATTTATTAACTGACCCACAACGCAGCTGCATACGCCATCGTGGGGAGGGAGGAATAATCGGGTTTGTTCGGGATATAAAATGAAAAGGAGCTGTGACAAGTTTATGAAGTAAGCACAACGGCCCCTTCATTACTCTCTCCCAAACCCCCTCTGGCGTTTTCCAGGTTGCACCGCTCTGCATCTCACGGCGCAGTGGCACTCGGAGGGGTAAAGTGAGCGAATTGTCAGGGAGAATCTTCCTTGCGCTATAACGTAGCCCATAAAGGCCTATTATCCCTAAAGAGAGCTGCTGCCGAAACCAGTTTACTGTCATAACTTGGAGAAGGAGGCCCTTTTCTTTCAGGTGGCAAGAGGCGGGAAATGTTTATGGAGGAGGTAAATAATTCAATCGGGTGCTTTATCTCACCGGGGGCTTGCTGTCATTCACCTGTTCTTAGGCTTTTTTTTTGTGTGTGTGGTTTCTTCTCCATTCGCTGCACTCGTAACAGCGAGAGAGGATGAGTACAGTTTGCCCTTTTTTAACCACAATTTAGCAGAATGAAGCCCTTTAAGCATACATGGAGAGGCGGGGTTAAGTGGGGAAAAAACAGGAAAAATACCCACTTGTCTGGTGTGTATTTGGCGTGTAAGGGTACACATTTGTCACCTGCTCACACATTCTCACCCAAACAAAGTACTTCTGCAGTTTTCTATGAATCACGTCTAAATATCTTGTTCATATTGTCGCTTGCTGTGCTGCATTCTCGGCATTTGCACGCTTTTAAGGGAATATCATTTACAGAATGGTTCGTTTTCGCAAAGTTCAAGACTGATGACCTGTGTGACTGCATGGAAAAGAAGAGATGTATCTGTATTTTATGATCCAGAAAGGTCACATGGATCGGTTAATTAGCCACCAAATGGCGATTTTCCACCAAGCTTTCCTTCATCCACCTCCTGAGCTCTCATTTCCTCTCTCGTTTCCTGTATTTCGTCTCTGCTTTCCATTCTACCCACGGCTGCCCTTTACTATCCCTTCTCGCTGTCCCCACCAGGCATTACTCTCCTTCTTTCTTTCTGTCTGTCTCTGTGGGGAAATATAACCGAATTAAAAATCCATAATCATTCATTAAAGGGAGTTTCACACACTTTCAAGTGTGCTATTTAACAAACCAGCCCTTCAAAGAGCGACCTCAGAAAACCTTACGAGGTGTTTTGAGTCGTTTTTAGGTGTGTTTGTCGTCTGCTCTTGATTCAGTAACTTCAAGGATTTCATCTATAAATCCTGCTGCTTCTTTTGTCTTCTTTATTACTACTTTATTATGATTATTAACACGGCTTAGCATCTCTATGACATAACCTACAATGTCTTAATTGAAGTTGTATTCAGAGCATTTTGGAAAACCAGAGGGGACAGAAACTCAACATTTGGTTGGTTGACCTTAATTACCACTGATTAGCTGAAACATTTTTAATTCAAATGTACCTTAAAGGTTAGTATAAAACTGTCTTTAGCTTACTATATGAGCACCAATGATTAAGTTCATCTGGCTTCCTCAACCTTTTAGCAGCGGAATAGAGTTATAGTCAGCTTTTCCAAGTCTGATATCATGTGAATACTGTGGTTTGCTCCCTTTGGGTCAGTTTGCACAAAATGGGCATTTAACTGGACTGCTGCGGTGTAGAGTGAGCTGACCATAATGGTGAAGTTCTTCATTCACCAGTCAATCTACCAAAATCATATATAGTCATGAGCTTCGGGTAGTAACCAAGACAGACAAATGAGATACAAGCAAGTGAAGTGAGTTTCTTTCACAGGTTAGCTGGGCTTACCCTCTGGGGACAAGGTGAGAAGCTCAGACATCCAGAAGTAGCTTGAAGTTTCTGCTGCTCCTTCGTGTTTAAAGGAGTCAGATGAGGTGACTTTGACTTATTATCAGAAGAAGATGTCCACAGGATAGTTTCCTGAGGAGGTATCCCAGGAATATCCAATCCTTGCTGGAAGGATTATATATCTGTCTTGGGAATGACAAGAGAGGAAGTAGCCAAGGAAAGTGGGCTGTTTTTCCTAGCAGGCTACCACAATGCAAACCTAGAGAACCAGCAGAAAATGGTTCGATAGATGGATGGCGACACTTTAAATTAGGCAAGGACAAAAGCTAAATATATGGCTAGTCTGTTGGGTAGCTATCCATGCAAGCTCAATTTCAGTACCTGTATTTGTCAATAGGATCACATGACAGTATTGTCCTTGCTCAATGTAAATTCAAAATGGACCATTACGGCCTCAGGTCCATTAAACCTTTATGCACGAATCCTGTTGTTTATTCAATAAGTCTTCCTCTATCTGTAGTACTTCTATCTTTTATCGGGTCCGACGGGGAAAGTGAATTACAGTGAGTGCGCTGTCTGCCTCACTGTGTCGCTATGAATGACTTACTGCCCACAGCAGGTGTGTCATCCTCTAAGTAAGGTGTTTGTGAATAGCTTTAGGTGCAGATTGAGTGTGTTAGGTGCTGCGTGTAGGCTTCATGTGTGCACAAAATTTATGAATGTGCACACAAGTGGTGGGAGATTGAGAGAGAAAGTGATGACCGGCAGCCCCTGCATCTCTCCAACAGCCTCTCCTAAATTGCCCTATAAATTCAGTCTGTCCACTGCTCTAACAGGGCTCTGGTCTACATCTGCACTCGGTCCACTCACAGTCCAGTTACAATGGAGAGAGGGTGTTACTTTTCGAGGCTTTTTTTTCACACCAAACTCTATCAAGAACTGCCCATCGGCTGCTTCTTTCTTAGTGACCTATCAAATGCCCATACAACCTCTAACTCCACCCTCTCGCACTCTGAGTACTGACCCAGGGCGTAGGTTTCACCTCAGCAAATCACACTGTCATGCTGTGGGCAAAACAGTAGCCACAGTGCAACACATTCCAGCTGTGTCTCCAGGCACATTGAAACTTAAAGAAAAAAAAAAGAAATCATATGAAAAAGTGCGTAGACATGGGAGAGTGAGGAGAACTACTGGTCCGTGAGAAAGACAGAAAGACACTGCCAAGCTGAAGCCATGATCTGAAAGCAAAACCATTAATCAAAATAGGAAACATGACAGCCTAATGTTTTGGTGAAGGAAAAAAAACTTCCAGACAACTAGGACAAGGTTTAAAACGATCTCAAAATTCAGTATCTGCACGCACATTGCAATTGAGCAGCATTCTGGCCCCAAATCTGCTTCTGTGATCTGTTTTATTGAAAGCAAATAATGGTTTTGATAAAATGTGAATGTACGCCAAATATTGAGAAGAATGCAAACAGAGACAAATGAACAGAAATGTCTATTGGCAGTCTGAAATGATGTGAAGAGGTATTTGTTGTAGTTGAAACTTCAAGGAAAACCCAAGTGAAAGTCAATCCCTCCCTAACAAAACTCTGAAGAAGTGCTTGTGATTTTCTCTCCCAACCAAATGGTTTAGATTATAGGAAGGGGGAAAAAAGAGCATCAGTTAAATGTGATGCAACCTCTGCTGTTTCAAGTAATTAACACTGTTATTATTGAGCCATATTTGGGTATTAAATGAAGCTGCTACAGCAGAAGTTAAGAGAGGATGGTTGTGGTTTTTTCCCCTATTTTTCAGATTATAGATTGTCATACATTGTCGAATTTAAGCTCAACATTTTTTCTCTTTATCAAAGACTGCCAAAAGATCTCTCCATTGTTCCACAAATATCAATAGTCAAAGCAAAGAGAATAGGTCTGTATTTTGTTGAAATTTTGTCGTCAACACCACCACTTAACGGTTTTTCCATCTCATTCACCGTCAAGTATTTTGTTAATTCTGCTTCTGTAATTCATCTGTTTACTCTTCAGAGCGCTTTACCTAAGTCTATACGTCTCAATTGAGTTAAATATCGGTCCTAAAATCTCCAAAAAATAGCAGAGGGGATTCATTCTGCATGAGCAATCCTCTCACTTTCCATCTATCTGTGTGTTTGCTATTTCTAAGCACTCTTTAATAAACTCCTCCAAACATCTTTTTTTTTAGTTGACTTCTTGCAGAAATCTTCTCCCAGTCCCCAACAGATGAACAACCAGACTTGAAGGTGACACACCTGTTTAAAATTCCCTGCTCGCTGTGGCTGACAGCGGAGAGTCCACTCGGTCGGCAGGGGACCGCCAGTTCCGAAAGGAGTTGTGATGAATCCTTTGCTTTTTTTTGCCACTATCCTAATCAGCAGGCATTGATTAATTGGATTAACCTGAAATGATCTTAATCACTGATCAATTTCCATTAGACACCCTTAAATACGTTTTAATGGGATTCAAGGATTTTCAGGTGCATGTGCGTGCAGGGTTGTGTTTATAGTGTGTGTATACATACGTGCATAAAGTGTGTTGATTTATCAATAAATGTAGCTTAATGCATTTTATGTGCACATTTTTGCAATCCACATATATATTTACAGTTTGCATTCAAAACTATGTTGAACAGTTGCACATGTCATTACAAAATCATGGCCATTAATTTACTGCTATAACAGCTTCCTCGCACCTGGAAAGGTTTTCCACCAGATTTTGGAAGCTGACTGCAGGCATTTATTCCCAGTCAGCTTCAAGAGCATTAGTGAGGCCCAACACTGATTTTGGGCGATAAGGTTGGATGGATTTGAGGTCATGGTTCTGTGCAGGCCAGTCAAGTTCTTCCCTGTTCAATATCCAAATAAATTACATCAGTATTGGACAATTCCACAACTCACGAATGTTCAGTGTCAATAAAAGGAAGTCTTGTGCCCTTAATGTAGTTAGGCAGTAAGTAATGTGTGGAGGTCAGGGCGGTGGATGGGTGTATAGCAAGACTTTAATGCAGGGGGACTGGACTTTGATTGTTAATCTGCAATCAACATTTACCTTTTTATTAACTGTAACTACAATCTTTCCAACTTTAACCATATTTGGTATCACAGATACTGTGGAAAGTGGAAGCATTAGAGGCCAAATAAAACCCTGTGATTGACAGTTAGATTTCTTTATGGACCTGGCTTTGTGCAAAAGCTCTTTAATGTTAAAACAGTACACACATTCATCAAGGGGTGTCTACATACTTTTGGACACACTGTGTATTTCTGCACAAATTGATGCAAGTTTTCCACTGAAAACTCAATTCAATGGCTCTTTTCATTATGATTTCTCCTTTTGTTTGTATTAGTAAGAGGTTTCAACCATTCCCTCAATCTATTAAATGCATAAAAACCAGAAAAATATACAGAGTCTATCATCCATCTCATCTCCCTCCTCCTCTTTTTCTCTCTCCCACTGTCTCTCCTCCCACCCTCCCTCCCTGCCAGTTACTCTGTGATCCTACTGTCTCCCTCTGTTGTTGTTCTAAACAAGCAGCAGGGGGTTGTGGGTAGAGGCCTACACTCACGCTGGGCGTGTGAGTCACCGGAGGGGGTGATGGAGGGAGATGGCGTGGAGGGTAGGAGTGAGGCTTCCCTGTACTCGCTGTTTCTCTCTCTCCATCATCCAGAGGTCACTCCCTCAGCGGAGGAGACTGGGCAGGTTGGCTGAATCATTTACCAACGTCACACACACACACAACAGCCACTGATATTAGACTTTTTATGCAAGATATAGGCGGTAGATACACGGCGGTAGATGCACATCTGTCCACACAGAATAGTGTTATGACACACACGCAGACACACTGAATAAAATCCCCTTTAATTCAAAAGTTTAATTGCACATATACACACATTACGCCGAGTGTAATCGCCCTCGAGGACACATTCATCAACAGAGACACTCAAGCATAAAATAAAGCAATGTGTGTCAACACAAGCATACAGTAGAAAACCCTACAGCACCATAAAAAGCACACTCATATAAATCTTCAACCTGGAAGCAGTTGCACATAAAAATTCCTGCTGTACAATGTATTGAAAGCACAAAATCATATGCCATAACCCATAAACATGTAAACAAACTCCCACACAAGCAGCATTATAAATAAACAAAAGGATACATTTTGTACATATATGGAAGCGTTACGTGTTCACATGCAATGAAAAGTGGGTTTTCTTGTGCTGAATATAGGCGTATAAACTCTGGACGCGTGCCTACAAACAGAAATTGTTAAGTTTATTGGCAGGAACAAGATATTCAGTGATGGAAGTGGCAAGCAGAAAACAGAAGGAGACTGATACTGAGGGAGGTGGTGGTACTGTTGGGGCTTAATTCACACTACATGGATGAGGATATATAGTTGTATCAGAGCTTTCTGTGTACAGGCAGAGAGGAAATGCATGGTGTAGATCCCCGTTGTACACAGCTGTACGGTCCACATCTCTGGTGGAATACTTAGCCAGGGGATTATGGGGCCACCTCCATTTGCATAACTCCATTAAAGCATCTTTCGCTCCCTCTCTCTCCTCCTCCATCTCTATCTCGCTCACTCACACAGAGACACCTGTGTAGGAAAAGCTATAAAGACGTTACCCCTGCGGAAAGCAGAATTACATTTCCCTTCGCATTCGAGGAAGACGTAATCCACAGTACAGCTGTGAAAATTGTGCAGTGATACAGAAAGAGAACCAAAGACTTGGTGAAGAAATAATAAAAAAACAACCTTCTACATATTATGCTCCTCAAATTTTCCTGATTTGGTGCTGACCCACCATGACGACGGTGATGTCAGGGGATTAAAATACTGCAAGTTATACAAGTATTTGATTTTGGCATAAACACTGATGCAATATAATCACATCTTTATTATCTATAGAAATCAGATCAATTGAGAAAATTAAGGCCTTAGCTGAAGTGCCTTTGAGCAATACATGAGTATTATTTTGAGAATCATGTGTAGTCTAAAGTCACTTTTTTTTTTAAAACATTACAATGGAGATTATTTCACCTTTTTAAGCATATTCATCTCGTCTTGAAAACTATGTGACAGATTTTTTACTGAATTATTTGAAAAAGTAGACCTTGGACCTAATTAGGCTTGATTGGTGCTCCAGATGTAGATTGTTTCCTTATAAGCTTAGCGACATCACTTAGATTGCAGGTTTTTACAACTTGGATCTTATTTTTGTACTTTTGACAATCATTTCCATCAGTGACGATATCACTGTTTTTGGAAACACGGCAACAATGCTAAAAAACAAGCAGTCACACAATCAGATAGACCATTTAAAACCGCTTTATTTGGAGGTGAAACCGAAGGTGAAGGCAACTGAAATTTTGGTTGAAGGGAACAAGTGTACAACTATGATATGTGTCTGAAAACAAGGTTGAACCAGTCAGTCAATCAGTCTTCAATAAACATTTAAAACAGACAGCTTGGGTCATACTTCTACCATTGGCCTTCGTTTTCTCTTCCAAAGTTTGTAAAACGTATCTGATCATCCGACTTGCTCGTTTTTCTTGTTTTTTTTCAAGATACGACCAAATATAGAAGTAAAATAAGAAAACCCAATTTGTAATAAACAGAAATAATTGTTCAAGGAGACAAACTTGAGTCAGTTTACTATAAAAAAGGGCAACCATTAGCAACCATTAAGGACTTTTCCTTCACCTTTAGCTACAGATTGTACTTGGAAATGCTCTTGTCGAAGCACAGCTGTCAAATTAACATCAGTGTCTATGTAAATGCTAAAAGCTAACGGCCATAATGAACACTGCCAAGATATCCTAGTATTTTTGCTGTAAAGGATTGAAAAACAGTTTTGATTTTACCCTGGTTGAGCTATAGTTACTGTTTACTCAGATGGTGTTAGCTTGATGATATTAACGCCTTCTAGGAGCAACCTCTCTTTCTTCCTTTAAGACAATAAGATCAATCTGGCTGGGCTCAGCAACTATAGATAGCCTGTCTGTGTGTGTAAGGAGAGCGATGACCCCGAGGTCGCCTTCTTCCTCTTGTGTCTTTATAGCGTCGGCCCCCGCAGTGTCCCTCTGCCTCCACCTCCTCCTCCCAGCCACTTTCTCTTCCCCCTCGTCTTTCTTACTTCCCCTCTCCGTCTCTGTCTTTCTCTTCTTCAGTGGCGTGAATCATGAAAGCGAGTCCTGTGTAGTCGATGGGCCTTTTTCCTCTGTGGTGTCTTGTTGCAAAGAGAGACGGAGAGAAAGAGGGAGAGATGAGTTATTGATTTGAGAGCCTCTGGGAGAAGAACAATAGGTCCCTTACTGAAGCCACTCTGAAGCACAAACACCTTCCCTGCAGCCTCTCAGAGCCAGAGAGAGACTAGAGAGGAAGAAAAAGGAGTTAAAAAACAGCTTTGCTTTCTAGTGCTCTGTCTTCCTCCACTTGCAGCTGATTGTTGATAGCCTGGAGGGGAGGAATGATGAAGGGGGGAGAGGAGGAGGAGGCCAGACCTTGGCACTCCGCAATTCCCTCCAGACCCACTAGCTGCACGGGCCGGGACCTCGAACCCTCTGAACCCGCCCTGCACAGAGCGGCTCTGGGCCAATCGCACAAACGCATGCAGGGCCTAGAACTGTGTCACCCCAGAGGTCAACGGTTCAAATTCAATACTTGGATGCCTGGAGGCATGCAGAACTTTCTCGGTATGTAAACCCAACCCAACCCGACTCACCCCTCTCACCACCCACCCACCCACAAACATCTTGCTCATGAATTTGGTCCAGGGTCGACGGTCTGTTCAATGTGTTGGATAAAAGCTTTCAGCGTCGACTGATTCATGACCGCCGTGGATAAAATGGATTGAGAGGAGGGCTTGGCACGTGATGTCATCGCAGAAAGTGCACTCGAGGTAATCCAGGGAGAGGTCGATGACATCATCAGAGGGAGACAGCGCGAAAGAACCTCCTCTGTCTCCTTTGTTTACGAGCTTGTTGTCCTGAGAAGTCGGAGTAGAGAGAAGCACACAACATAATTACTCACTGACATACAGCGAAGGTACTCAAGATGGTGTTTTTTACTGTGATTATTGGTGCAGCAATATATCCAGCATCCATAATAATACAAAGATAATAAAGTAGAGATGTACTTACAACAAAAGTTCTCAACATAATTAAAATGAAAAAGGAAGACCTCAAGAATGCAAACTGGCTTGTTGGTTAAAATCATGAATTAATCTTTGTTTTCTTTGTTTAATGGAACATTTTAGTTTGGTTGCTGTACCAACCACTATTAACAATGGTGCATATTTCAGAGAAGTGATGCGTTAAGCACAATATCTCATGTTCCACGGAATAAATAAACCGATACGGTCTCAAGAGACCGCTGCTCGTCTATCAACTCTGCCAGGTTGAAAACAGAGGCGGGTCAAAACGTCTGACTTTACCTCTTCTCCTACACAAACACTGGCTGGCCGAGGCAAGGCGCGGGTCGCCGGGGCTTGTATACGCTGTTTATCTCATTATGTAAAGCGGCTGGGGGATGCAAGAGGCCGTGGAATAGCATAATCTGCAGAGTTCATTTAGAGTCTCTTATATGTCGGAGCATTGTTTGTATTGATTTGTGTTTAGTGGGTTCCTGACGCTTTGAAGGATCAGGATGAAACGGCGGTCAGTTGATGCATTGTCCATTTGAAACTTTATATTATATTGATTATTTCTCTATATAGCTACATGCCACTTGTTTTCCGATAGTAGAGTCTATTTGCTGGATTTAGTTGGCGGAATACGAGCTTGACTGATGAGCAGATATGCAAATTTTATAATGTTTATAACCCTGCAATACTAAAATATAAGTTCAGACTGTTAATAGAGGGCAGGAAGATGTAATGAATCCAAACTTTGCTGAAGAAAGTTGTTTTTAGATTTCTGACTGTTTTGTCTGTTGTGTTGAAGTGATGGATGACCAAGTGGTGATTCATATCACAAAACATCCTAAAAATATATATATTTGCCCACAATGCACTGCACTGCTCCACAGGAAATGAGAAAGGCTCCCCTCCGATGGCACGCCACCACGGAAAAAACAATTTCCAACTTTTCAATTTTGTCACAGTGTCACTCCCTTTACTTTGCTGGTCACTCCTGCAGGCGACTCATGCAGAGACTCATAATGAATGTGTTTCATAAACAGACATCAAGTGTGACTGCTGCCACCTTCAACTTAAGTTACTCCGCTGTGTATTGCCCCTCCCCCACCTTTTATTTATTTATTTATTTTTTTTTAAACAGTCCTTGTGCTTTATCATTGTGAGTTAGCGGCAACAACCAGCACCGCGCTAATTTCCTCTGCCTCCCATTCGCCGATGAGGGCTATTAATTTGCCGTAATGCTGTTCCTCTTTATTGGGTGTCAGCGCTGTCATATCAAGCCATATCTCTACCAGATCTCTCTACTGCCACTCCACGAGCTCTCTGGGTCTCCCTGCTGGTACAGCTGCAGGGAAAAACTATTTTGAAACCTTTCCCTCTCTTTTTTATTTTATTTTACTCTCCATCTTAGCCCTTACTCCTCCCCATCTCTCTCTCTATCTCTCATCTGTTTCCCTCCTCGCCTCCCTCCCTGCAGGTTGCCTAAGCACGTACAGTATTTAATAATGTTCAGTCCCTTTTCTCACTAACAACCACACCAGCAGGCACCCAGCGGCCTTTAAGGGACCCATGGGGTCATTTCCCACTCTCTCTCTTTCAGTTCACTTAGAAAAACCAAGACAGGAGAATTAATGTAAACTGCCCCCACCCTCCTTTTTCTCTCTCTCTCTTTCTCTCTCTTTCTCTCTCTCTCGCTCTCTCTTAGTCTTACCTCTTTCTTCTTCTCTACAGTCCCTTTTCTCTCAGGCCTTTCATTCTCTTCATTGCTTTCTCTTCCTCCTCATTTGTGGCTGCATCATGACACCGGGATCATTTTAAATGCTCAAAAATGAATAGTTTGTCTTAGATAGGAGGAGTCAAATGGCAGCAGGAGAAAAGGTGTTTGGAAGAGGGGAGGCGGCAGTGCTAAAGAGGCTTGAGAAAACTGAAAAGCTTGCCAGGAATGCAAGGACGCAAACAAAAAAAAGTGACGTGGAAACTCATCCTCTTGCATCTTCCATCATATGCAAGGCCCTGAGCGGGTGGGGCGGTGATGGAGAGGTGTGCGGGGCGAGTGGGGTGGGGGGGGATTGCAAGGCAGAGATGGGTGGGTTATTAATTTCCACTATGCAGTATCATGCAGCTGGTGGCTCCAAAGCGAGGTTTGGCGGTAATGAAAATGGCCTGAGTCGAAGATTAATGGCTCATAAAGACAGAGCGTTTAGATGGGACGGCCGCCTCAATCTGGACAGCGGTGACTAATCGCAATGGACGCACGCACGTGTTCGCTCGCACACACATAAACATGCACGCACACAGCTTCCCTGTTACCTCACTCACCATCTTTCTCTGAGCAGGACACCCCTTTCTCCTCCTTTTTTACCCATGTACCCCCACAGCTTCATTTCCTCACCTCTCCACTTGTTCTGCCTCCCCCTTTTTTGTCCTGTCTGATGTTGGTGTGAATTGTAGCGGGTTCAGAGTTCAAGGCGTGCAGAGAATTATCTTGATTTATGCCCCCTGAGCTCGGCGATGGTCCTGGCGTGCAGTGTGGCAGGCGGTCAGTGGACCGTGGGGCTGCTGAGATGTAGGGGTAAGAGCCCCCCAAGCCACCTTTTTTTCCCTTCCTTAATGGCAAGCGCTGGTGACAGGGCCACCGCATCATCAAGCTGGACAAATGGGTTCGCCGGGCGCCAGCGATTTTTCCTTCTTTGCGGCTGAAGGTGCATCATATATCTCTAAAACCACCCAATAAGGTTGTGAGAAACGTGTTTTTAAAACAAATTGATTTGGATGCTTTACGATGTGTGTGTGTGTTCGTGGTGTAATAGCGGCTCGGTGGGATGATGCAGTTGTGGTTTTAACTGTAATGGTTTCAGCACCAGGAGCAATGGCAGCACAGGCTATAAAACAAGTGATTTTCATCAAGTCAGAGTCAATCCTGTTTTATACTATTAGGTTGACATGTGTACACACACTATATAAACCAGGCGTGGGTCAAATGCTGTTTTGTTTCACACTGCTGAACGTGACATGGTGGATTTATCACATCAGGCCAGCTGTTCGCAGACCTTAACTTTTACCTGCTCAGCTGTGGATGTACATTTGACAAAATATTGACAAAATGCATAAAAAAGCTGTTGCATTTGCTGTGGCAGGAAACTGACTTTGAACTTGCAGTTATAGGATTATGTTGTACAAAGAAGCATCACACTTGCACATTCTTTCCCAGTTTGGGATAATAATCAACAGCTTCTTCAATCATTCTTAGGTTTCAATGATGTCACAGGATCATGTTATTTGACCAGTGGTTTCTCAGTATTTCCATTATATTCCATGACCGTTCATCAAAACGTTTGAGGCATTTGAAAGTTCCATTTAAGTATTTACTTCCAGGAATTAGACTGGTTTGTAAATTAAACAAAACCTGTCAAACTGGAACACGTTGTTGCTGAAGTCTGTAACTGAAAGATGAAGTACAGTGAAAAGTTAGGTAATGACAGAAATGACTGACATTGGAAAATATCTCTCAACAGCTACGTTGGCCCGACTGATTTTTAGCCTCTATGGTGAGACGGTTGTGAGTAGCCCTTGAAAAGCAAATCTAAATGTGGGTCTTGGCCTAAGATTAGACTGTGGTCAGAGTCTGAAAGACTAGACTGAGTTTAATCCTCCAATCTAAACACACATGACCGCTGGCCAACTGCTGCAGAGGAGACCTGTCCAACTCAACACAGAATGAGACATTTTCACAGTGTAACCTGACGGGTAGAGCATGGAAAAGAAACAAAACACTTCCAGGATTAGGGGGTCACAGTCCCAAAATTCTGTTCAATCGTGCATGAAAACTACAAGACTCAGGGGTTTAGTTCCTACTGGGGCCACCAGCGTTTCAGTATTGATGTTGTATGTTTTGGATAAAAGAGTCCACCAACTGGCACTTCTAACCGCCACACACACCAAAACCATCGACTGATGATATTCTTTCCAAATATATAATAAAAAACAGTCACATCCTTGCAACAAAAATATCACCTATAAAGCATATTGAAAGTGAAGTCTTTATTTTAATTGACATTTCTATTTCATTAAATTTCAGTTTTGTGCTGTGAGTATCAAAAGGGAATTGAATCCCAGTTATAATATATACACATATACTCAAAGACATGAGCATAGACTTAAAAAGCCCTCCCTAAACATACAGACTCTATTACAGATAACAGAAACACACTATTGTTAAATCAAGCTGAATTACTTTAGTGTTCATAATAGTGGACAGGCTTCCCAACCTGACCTGATGGCCTTTTCCTTGCAGGAGTCATGCAGTACTGTAAGGTACTTTATAAGGTAGTGTCAGCCAGTCAGTGTCACTTTTTCACCATGTTGGCTCTCCTTTGCTTTCGTTAGAGTAATTATCGAGTTACAACAACCACGGCTTAAAAAAATCTCTGGCTCCAACTGACTCATTCAACTTCTCTCAACAAATATTAAGTCAGTCATTTCTTTCAATGAGTCATTACGGTTTTAACCGCTAAATTCAGGCCATCCAATAAATGCGTTGGTGGTCATTTTGGATATTTCTTGCTTAGACATCTGCCGTGTGGCTGTTGATTTACAGTTGTGATTGGCAGTTTACTGATCTCCTCCTGTTAGTGCAATTTAACTACAGTTGGGTAGCATTCACTTCAGTCTGAGGTAGCTGGGCATGTTTCCAGAGCGTGAAAGGTAACACCCCACACCCCTTATTTGGAAGATCCGAACCCCTAATGGAAAAGAAGATACCATCCAAAGCTGGAACCAATGGGTGATGTCAAATCTTCCTACATGCATCTTTATATAGAGTATAGTCCAGAGTGATTAGTCACTTACAGCCATTTACTGATAACTGCCCTTATAGTCCCACAGTTGCCAGAACTGAGATTGTATCCTATAACTTTGTGAAATCAATATGTTGCCTAATACTGCACATATTCCAACAAAAAGTGAGAAGTATACGTGGCTCCTTAGGGCAGGAGAAAGGAGGAGAAATGATGAGAAACAGAAGGTAGTTTGGCATCAAAGTAGCAGAGTGAAAAATGTAAGAGTGGAAACTCCAACAACCTGGGTTCATGCCCGACAAGTCACATTAGTATTTTCTATAGCAAGAAATACTGAGTTGTATTCTTCCACTTGTGGTTTAAACACAACTTACAGAGTTGCCTCCTTTTCCCTTTTTAATAAGACAGGAAATGTAGTGTTCCTTTTGAATAGAGTTGTCAGGTAAAGTGCTCGGTAGTTAGTTGTGCAAGCTGCAACCGACTGTCAAAACATCCAGAAATAATAGTATAGCAGAAGTAGTGTCTGCAGTGCGATTTAGTCCCAGGGGGCCATTATTAAGGGCCATTTTAGACAAGTTTATGTTGTTACAAGGGGTAAAACATGGTATTACCAAAGCTACCTTAACCTAACTCTCACCTTAAGTTATACTTTATAAACATAACCATTATCATCCATTTTACAAGGCAAACACATAAAAAGATAATCCTCTCATGCTGGAGGAATGTAATCATCTCATTATCTGCATCCACCACCAGTGCTTTTTGAAATATAATAGGTTACAGATTACTAGTTACCCTGTTACAAATGTAAAGTAATGTAGCTATTTCAATTACCTCATCAAACTAAGGTACCATATTACATTAGATTTTTGATTGCTTTTCTAACAAATGTTATTAACTCGGCAATAAAGCTGAAAGTCCAAAAAACATAAATTTAAACCAGGCAGAGCAAACCTCACTGTTAACATCCTTTCCAGCACTGAAAGGGCGGTCTTGTCCGATGACACGGCCACCCGCCTTGACGTGGCCGGCTGGTCGCAGGCATGGCAGACTGAGGTTAGTCAGAGCAATGCGCACTGGTTTGATTGACAAGTCCAAACAAGAGAACTAATCTAAAGCAACGCTCGAAATTTGAGTGCATATTGCTAAATGAATGGAGCCTGTCTAAGATGTAGAGACAGCTTCTTGTAAGCCATCCTACCCTTGAAGGTGGTGGTGCACTCAAATTTGTCCCAACGGCTTTAGTGACCCATGCTGTCTGGAAATATGTCAAGAGAAGGCATTCCTACACAAGCAACAGACTGCATGTTATATTCACCAACATTCTGATTAGTTACTGTAACTTAATTACATGTTTTTCTCAGTTACTGTATCCGATTACAATTATTAATGCCTTTAGATGTATCTGGTTTAGGGCTGGGTGATATGGGTAGAATCAAATATCACAATATTTTTGACCAAATACCTTGATATCGATATTTTGACTATCAGTGCTTTCACAAAACTTTTACGCAATGAAATTTTTGATAAATAATAATCAGTAATGTGGATATAATGACTTTATAAGCAGGAAAAGACAACACTTATTCCATATCACAATATTACAATATTCAAAATCCAAGACGATTTCTATAAAATATCACAATATCGATATAATATTGATTTATTGCTCAGCCCTAATCGGGTTACTCCCACAACACATAACCTGTGTGTCCGAGTCTGTTGAAACTGCACTGCGGAGGGTTCAGCCCCCGTCGGCTGCTCTGTATGTTCACAGTGTTCCATGTGTGCATCTGCATCAGTCTATCCTCCCATGTAGCCGGTATGATTACACCTAGACCTGGCCGTGTTTGGTGAGTCACACTCTGCTGTCTCCATCCATCTGATCAGGCATTGACACCTGGGCGACCGTTTCCTGTCAGTGTAGAAAATGAGAGCGCTTGTGTCAGATTTATCATGCCTCCGCCAGGTCTGCCTATTTCTCCCATGAACCCCTCAGCTCGTGACTACCCATGCACAGATGTGTTTGAGGTCGGGGTGGAGGTGTTAGGGGAGGTGTGTATATTCTTGTCAACTTTCTGACAGTGTGACATGAAAATCTATTTGTTTTTTATGTTGTGAGAGGAGACCATTCGGGGTAAAGGGGCGGTGGCGACCCCTGGAACCTAAACTCCATCCAAACCTCATCTTCTACAAATTGGAAGCCCCCTCCCACTTTCTCCCTCTTCTTTTCATAGCGTGGCCTTGCATGTGGCCCCTTTGCCAGGGCCTGTCATCCATTTTATCTCTCTCTTCTTCAGTACTCCCAGTGTGTAGGAGAGGGGGGTTAGGGTCAAAGGGCTCCGAGTGTGTGGCGGCACCTTCGTTGTTTACCTCCAGTTTCCACCGGAGCCTATTTGCTCCCGCTGCTGCCTTCTGCCACTTTACTTTGAGCCTGTTTGACTTGGTGGCAGTGTTAAGAGAAAACACAGGAGGGAGAGAAGAGTGGCAAAATAAGAAGAAGAGAGGCTGACAACACCGCCTCCTCTGTGGAGATGGTGAGGGAATCCACTATGCTGAAGAGGATGGAGGAGAAAGAGGGGTAGTAAGAACAAGGGAGGAATAGAAGGAGGGACAAGAGAGCGCTGCTGATTCAGCACTGCAGTATGGATTTTCATTTCAACCCCCCCCCCCTCACCCCCTTTCGCAGGTTCTTCTCCTCCCAGCGCTCTCCGAGTCAGAGCCAGTCCTGCCAAATGAAGTTCCCAGTTCGCAAATCTAATTTCTCCCCTTTTCCTGGGGAAAACCTATTGAGGGGCATTAGATTTTCCCTGCCACATAATATCTAGCAAGCAGTGCCTCTAAAGAAATCACCCTCTTGAAAATAAATGACAAATTGGGTTTGGAGTCCTGTGGCGGTTATGCGTGTGTGTGTGTGTGTGTGTGTGTGTGTGTGTGTACATGCGTGCTATACTGTGTGCGAACCCTGACCCAGCTGAATGAAGGTAGAAAACAATTCCCACACATTTCCTCCCGATGCGTCCGCTGAGAGGAGAACTTTTCATTCTCATCCGAGGAGGTTTGAGGGTTAAGGAGGACTGTGGGGAGAGATTTATGGAGTTAGAAAAATACTGCAACTTTGGTGGACGTACAGATGAATTCCCACACACGGAAACACCTTATTCCCACAGAAATATACCAACAGGCCCGTAAACATACTCATCTACACATGCAGACACACATATAAGCACTGACGCACACATACAGCTCCCTGCAGACACGTTAGCTCTAAAACCCTGATGGATAAGGCCTCCTCACTGATAACTGAGCGTCTGGGCTTGTGTGCAGCCAGAGACTATGCTGTCTAATTACCCCAAGCGGGAGCAGCGGTGGGTAGGGCTATTCATTTCCACGGTAAAATAGCCTCGATAACGTGCCTTTTTTTTGTTGTACAGTATCGCAGGGGCCAGTGATTGAATTACAGAGCATCCCCCGGTGACTAAGAGGCGGTAATTACGGCGTAATTTAAGATTACATTATTAACTGGCTGACTTTATTAGAATGTAACTTCACCTCCACAGTTAGTTACATCCTTATCATAAAAAAGGAGATGATTAAGGGAAAGAGGAAATTGCAGCAATTGTCCTTTTGTAACTGCGAGTGCGTTGTGCTTATTAGCAGAGCGATGCCGGGGCTGAGCCACAGGAGGATTTCATGGCGGTGTTTTGACAGGGTTCTGCAAGGAGGTAAAAGGTGTTAAAGTAATATGTTGCTGACCTGAAAGAGAAAACCCACCTGCATTACAGTCTAGTCTATATTCTTTATTCTTTCTACACCCTCTGTAGCAGATTTTTTCTTAAGGATAGAAGGCCTTGCTTTTGATACCTTTTCTCTTCTTGATCTCTCTTCTCTCTTCTTATCACTCAACCAATCTCCTTTCCTTTATCCTCCCTTCCCACTGAATTTATTTGCTGTAGCGACTGCATGGATGGATGGAAAGTGGCTGTGATTTGGCCAAAAAAAAGTCAGTTCTTTTAAGAATCAGACAAATTTGCGATCATTAAATAGTGATTTGACGTCGCAAGACACAAGAAACAGAATAATATGAAAATGGGAACTAAATCATAAATGTTGTTGTCTTAAAACACAGTAAAAATGATCTCAGACAGTAGGAGCGTTTTCGTAATGACCTGAAAGTATTTGTGTGGATGCGCGTGTTCCAGCATTTAAACTTCGGATGTAATCTAAGGCTAGAGGAGGAAAAACAAGTTAGATATAAAATCTACACACACTTTTCTACTCTGCTTCTGTTTGCTAATGCAGCCTTTGAGAAGAGGATCTTGAAATCCTGACCTGACAGAAACAAATCCACGCTCAGAAAAATACATTAAAACGCTCTCAAATGCACAAATAACGTCCACATTTGCCCCGAAGCACTTGCACATACTCAGAGAGACAAAGCGCAAGCCGCACACCAAACAGTCCAGCTAAACACTAGCGCCGTGTCAAAGTTGACCTGAAACTGAAACAAGATTAACCCTGATCCTGGGATTCCCACACAAATCCTCTCAAAGTGCAAAAAAACATGAGCCAGGCCACAGATAATGATTACATATCCCTTCATTAGCATCATATCAGTGTTATGGATTAGACTCAACAATAGAAGCCATTGTAGACGCTGCGATCGTGTATCCGGAGCTGAAGACAATCATCGCTGTAGCTGTCAGTTACAAACCCTAAAATAGAGCAGAGGGACTTTCTGCATCCATAAATAAGCAGGAGGCTGATGGTGACACTGAAAGTTTTGGGGGCAAAGAGGTCCAGAAGCGTGATGAAACCATCTTGATGTGCAAAATAATTTAAATATGATCCATTATGCCTTTCTGTGCATTAACCCTCATAACCTTTATGTCACCAGACTGCACATAGCTGTCAATCACAGCAGCTGGAAGGCTTTATCAAAGGAATATACACTAATGTAAGTTATTAGTATGCTCTTCGTATAGCTTATAAGGATATATGGATCATATTTTACAAGAATTTGGCTGTAAATTTACTCATTTTGGGTGCCGTCATTTTTAATGAGTGGATATTGTACAGTAGGGGAGATAACCACTTTTAACACATACACAGAAGGTTAGTATGGATATTTTTTGCATGATGATTCCTCATTTTGTTCTTGCCAGCATGTTGTTATTCAAAAACACATTTGCTAGTGTATAAACATCATTTGTTGGAGAGGGATGGTGTTTTTTAAAATTATTATTATTCAGTCGAAGTTAGAATTTTGTCATACTAGGTTGTTGATCAAATTTTTTAAAGTATATTTGTTATTTCTTTCTTTATTTGATAGCCAGCAGTAGAGAGATGAGGAGTGTCACGCAACAAAGGTCCCCAGTCGGACTCGCTCTGAGATGTGCTTTGAAGTTTTATTGCTGTTTTTTTCAAATTATTATTTTTTTTTCCTCCTATAATTATTTAACAAGTTTATTTATTCACTTCTATTGACAGCATTTTCTCCTATTAGTCAAACGTTACGCTAGCAAGTGGCTTTGGGTCTTCATTTTATGTTTTCATCCTCAGCTTGCTGCAGGAAATATTTGTTAAAAAAAGAGCTCAAATATGCAGAAATGAGGATTGAAATGTTGAGCAGTTTTATTGGTCAGCTTCACATCCACAACAGGTGGTGGGCTTGAATCAGGCACCGGTTTCACTTGTTAATGTGCCTTTGCAAGCTGTTTGCCTTCAGTAATTACTGTGAGAAGCCCAAAGGCTGCAGTAACTCACTGCTTCACCATAAACGAGGGGGGAGACAAATAACAGAAAAAGGTGGATAAAGAGACGAAAAGCTACTAAAGAGAGAAAGAAAGGATGGAAAAGAGAGAGAGTGAGAGAATGTGGGCTGATGGGTCGTGCCGCTGCGTCGATAACTCTCCTCGGAGTTCAGCTTGTGTAAATTGATCTTTTACAATTTCACCTCGTGACAGCCAGAAAAATCACTACACCTGTAAGTCTGGAGGTGGAGACAGAGAGAGATAGAGAGATAGAGAGAGAGGGAGAGAGAGAGAGACAGAGAGAGAGAGAGAGAGACAGAGAGAGAGAGAATAAAGGATGTTTGTAGAGTAAAAGGAAGATGATGCAAGAAGAAGAGGACAAAGGAAATGCAAACTCTAGAAGTATTGACGTTTGATGCACAGTTTTTCAGCTGATCTGTAAACTGACAAAAACCACAAATCATTAAGCTTCCTCTGATGAGGATGATGATGATGATGATGATGATGATGATGATGATGATGAGAAGGATTTAGGTTGAAATCATCTCCATGCCATAATGCCAACACAGCAATTATGGACAACATTCAGACTATTTCTGCAGCACTTAAACTAATCACATAGTTAACTTTGTGTGTGTGTGTGTGTGTGTGTGTGTGTGTGTGTGTGTGTGTGTGTGTGTGTGTGTGTGTGTGTGTGTGTGTGTGTGTGTGTGTGTGTGTGTGTGTGTGTGTGTGTGTGTGTGTGTGTGTGTGTGTGTGTGTGTGTGTGTGTGAGGGAGAGAGAGAGAGTGTTGAGGTTTCTCAAAACAATAAGAAAAAAAATCCGGGAATGGTTTTTGCTATAACTGTGATTAGATTTTGAGTGTATCCGTGTGTGTTTTGTGTGTGTAGGCGGTGGTATGTTTTTCTTCTGCTTTCTTAACTGGTTTGTCACCGTCGTATGGATGTGTGTGTGAATGTGTGTGTGTGTGTGTGTGTGTGTGTGTGTGTGTGTGTGTGTGTGTGTGTGTGCGTCTCTCACACTCACAGACGCTAATAAAGTAACTATCGCTGCAACTCTGAATGAACTCTGCAGCTTGTCAGAGCTGCGGGCATCAACAGCTCAACAGCCTCTAAATATTTGGGGAGGTGGAAGGGAGGAGGGGTGGCGATGGGAAGAGGAGTGTGTGTGTGTGTGTGTGTGTGTGTGTGTGTGTGTGTGTGTGTGTGTGTGTGTGTGTGTGTGTGTGTGTGTGTGTGTGTGTGTGTGTGTGTGTGTGTGTGTGTGTGTGTGTGTGTGTGTGTGTGTGTGTGTGGGATGGTAGGACACAGATAACAACATAAGCTACTTCCTTTTCTAAGAAATTAAATAGGAGGAAAGGATGGTTCTTATGTCTCCACACACACACAGGAGCAAAAGCGCATCAGTGTGTAATGTCATAGCTGCTCCCCTGACCTTTGACCTCCTGGCTGCTTTTTAACAGTAAGTCTTAGAACAGGTGTTAACAGGTGGATTTCAGCTGTTTTGGGATGTCGATGATGACGTAGTGAGAGGTTTTCCAGGTAGACAGAAAGACGATGTTTACATTCAGAGAAATCTAGTTACCCAAAAATCTAGTTTTCAGGCAGTGCAGTACTGTAAAATCTCTTATTGTGTAGAAGTGAAATTATTATTAGAAGCCAAGTAATACATGAAAAAATCTGCTTTCTTAAGGAGAAATGGATTTGGGTTTCTACTTAAAAAAACGTTCTTGTTCACATAACGTTTTCAGAGGAGACAGCTGACAGCAACCTGTTCATTAAGAGCATGTAAACTCACTGATTGTTGTATTGCTGAGAATTGTAAATAGTCCCACGCATAACTGCAGCTATCACACACTGTTGCAGCTATGTTTGAAATGATATGAGTGGTGTAAGTTTAATTGTAGCCTTTTTAAAGTTGTTTAGGTAATCTGATTGGTTTTGATAGAGGATTATGAACAAAGGAAGTATAAAATGTTTGTCTATTATGGGGAAGCTCACTCCTCAGCTTAACCGAGAACTTAATAATCACCAAATGTGGAGATGTGGTTTTGTCTGGAAAGTGAAAATTGTCCAA
This sequence comes from Scomber scombrus, assembly GCF_963691925.1. Taxonomy (NCBI): domain Eukaryota; kingdom Metazoa; phylum Chordata; class Actinopteri; order Scombriformes; family Scombridae; genus Scomber; species Scomber scombrus. The sequence goes on along the minus strand of NC_084993.1, from coordinate 3,055,406 downwards.
ATTGAAGGATCACGAAGGAGTTTAGAAAATCTTTCCCTCACTTACTACGTTTTATGATATTTCCTTTAAAGTAAAGCTTAGTTTAGACATGGGTTTATTTTTTATGTTTGGTTTGATGTTATATTTTGGTGTTGAATATAGTCTATGCATGTGTCAGGTGTTTCAGATCCACCTTTGACACCTGTGTTAGTCCATGTGTGCGTGTGTGTGAATGCAGGCCCTATAAATGTATGAACACTGCATGTGTGAGGGCCGGCAGCTCTGTAAACATTACCTCATCGCTGTCATGCTGTGGGGGCCGGGGCCCCCCGTCGGCACCCAGGTCTGTGGGAACAGAAGCCCACTCTGCTGGCTGGAACAAAGGGCAGCCCTCCCCTGCCCCTCGCCCCCTGCCCCAGCCACCACTGCCCCAGCCCACCTCACAACAAAAGGGGCCACAGGGCCTTAATTCCCAGGCAACGATATAAATGGTGGCCCCCGACTCCCGAGGACGAGGCAGGAACGAATGGGGCTGAAAACCGAATGGGATGGGGGGAGAGGAAAAAAATGGCAAAGAAGTCATAAAAGAGGTGCCCCCCCTCCCCTCCTTATCCAAGAGGTCCTTTTGTTGATGGGGAGTGAAGGGACAGGGGGGTGCGGGGAGAGGGGACCAGGGTGAGACGAGACAAAGGACAGGTCGGAGAGAGTGGCAGGGGTCAAAACTGCCAGTCACCCCCTCCATACATCCACCCGAACCTCCCTATCAAACACATCATACACACACATGCACACACACACACACACACACAGCCATCACTCTCTGGAAGGGGACAACTCTTTGGACATAAGCAGACACCAGGGAAGGAATTTCTCACACAAATACCCACACATGATTTCTATACATCTGTTCCCACATTTCCAATTCAGTTTCTGTTGAATAACACAGAAGGTAGCTTGGATTAAAACATTATTAAAATATATTAAAGACTTAAAGATGTCAGTAAACAGTTGATGAAGTTTAAAGATTTTTTACCAACATTTGCCTGTCGTAGGCATGTTTTTTCAGATTTGAGACAAAAGCCACTGATGTCAGCACAGAATCTGCACTCATGCTGGTCAAAGAACATTTTAACTTCATCTAGACTTGTAGCACGAAGCACCTTGAAGATGAGTCTGAGATGGGAGAGGGGAAAGAGAGGCAGTGGACATGAGCACAAAGTGACCCCTCTAATTGTCTTGTAATCAGTTCAGCTTCTCTGAGATCATTTGCATCTCTTGTGCACACACAAGTTAATATGGCAACAGTCTGGGACAAAAAATGTCCTCTGAGATTTTGTCTTTTTTATTCCAAATAAACCTGCTTTTGCCAGAAATGTGCAAAAGTTCCTGCTGCAGTAGTGGAGTCTTCTTAATGATTAACTTTAGATAAGTTTTTGGGCGATAAAGAGCCTGAACTGGCCTCTATGGATTAAAGGAATTGTCTTATTTGTTAGCAAAACCCACTTGTGATGCAAACTGCTAATAAAGCTAAATGTGATGTGGGGAAAATGATGTTGTCACTAGTAGTTGGTAAAGCAGCTGATTGGTTGATCGAACTCCTGTCAGGCAGCGGAGGAAAATAAGCCTTAATGCTAAAAAAGGCTAAAAAGAAATAGCTACATACATTTTTCCAGCCTTTGGAAACTGCTGTGTGCTTAGATATATAAAGTGTTCATTAAGGTGCTGTAGGTTGAATCACCACTGTGTTACATTAGTGAACAGAGTTGCAACATTTTTTCGCTGTAAATCCAGATATTTTCCCTTCACTGAAATCCAAACTTTCAGCACACAAACGCCATGAACTGTTATTTTTTGTAGTGCGGTCGAGGCGGGGTGTGCACTGGCTTGGTGAAGTGGCTGGGGAGAGTGCAGGATAATTGGGGCTATGTTGTATCTAGTGTCTGTGGCACTTCAGTGCTGGGGGTCAGGGACCTGAAAACACTGGCTCAACAGTTACCAATCATTTCAAACCCCTGGCCAAAGAAAAGCATCGTGGGCCAGCTTTCTCTCAGGGCCACGGCCTGTGGAGGTTCAAAGGGACAGTGAGGCTCAGAGAACTGTGTGTGTGTGTGTGTGTGTGTGTGTGTGTGTGTGTGTGTGTGTGTGTGTGTGTGTGTGTGTGTGTGTGTGTGTGTGTGTGTGTGTGTGTGTGTGTGTGTGTGTGTGTGTGTGTGTGTGTGTGTGTCTATATGTGTGTGTCTATATGTGTGTGTGTGTGTGCACTCTTTTGAAAGGAAAGAAGAGCTCAGAGGCTAGAAGCTTGAACAATTAGAGCAATTTTACTTCACTCTCCCTCCCTCTATCTCTTTTTCTCTCTCTGACACACACACACACACACACACACACACACACACACACACACACACACACACACACATTCAGTCTCTTCCAAACAAAGATTCATGCTCTTTAGTCTCCGTCCGCCTCATTCATCCAGCACACAATATATTTAACTTCTGAGCAATTGATGACATTCAATATTTTCAGCTGCTCAGTCTCTGTCCTAAAATTAAAGACAACACGATAATGTGCTCTTGAGAGTTGTGTGCGAAATTGAAATTAAATGTTTTGGTTCATCTTTAAGCAAGACATTTTATCACCGCAAACAGCAATAAAGACAATTTCAAAGTCATTTGCCCCACGTTCTTTTTGTGAGGCATTTTATTTTCGCTCCTAGGCAGGGGTTTACCGAGGACCTACCCCCTCCCCGCCCGCTCCCACCTCAACTTTTTCTTCCTCTTCCTCTGCATAACATTGTGGCCGCAGATTGTGTGGAATGCAATTAGAGCGCCTAAATTAAGTAGTAATGGAGAACCCTCCCTACCAGTGTTGCCCTGGCAACGAGCGCTCACAACACCGCCTCTAGTAGTTTTGCTACTTTATCTGCAAAATGCACAATTGAGCTTTAAACCAGCTCTCTGTCTGCAGGAGCCAGGCAGGCAGGGCGGAGGGCTGCAAGGAGGGGAGGATAAAGGATGGGAGGAGGAGAGCTGGAGATAGGAGGGGGGGGGGCGATGATTTGGGGGGTGAACAGCTGCGTGCTAGGAGGTTTCTCTGCGACTTGTGATATTGCTGGCCGTCAAATATTTATTCCACAAACTGTCTAATGCGTTGTGATGCGCTCCTGTGTGCGGATGAGGGCCAGATTTCAAAGACCCCCTCAAAGGATGACGTGTGTTCGGCGAGCTTTGATTGCGCGCTCCCCTCCAGTAGTGCTACGTGACAGAGAGGAGAGAGGCTTTCGCTTTGTAAACAGCCTGTAGTCGCGGGGCCTTGTTGACTAATGTGACAAAGGCTCTGTGAATTGTCGACACGCGCTGGATTCTCATCACGAGCCGCAGATCTCAGGAAATGGGATTAAATATGGATGGAAGTGAGATGTCTGATCACACCTGCAGACTTTGGTGTGAACCGCAGAGGAAAAGTTTACTTCTGATATTTGGCTCATTTCAACACGACCTCATACCGAAATGACAGAATAGGTCTATTTCCAATGACTCCCAAAATGACATGTGGGTGTTTAAAAAGGTTGGGAACTAGATCAGATAGGTCAGATTGTACCTACACTCCAAAACGACCAAAAGGAACATTTTCAGAACAACCCATGTTGCGTAACAAAACACAAAATCAGCCTTGTTGATTCATAGTGTCACAATACTTTGGTTAAGGTCTGGTTAGGTTTAGGCACAAAAAACAATTGTTCAAGGTTAGGGAGAGATCATGGTTTGAGGGGAAAAGGGTTCACCTGAAACACGGCTTATACTTCCTTACACAACTTTTATCGTCATGACAACACTAAACATTACAGCATTACAACTTTGGTGTAAAGTATAGGTCATTTTTGTCGGCTGAATTTTAGACCTATACTGTTAAGCTTCTCTGGTGTTGATACTGCTATAATCATTGAGGGAGACATGTCTGATCTATATACCCTCATTCACAAGAGTTCAGAGGGTATTTTAGGTAAGGAAGATATCTGGTCAGTTACTCACCACCGACCAGACAGTTTCTTCCGTTTGTGGCTTCTTTTCCAAAAACTTTGCACCACAATTGTCAACCATTAATTGCAAGGCTGGCTGGTCGATCCCTGATATCCTCTTGTAAAATTGTCAACGTGTCATTTGCCAATGATGACCGAGCAACTCTGACATCATCGCGGTTCATGAGTGCCACCTTTTAACCAAGTCCTGTTCTATTTCATGCAAGATGCCAATTAAGTCAAGTTTTCAAATTGAACCACATTTGAGAGCGTTTTTGAAAAGCTCAATCTGTGGTATTAAACCAAAGAAAATCAGATGTGTGCCATAGAGTCACATGGAGAATGTGACCGTGCATCTACAGTGTGTACAAACAAGTAACAGGTGTTGTATTTCTTATTATTTAACTGGGAGTCAACTTTGAACCAAGTGTGAATGCCACCAGTCGAGCTTTGTTGCAAATCAGACTTAAGTGAAGATAACTGGGCCACCTTGTTGTCCTCTGGGCCTCGGTCCTGCAGATGTCAGCGGCGCGATGTAATTTCATGTATGCACGCACATGCACAGACTCACACGCAACTCTCAAGCATGAGCGCAAACTGTCTCTTTTTTTCCCTTTTTAACATTTTCACACGACAGCTGTGTGCGTTTAAAGATGACCAGGTGCCACAGGTTTTTAATTTGGATCGACACATACACACAGAAGCGAAGCGAGCGGGACACACAGGTGCTGTGCAAATGGCTGACTGTAGCCGTGCCAAGAGGATGTCCCAAACAGAGACAGAACAAGCGTATGGCCCACACATGTTGCAGAAGATTAGGACTCTTTGGACAGAACGGCCTCTCCGCAGAAGACAAAATATATCTGAATCGACTCCATGTGTTTTCACTTGCCTGGAAACTATTTTTCTTTGGTGGTAATTTGTACTATATGAAAGGGGTTTGGCAAAACTACTGTCTCTCTTGAAAAATGACTGACCTCGCCTAGCGAGAGCAGCCAGGTGTGTGTCAGTGGAGCATGAACATCGTGTGGGAGTGTTTCAGGTTTTGGATGATAGGTCTGTTGGTTGAATTAAATGTGATTATTGACAGCAATCTTTTTGGTATTCATGCTTCAGATGTGAGCGACATCAGGCAAGAAGCTGCTCTTGACATTTAGAACATGGCAGTTTTTTCTAGAGAAGATTGGTGATATTTGCTCAAAGATGATTTAAATGAACAGTTTTAATGTATTACAAGATATTTTTTTTTTACTATGTAGCGGAGAAAAACATGATGATTCCCTTGAAGAAAAGAAAGTTGAAAGAAAGAATGTCTTTGGTTTGAAAAGGGGGAAAAAAGGTGGTATAACGTAACAGGATTTGTGCTCATCAGTTAACAGGTGAGTTGACCGATGGGACCGACTCATTGGTGTTTTGCTCTAAGAAATTATCACACCTTATATGAGCGCGGCAGAAGTGTGAACGAACAGACTGCTGTCCACAGTACGGGTGGTAAGGCTCGAGGCGGTATTAAAGGCAACGTGAGATGTCTAACACTTAGCATCACCGATGTTGTGTGTGACATCTCCGTGATGTTTCAGACGTATAAATATGCACCACTCGCTATTTCGGTGCTTGCTCATCTGGCTGGGTGAGAAAGTAAAGGTACAAGAATGAGGGAGGATGAAACGATGAAGAGATGAGGAGAAATGAAGCAAAGAAGAAGGTTTTTTTTTTTTCAAAGAAGAGAGGAGAAGCATGTTGTTTAGGTGATCAAAGTGCGGCAGGATGGCGGCCAGGAAAGCCGGCCAAGGTGTGTTGTTGTGGTCTACCGGCGCAGCGATCGTGGGGGTCTGCTGGAGAGAACATCACACCGCTTCATTGCCGCCGCGGCAGCCAACCACAGGGGCTCATGCCAAGACGCTTGGCCAGCAGTCCCACAATGCTTTGGTGCGTGTCACTGATGAAGGAAGAGGCCCTCACTCCATAGCGAGTGCTTTTGGATTCATATCAACTCAGGGCAGCGTGTTCCACCTTTAGGCTTTGAAATAGACGCCTCTACATGATTGTTTTGATAAAGTATCACAGAGACACCATTTCACTGAGCTGCGAGTAGATCACATGACACATCTTGTCTGAAGTCCTTCTTTATATGAGTTGAATATACCTTATCTTAAAGGGTAAAGTGTTACTCTCAATAAATCCAGTAAAAAATACAAACCCAACCATCCTTTATTCTGCCCTTAATAGTTTTTGACTTACCTACCCAGTTGTAGCCAAGCCCATTGATTCCTGCTGAGTGCACAAGCCTTTAAAGACCCTGAAAACATATTTTCTCAAGCAACTTTAACTATGAGTGATGCTCTCCTTCGTGAAAACCAAACATTTCTGCCAAAACATAGACACTTTGAATGTTTGTGTCTTTGTCTGTGCTCTTCTCTCTAGTTTGAAGAGGCTTTGAATTAAATTGAAGAGTTGATTTTTAAGTGTTTAAATCTTAATAAATGATACTCACTACTTTAATTGTTGCTTATGAGGAGACAATAGATACAGTTAGACACATTAATTACACATTTTGTCCTCTGTATGGCTTTCTGGGAGAAGGAAGGTGTTGGGACTAACTTAACTTGAAGCACAGTGACCAGAAATATGAGAAAGTCTCATGTCTCAATGCTCCTGTCATCAGACATTGAGACAGTTGTATCATTGCAGAGTTGGTTAGGTGATGAGTTTTCCTATTGTAATTAAAACTCTATGATTCCTCCCAAATGACATAAACAACATTAACTGTACCAGGCTTTGGCTACAAAGGCAATCCCAAAAGAATAGAGTAACTTCTTTGTTGTTTTTTCTGTCTTTCAACAAAAAAAAGAGATATGCACTTGTTCACATAAGAGCCAAAAGGCCGGCAGTCAAGAAGGCTTTTCAGGATCTGTGAGTCCAAACCTCGCCGGTTTAGTTACAGTAAAAGAGCCATGCTAACCATCCATTTACTGGCTCGTTTAGGTGACTTAGGCGGAGAAGTCAGACGACTGGCGGGAGGAGAGTGTGTTTATAGTGTAATGTAATCCATTATGAGTGCTTTAACTAGGCCACCCTCACACCCTTTTACATAGCCGCTAGCCCACAATAGCTTCTCTCCTGCTGGCCTCTCTTCTCTCAAAGCGAGAGGAATTTCTGGCCTTTTTTTGCACTCTGAAGTAGACAGAATCATTCATTCAGTTAGTCAAAAGGGTAACTTAACATTAAAATAATAAACATTCAGTCATTTTTACAAAAATTAATAGGTGTAGAGACAAAAAAGCTACGATCCCATCATGCACGCTACTTCATGAGAGATAAAATGAGTAGTATCGCACAATATTCTACAATCATTTCATAAATGATAGTCGACGTGTCGTTCTGAGCTCTCACCTCGTGTGGAGGAGGTGTGAGGAGGCATCGGGAGGTGCAGAGGGGCTAGAAAAAACATCAAGGAGGAGGTGTGTGTGTGTGTGTGTGTGTGTGTGTGTGTGCAAGATGGACAGAATGTGCCTGGTTCCTCTGTCTTTGACGTGTTGAGGAGTGTGAATCGCGCACATTGTGAGCGAACGTGTGCACGAGTGACTTAAAAGACAGCGGTCAGGGTGTGAGGCATGAATCAGACATGTGAGCGGGAGCGAGGACATATATGCGGACCCACACACACCGAGAATTACACGTGTAAACTTGTACGTAACAGAGCATGCGGCGATTTGTCAGAGAAAAATTAAGAAACGGTTTTGATTTTTGATTTCTTGTCTATTAGTTAATACAATGTTTAAGAAATGCAGACAAAAGACCAACAAATTAGAAGTTGAACCCATAAATCCACCCAGAACTTCCTGTCTGCACTTTTCCCCAAAATCGAATCATCCAAGAGTTTTCATTTTTGTTGCGTTCAGGTGATGTACAGCATTTATGACACTGCTATTGGTACCAAACAGGCCGTAATTGACTTTTAAAAGATCGAGGAAGGAGTGGCGGTGGGGGGGGGAGCGGAAACGAGAGCGAAATGAGAAAAGGAAGGAACATTTTAGTACATGAAGTTTAGAAAATATAATTGCAGGCTGCTGAGGGAAGCAGCAAGAGAGGAAGTGCAGCAGACTGGAGTATGTGTCCCTTACTCTCTTTCTCTCTCTCTCTCTCAAACACACACACACACACACACGCACACACACACACACACACGCACACACACACACACACACACACACACACACACACACACACACACACACACACACACAGTACCTGGGGAGTGTGGATACGGTGCTCTCCTCTTTGGCCAGAGGCTGGTAAATAATGGATGTGTTGGTGGAAGCGCAGGCAGTTTGAAATGTAAATGTGACGGATGGAGAGCAGTGTGTGTATGTGCGCGGATGGATCATGGATTTGTGTGTGTGTGTGTGTGTGATGCTGTCACTTGTGGCTGGGACTGCTTATGTGTCTAGAATGGTGATGGGCCGTCCTCCCTGAAGGGAAGAAGAGCAGGAGAGGTATGTGTGTGTTCAAAACAGCAAAGAGGAGTGGACGCAAGGGAGATGCATCAGGGGAAAGCAAGGAGGAAGAGAGAATTAAAAAAAGAAAAAAGGAAAAAAAAAGAGAGAGAGGAACAGAAAAAAGAAAGACAGGAAAGAGGAAGAGGCTAATTAGTTCTGCTTTGACCCAAGAAACCTTCAAATGCAATCATGAGGTGGAACGACATGTGTTGAAATGATGATGTGAATGAACCAGGGGTGGGATGAGCACTGGGGAGTATCGTTCAGCGTCATCTGATTATTCCTGGACACATGTAAAGTTTAAGTAGAATAGACAACCCTGAAATTTTAGCTATATAGCTCACCTTTAAGTTCAAACTTGCTCTCTCTCTCTGTTTGAGCTAAATGTTAAAGTCAGGCTCACAATGCCCATACTAACAAGCTAATGTAAAGCAGGTTTAATGTTTACTATGGCTGTGTCTAAAATCATTCCCATATTCACTCATTCACTACTCCATACATAAGAAACAGTAAATAGTTCACTCAATATTGAGCAGCAAATCAAGATTTTGGACACTAATCGTCATAAATCAGCTGTAAAGTCACATGATGATAGTTTTCACATCTTTTAAATTTGGAACATTGCATTGCAGCATTATTGGCAGAAAGTAGTGAACACATTTACTGTATAATAAAATGGCGGAGGGTAAATAAAGTGCACTATATAGTAAATAGGGAGTGATATTGGATACAGCCATCATCACATTTTAGCATGCTAGCATTTGCTAATGAGCACAAAACACACAAAAAAGTGTTCCTAATATTGTGTCCACCATTACCATACATGAGGCAAGAGAGAGGCAAAATGTTAGGAATGAGTGTATAAACTTAGTAAAAGTAGAATTGATGACACAGCTCTTCCTAATAAAGAGTTTGGTGAGTATGTGTTAACCAGATTTCACAGCAAACCAACCAATCCATTATTGAGACATGTTTTTGGAAAACGTACTCTAGAGGAAAAGTCAGAGAGGCATTGAAGTAATTTGGGTTCATCCTTTGGCAGACAATGTCTCGACCAAAATGTTCCCAATCAGTGTGGTAGATGTTGAGGTATTTCACAGAATGGGTGAAAGCATTGACCTGGGGTTGGTGCTAGAGGGTACTACCATGAGTACCATTACGTATTTTCATCACAATCCATCTAATAGTTGTCTAAATATTCAATCTGGATAAAAGTAGCAGATTTATTTACTGACAAGCTGCTAGCATGGCTAAAAACACATTGAAAAACAATAAACCTCATTGTTTTTTAATTGTAATAGGTTCATATTTAGTTGTCAGAACGTTAAACCATGCACAGCTCAATGCAATGTTGTCCAGCTATGTGGTGGTTGGACAATAAATCACATGCACTTAGTGGTGTGAACAGCTTATTTCTCCGCTTTACGGGATTCATTGTCCAATGTGACATTCCCATTTTTGTAATAAAGATGAAAAAGACAGCGCCTGGCCCACAGAGTATCCACAACACATGACATGATACAAACTTGAATAAAAGCCCGAATGAGAAACAGCACCGAAACCAGTCGGACCAGATCAGCGTCACATGCAGATGTGTGCTGTCTCGCTCGCCGCTGCGCTCCGACTTTGATTGAACTGCAGCTGTGCCACATATTGCATCAAGAGAGTTATTAGTCCCTGATGAATCTTTTAGCTCCCAGTGAAGAGCGGCCCGTGTAAAAACGACATCCCTGGCCTAATGCAGCGGTGGAGGTCAGCGCTAGCATATGGCTCCGTGAGTGTGTATGTGTATGTGTATGTGTATGTGTGTGTGTGTGTGTGTGTGTGTGTGTGTGTGTGTGCGTGTGAGACAGAGAGAGTGAGAGCACGACAAAGAGTGTGAGATGCCAGCTGGCCCAAACATGAGAGAAACGGAAGATGGAGTGAGTGAAGGAGAGAGGGGGAGAAGGAAAGGAAGAAGAAGGGAAAAAGAAGTAAGTAGGGAAGGAAAAAAGGGGGATGGATGGATGGATGGATAGAAGGAACAGAAGGAGACAGAGATAGATGAAGTGGGAAGGTAACAAGCATGGAGGCAAACAAACATGGAGAAACTGGCATCTGTTGCCCTCCCAACCCCCGCCATCACCACTGTTACCACCAGCTCCCATTGGTGCAGTCTGTGTGTGTTTGTGTGTGTGTGTTTGTGTGTGTGTGTGTGTGTGTGTGTGTGTGTCTGTGTGTGTGTGTGTGTGTATGTGTACGCACCAGCAGGGCAGCAGAGAGCAAGGCTGACTAAATCCCCTGACAGCCACTTGTCACTCTCCCCTCAGACCATCTGGGCCTTTTCCTCTGTCTTATCTCCACACACACACACACACACACACACACACATTGTAGGACCTCTGCCTCCTGCGGGGCACCTGTTCACCCCGCGCTGCATCTGTTTGTGGAGTGGTCAGCCATGTCTGTGGCATCCTGCAGAAATAAAGATAACTGTATAGTCGGGATTGTCTTTGCATTGGTCGCCTTTTGTGTGTTTTTGCTTCTGCACAATTTTACATTATCTTTGGTGTAAAAATGTTAAATAATGTAAAAACATCAAACACTAAAACACTATTTAGCTTTTTATACCAAACTACCCAAAACCAGTGTCAGGCCAGTAATAAACCCCTCCATCCTCATCTGCTTATAGCCTGATAGTATGATCTCTGTCATACTGTACACATCAATACAACATTCAGTGCATGCGTGGCTTAAATATCACCCTGTTATTCTATCTTGTATTCATTTACCAAAAATAAATAAATTGGCTCTCAGACAGGGAGCAGGCTCCCATCTTTCACAACCGACGCATCACTGTTTCGAACAGCTTTTGGATTCACAGAAACCATTTGTCGTCTGGGAGTCAAAACTAATCAATCAATTTAACATCCTCTGCTTTAAAAAAAAACCATACACCATCAGTCCAGATTTCTCTTGACCATCGATTAGTTTTCTGAAAGTTATAAAATAGATTCCAAATTCTTCTGCCATCCTTTAAAACGAACCAGAAAAATACAAATATATATACAGCCACTGGTACCAATTGTATTGAGATAACATCCAACAGAGTTTTTACACACAAGAGACCCATAAGATTCTCTTGTTACATGGACCGCTACGTCGAGTCAATCAATGTTGGTGTTTCACAGCAGATTTTTGACTCATAGCATGAAAAGCAAAACTAGCATCATGTATGAAGGCTTTATTCCCACAAACTTTGTATATGCAGTATTTTCACTAATAATTATGAGCTGCACCTGAGTTTAACTTCACTACAAAGAGCTTTTGTTACAGTAGTTTGTTTCCAAGGGACTTTTTGACAATACATCCACTAGTAATCACAATTAAGGGTTTTATCCTCATACTTTAAACTGCATCTTCTAGCTCAGACCTTCATGATTTCAATCACCTTTCACACCATTTTTTTGTCACATGTGGCACCCCAACTGTTTGCTGACACATACCAAAGATGCATCTCATATCAACTCTACTCTGATGTGTCGCTATAAAAAGATCCTAAAGTCAAAATTTGGGTTATTATTAAGCCACAATAGCACCGATACGGATCTGGTTTGAGGTTGAACACTTGTCACAGCGTCACAGTCTTTATTAAACTCTGCTGCTTAGCATATAAACAGCTAAATTAATTCCTGATTTCTCTGTTTCCACCAGTCATATTCTTTGTCCCTCCTCTGTCCCACTTTTCTAAATTTCTCCGTCTGACTCTCTTGTGTTTTAACACGACATGTGTGCTGACCGACTGGCCGCCGTGGCACGACAGCGGGATTGTCACGAGCAGTCAGACTGTGTATTATCTGTCATTTTGGGGGCCGTGGGACTGAGTTTAATGGATAAAGCCTGCGGAAAGCCCAGACCGGCTGCCTCTTTATATCTTTATGGGTCATACACTCATCTTCCCAAACACCCTTAATACGCTTTATCTCTCACACTCCCTCCTTCTCTTCTTTCGGACACACACACACACACACACACACACACGCACACACGCACACGCGCACACGCTCCTTATCTTAACTTGGTTGCCCTTGATTTGTGTGATCCGTCTATTTTTTTCTCTCCTTCTTTCTTTCCAAGGGAATTTCCTGCTTGTCCTTTTATGAAATGAGAGGAAATGAAGGATGGGACTTTGGGCCTCCGAGGCCACGACCCTCGTAGTCCCACAGCAAGGCTCCCTGGGATATGTAGGTGCCTCCGGACTCAGGGATACCAGGGGGTCTCTCTCTCTCTCTCTCTCTCTCTCTCTCTCTCTCTCTCTCTCTCTCTCTCTCTCTCTCTCTCGCTCTCTCGCTCTCTCTCTCGCTCTCGCTCTCGCTCTCTCTCATTGGGAAGGATGGCAAAGTTAGCGTGTGAAAGAAAAACAGCACAAAATTGAGGAGAGAAACTGAGTGTGAGGGGAGAGGGGGAAGGAACTGAGAGGAAGTGTGTGTGTGTGTGTGTGTGTGTGAGAATGACAAAAAAAAGAGGGAGAGAGAGCAGAAGGGGAGAAATTTGTGTTAGTGAGGAAAAAGAGCAAGTGTGTGCGTGAGGGACAGCTCGTCCTTCAGGCTCACCTCGGCCCCCCGGGGGTCTGTCTTCTCGGTGGCAGCGGCAGCGTTTTACTGGCCCCGGCTGACGGCCATGAAATGGCAAGAAATTTACTGCTGTTGAGCTCATGTATGTGAAGGCAGTCGTCTCCATCTCTCCTTTCACTCCCTCTCCTCTTTCCATTTCTCCTTCTTTCACTCCCATCATGCTTCTCTCCCTCTCAGCTGCACTTGCTTTCCATCCATCTATTCATTTCCTATACTACCTTCTGTTGTATTCTGTATTTTCTCTTCTTTTCCCTTCTCTCACTCAACTTCTATAAAAACACCAAAAGGAAACTTTTAATATCCCTCTCTTGTTATCCTTACCTACCTGTTTCTGCCTTTCTTCCTCTTTGTATTCTTTTTTTTTTATACCACCTTTCATGTTTTCTCACTTTTTTTTCCTCTCTACCATCAGTCCATCCATTCTTCTTCTCTTTCTCTACCCTCTCATCTCCCTCTATCCCTCCCTATTACCTACCATTCCTCTCTTCACTATTTTATTTCATCTTTTTCCTCTCTGTTCATCCATTTCTCCCATGATACATTTCCCTCTGATTCTCTCTCTTCTCCATCCGTCCATCCCTGCTTCAATTGCTACACACTTTTCATCTTATCTTTTTCCATCTCTTCCCTTCATCACAAAAACAGTTAAAACCTGCCACAAACTTTCATTTCCCCTATAAGGAACTACTACTATTACTATTACTATAACTATTCATATACGCCCATCTAGTTCTGAGGCTCTCATCACATCATCAATACAGCTTTTTAAAGACGAGAGACCCCCAAACATGTAGCCACGAGTCCTGTTAACATTACGCCAGCAGATTCTCACATTTGCAGGCATGTATGAGGCGGAGAAAAGTCCACGCAGACCATGACAGTGTTGGTCTGTCATTTTTTAAAAAGCAAGTTAAGCCCGAGTGTGTTCATCCACAGCCAGAGAGCCTCACAGCGTTATAAAGAGTAGGAGGGGAATATAAAAGGATTAGCAGCTCCAAATTAATACTTGGAGAATTGTTCATGCATGTATTCACACACGCAGACATGTTTAATTAAGCATAGTTATGAACAGTATGTATTTGAAAATGCCCACATGTGTATAATGAATTACTTCTAATCAAATGAACATCTTTTCATAAGGTTTTTAAGTCTACTTGTAGATGGATTTCAACTGAACTGAGCTGTATTCCCTTCCATTACAACTAAATACAACTAATCAGATAAACTACTTCATGTCAGACTGCTTCTTAAATTGTTTGACATCTGGAAAGAGAGAGCAGTGTCAGTTTTGTGCACATTGCAGTGATATTTCAGTATCTTCTACGGTGTTACTCACATTTAGAGGAAATGTCACATTTTAGGGATGTAGCTCACATTCGTATCCAGAGCAGCAAAGAGTAGCAGAAGCAGCTGCAGTTTGTTTTAATAGTTTTTTACAACCTGTTGAGGTTTTCTACAACCTAGTTTTTCTACTTTCAGCCATCATTCCTGTTTCTTATGGTAATATTTTACTGAGCAACATCTGCAGAGTCACACACAGTCCAACCATGAGATGATCAGACAGGTTTTACTTCCTAATACGTATAAAGCTGTAGAACAGCAGACAGAGAACAGAGACTTTTTATTATAAGACCTGACAAGAGACTTAAAAGCCTGAAGATTCCCATCTCAAATTCTGATCTGAAGTAATTGAAAAATACATAAAACAGCATCAGACAGACTGGCTTTTTTTTCCACTTTTTGAGGAAAATTGATATTTTAATGATCATCATTCAGACACCTGAAGTCATGCTGATTTTGCTAATGACTGGAGACTCAACCTCAAGGTCTTAACCCTACAGTGAATGTGAAAACTTCATATATATCATTCTGCACAGAGAAGCTCAAACATCCAATCCAATAAAAAAACAAGAAGAAAAAACACATTTTTAGTGGAGGGAAGCTTTAAAAAAAAAAACTAATTCCTGGTTTGTTCAGTTCCACTGCAAATAAGCGATTTAGATAATGTGGCAGCGTGTTTACAACCTGTCTGATTGTGTACGACACAACAAACAGAATAGACCTTGATATCTGTATCATCAGAATTATGAGAAACTGCTGGAGTGTCAGAGGCAAAATGCCCTGATGCTTTCCCAGCGTGAGAATCGCTGCTTAGAGTACAAAAAAAAAAAAGTAAGAAAGTGTATCTGTCTGTGTGTATGTCAGTACAGTCTGCAGCATGTCAGCCGTGAAAGGCCTCTACACACCGTTTGAGCTCTCCTGAGTGAGAGAAGTGTGACAAACAGCTCAACAGGCTTTGGCACGCCAGCTGTCCAGAGGGGACACACACATACAGGCCGGAAAATTCACACACACACACACACACACACACACACACACACAAATGCAGGTCCATCCACATGCATAGGAATGGCACAAACACACACACAGACAAGCTCTCTCGCAGCACACACACACTCATATATAAACACACTAAACAAGGAAAAACACACACTGCTGCCAAGCGTGGCACAGTAATCTTTAGTAATGCCATCGGTCCTCGGGGCAGAGCATCTGAACGATGCCAACGGCCACACAACATCAGAGCCTCGCTGCTCTGCCTTCCCACAATCCTCTCCACGGGCAGCCAATCCACTGTCGGACAGGAAAAATTGACTTTTCTGGCGGCACTTCACCATTTGAGTTCTTAGGAGGGATGCTGTTGCTGGAGGGGGGGTGGGACAGAAAAAACAAAACAAAACAAAAAAACAGTTGGCTGAATGTCGCAATGGCCTGCTGCTTCGTGGTCGCCATGGTGATTTTGATCAACAACCATTAATAATGTAAAAAGCTGTTCATTAAATCTGTAGCTGCTCATTTTCAGTGTTTCTATTCAAAATATCTAATAATTAACATTAAGCATGAATTAAGAAAAACATCACAAATATCAGTGAACAGGAAGCCAAGCAAGGATTTGGGGGGGAAAAACTGTTATCTTTCCAAAATTTGGAAGCACATGCATTCCTTCCAGGTTGCAAAAAAACATCACATGTTGCTGTTTTAATCTTATAATTGAATGGGGAGATAATGTATGTGCACCTACTTTGATACACCTTTCAATATTCAGTTTGTCTTACTTACTTGTTGTTGTCATTTTCTACCTTAAAGTCGTGTATGTTAAAATAAGCTTTAACTAAGCAATGCCAGCTCATGTCCTGTTTACCATTTGATCTGATTATTACATTACATTATTATTACATATTATTACAATGTATCCTGAATATTATGAGCACAGTTTGTGTATTCATGTCCTTTGACAAAACCCAGAGGTCACACAGGGTTCATATAGGTGATATCATTTGATAAAGTTCAAAGCTTTAATGTTCCCCTCAATAATTAAGTAGTTTTGTAGGTCAAACATCATCTGAAACTGCACCTACCTCTTTGTATACAAGTTAATAGTAATATAAAACATGCTTATCAAATTTAATTTAATTGTTGCATTCAAATTTACTTTTCAATGTATTTTTCCTCATGGTGTCAATCTTAAACTACGATGGATACAGATGATGGAGCATCTAGTGTCACTTGTTATGTCATTGTTTGTATCTTACTACCTAGCATAGGAGAAAAAAATGCTTTTTATTAATCAATTGCAATCTGATTCTAATTCATGACTTCAAGTTCTCTCATGTGTTTCTTTGTTTATAATATCAGAATATCAGATCAATTTCCATGTCAGTGTGGATCATGTTGTAACATGAGCCTATGTAGTTGTTATCTAGACTCTGGCAACAAGTGGCAATTACAGGCTAACAGTAAATGCTAAGACATTATGGAACAATAGTACAAGTATAAAAGAGTCCTAAAGGCATCAATCTGACTCAGTATTGTAATTTATATAATGATATATTTGCTAACATTAGTCATAATAAGATACTGGTCATATCAAGTGAGGCTATAGCAGCAAAATCCCTGAGTATACTGAATGGAGCAAGATTAAATGTGATGCCTTATAACTTATAACTTCATTACCACTTTTTATTTATATGATGAAGAATGTTATAATTTCATTTTTCAAAACTTGCATGGTCTCACTTTAAATGCAGTATGCTTTATTATCTATGAGTGATGCTTGATCTTTGTGTTTATCTTGAGTTTTGAATCACTGCAAATTTACTTTCATATTATAGTAAAATTTGTGGAAACCAACAGCTGCCTGGAAGATGTAATAGTACCACATTTTTTATATTTAAAGGAAATGAGCTAAAATATGCAAAAACATCAGTGTGATCATTTAAAATGCAGCACAGGAGACACTTTGAATGAACTCAGGTATATTTTTGTTTGCATTTTCTTTAATTGCAGATTGGCTGCATTCGCCCGTTTGCCTCGGCCTCAGGCTGGACACCCATCCAAGGTTGACAGCTCATCAAGTTGAGTGACAAGCCGGGGCGGAAACCTCACCAAATGAGGGGGAGGAAGCAAGGTAGGCCCAGTAAAAACACCTCACTGGCTCCAGGCGAAAAAGCTGCATACTGTAGCTTGAAATCGCCTTCACCTCCTTCTATTAGGTCATGAATCTTGCTGAGCACCTGAAGATCTGTCATCTTTTAATTTAAGATACAACATCGCAGTGAAGGTTGATTAGGTTTTCATGTGCGGAACCTTTTTTTTTCTTCTTTTTTTTTTTTAAAGAAAAAAAGGATTCACGTGCCTTTCGTCTCTCTGAGGTGCTGGAAAACATGAGTGAGTGGTCAGTTAGTGAAGCCATCAGTTGTAGGAGGTTACTAGTTATTGTAGTAGTCAGGTGGAGGGGAGGGGGGTGAGGCGTTCAGGCACCCAACGCCCATGCCGCCGCGTCGCCCACGGGGTGAACCTCAGCTGTTCTTCCCTTCCCTCCCTCCTATATCCCTCCTGACCTTCCTCCTCCTTCCTCTACCTCCTGTTCGTTTCATCCCTCTCTCCTTTCAACAGTCGAAGAAGAGCTGGTGGTGGTGGTGATGGGGGGAGGAGGGCCTGTCAGGAAAGGAGTGAAATGTGTGTGTGTGTGTATATGTGTGTGTGTGTGTGTGTGTGTATGTGTTTGTGTGTACAGCTTAGGGAGGGGTCGATATGATGAGGCTTCAGTGTTGTCGAGATGGATTAGCTGAATGACTTTGAGGGGTTTGTTCTCTTGTCTTTGAGCACACAGCCAACTCACTGTACTCTCTTCCTCTCCCTCCCCGTCCTTCCCTCCATATCTTTGTCTCCCTCTCAATCTCTGTCTCCATCTTCTTCTTTTTTTCTTCTGTTTTTATAGGATAGCTCATTAAAGCTCTGCAGCATCAGTATCCCCATTCCACCTGCCCTAAAACATCCATTCAACTACTTTGGGATAACATAAATTGAATGATTTATTCATGCAAAAAAAAAGAGGGATGAAGTTTGATAAATTCATTTTTTGATTTGTTTTTCTTACTCGCCACACTTTCTGTCACTTTCACACCCACCTTCCTATTCCTTCCTTTTTTTTCCACCCCTCAATTTCTCATTGAAAATTGTGATATTGTTGTATTTTTAAGTATTTAGAAAGCAGAATAGAAGAGAGAAGAGAGTCAAACATGATAATTATGTTTATGCCGGCTACTTTTGGGCATCTCGAGTTGTGTTGTTGTCAATGAGGAAATGCGAGAGTGAATTTTTTTTTTTTTTAACTCATCTCCTGCTCTTTCTTTTTGTGATGTTTTGTATTCATTAAAGGTACCATGTGTACATTCTTAAACATCAATATATCATCGTCTAATTAACTGTTATACCTTGAAATAATTACCCTAAACAGATGAGACCACAGTCAAGATGATAAGTAGCTTCTACTGTATCTCACACCAGCGTGCTAAGTCTTTGTTTACATTTAAAATATGTTTCCCACAATTCCTTTTGGATTCCTCTTTTGGCAGTAGTGAAGAACCATAAAGCATTTTTTAGGTTTATTCTCAAAGTGTAGTGAACTATAAAGTCTAATTTTGTAATCACAAACATTGTGTCCACTGCAGTGCATCACATTCACTTCAGCCCCGATTTTGAACTTTTAAAAGTAAATTCATTGTGGTAGAAAGACGACATAACATAGAAAATAAATAAAATGATAAAATGGTAACTGGACTTCACTTATATAACACCTTTCTAGTCTTCCAACCACTTAAAGTGCTTTACATCGCATGCCAACAGTCACCCATTCACACATATTCATACCCTGATAGCAGAGGCTGCCATGCAAGGTGCCAACCTGCTCATCAGGAGGAGTTTCTAATGCATTCACACACACTCACACACACACACACACACACACACACACACACACACACACACACTCACACACACTCAGCATAACATTTGGGAGCAAGTTAGGGTTCAGTATTTTGCCAAAGTGCCCTCTGACATTCCCTAATCTTCCGATTGGTGGACGATCTGCCTAACCTCTGAGCCACAGCCACCAAAAACACAAAAGACTTTTAAAGACTATGTGCACTGCAACAAAGAGGGAGGATTTATTGGCAAAAAATGTCTGACAAAGAAAGCTGTTGTTGTTTACTATTTACTTTACCTTAACAATGTGCCCAGTTTATACGTTGTTCACACCTTTCTGACATTAGAATTAGAGTGGAGCTACAGTACATCTAACAATGTGTGTAAATGTCCGGAAACCAACAATGGGACAAGCTCAGCAAGATCAGGTTTCGTGAGCAGCACCATGATTCAAGTTTTATTTATTTAGCCCCAAATTCCAAACTGCTTTACAATCCATCACCCTGTATCCTTACTCTCATTTGTAGTATAGTGCACCCTTCAGTTCCTGTGTATACCTGGTATTAACAATGAGATCTGGATACATGGTGGATAATGACATCTGTTCACAGGAGTTTGCATTTACACCATTAATTGGCATTCATAGTGTCTCAATCCAACCCACCTTGGGATCACATCTCAATATGCAAATGAGGTAGGTGGGTAGGTGAAGCTGGTGGATTTGACAGCAAACACGGTGCAACTGGAGGGGGAGGGGGAGGGGGGGGAGACACTGCTGTATGAGCTCCTCTTATTTTGCCTTTGGTGAGTCTGTAGCTGTTTTCTGGGCGATTTGAGATGGCAGAAAGAGGCAGAGAGTGAGGTGACCTTTTTACTAGTTGGGGGGTGGGGGCGTTGACAAATTGCACAAATTGCATTTTGCTCACATGCAACGATCGCACCAACGCAAGCCAGACCACCTCTAAATGTAGCCCATTTATCTCCAGATGTGTTCTAACCCCTGTGTGTTCCCCATGCATTTTCACTTTATATAAACATGCATCTTTTTTCTTTGTTTTCACCAGCTTACCCCCCCCCCCCTCCTTTTTTCATTGGAAATGTTATGTTACATGGACAGGCTGTGGCAGAGATTTGTGTAAAGAGGTGATAAAGCTTTGCCACGGTCTTTCAAGTCCTTTACTGGTAGATCGATGTTAGAATTAGAGGTCATTTAAAGCTAAGTCTGAGATTTTATCTCAGAAAACATATTGTAAGAAGAAGAAAGGTAAGAGACAGATTCAATCTCCAAGAAAATCTGCAGCTTTTTTGCAAAAATCTAAATTGGAAATGATACGTTTTAACATGATACCAGGTGTAAACAGGATTTTAACTTCCCACACAATGCTATCACTCAGGATTTCACTCTTTCTAACCCCTATTGTTTATTTTTTAAATTTTTTGCACCAAAGTAATTGTAACTTTCAACACTCTCCACTTCATGCATGTTAATAATGGTCCAGAGAGGTGGAGGGATATCATGTCTTCAGCAACTTTCATTGTCACAAAGTGTTTATCAGCCTTTCAATCCCTTCTATTCTACACTCCTTTGACATATGTATCTCTTCCTCCTCTCCTTGTATTATCTGTATTTCTCTTCCTCCATCTCCCCCTTTTTTTTCTCTCCTTCCTCTCACGCGCTCGTCTCTGCTTCCTACCACCTCCCCGCCCGTCTCACAGTGTGTGATTGATGTTGCGAGGTAGCATTAACACTTCTCACGCTGCTAGTACACGGAGGAAGGGGAGGTGGCGTAGCCTAATGTACATGAACGATTGATTGCCTCGCTCCAACTAGCTGATGACTTCTCCAAAGATGGCTCCCCTGAAATCGATAACCGGCGCTCTTTCTTCCTCGTCTCCCCCTCCTTAAACTTTCCCTCCTTCCCCTCCCCCCCTCCCTCCAAATTCCCCCAAATCAGAGACAAGGAGCTCATGCAGCAATTATGAAGGAAAGGCACATTTGCATACGGAAAAATAATTAAAACAAACAAAGTGAGGCTTGGACCCCCTGGAGAGAGGAGCAGGGAGGAGCGGGGAGGAGGAGGAAGTGAATAATGCGGGCATAGAGAGAGGTTTAATTGCTCCACGCCGGGGTTGTGCCATTTATCTTCAACTCTCTTGCTCCGCTGCTATTTCATTTGTCACCTTGGTACAGATGAGAGTTTACGTAGGTGTTCTCAGGATATCTGTTTCAAGGTAAGCACCTAGACACACACGCACACACACACACACACAATACTATCATACTTTTAGGAGACAGGTAAGAATGCCGTGCCGTCAATGTGGAAAGATGACTCAGAGCTTGCCAAAGTTAACTGTCTACTCTCACACACACACACACACACACACACACACACACACTTTGTTGCTTTAGTTTATAGCTCTATAAAGAGCTGTTACATAAAAGAGTCCAGTTTTCACAGAGAAATGTTCTGCTGCTCTTTTGCTGTTGGTCTCTCTCAGAAGCAGTCATTATGCTCCTGGAGCTTCCATACTTACTACTTAGTTCCTCCTCTCTAATGTGTGAGTGTGTGTTTAATGTGTGTGTGATGTGTGTGCGTGCGTGCGTGCGTGCAAGCACTTGTACAACGTGTGTTTCCATGTGCACCAATTTTCGTACATGTGCACAATATGTGAGTTCCCAGTCTTTGTCTCATTTAGTGTGTGTCTGTGTGTGTGCATGTGTGTGTGTGTGTGTGTGCATGTTGCTTTTGAGCAGACTCCCCGCTGGCACTGCGGGGTGTGAGTCGTCACGCGCTGAGGGCCGTCCGCTACGTTAGCGCTGGAGTGGCTTAAACTCCATTTTCAGCAGTGTTTGAAGCCAGAGGATGAAAGTCGCTGCTCTCTCTCCCTCTCTCTTACTCTCTCTCTCTCTCACTCTTCTGATGCCTCTGATGGACAACTCAGTGGCCAGCCACTTCTTTAATTAAAGGCACAGTCTGCCGTTTTTTCCCTCTGATGAAAGAGTAATGACCTAATGGGGCTTTGCGCAGATAGCGACGACGTGAGTGTCACTGAACTCACAGGACAGAGTATATGTGTGTCTTTACATGTGTGAGTGTATTCTGGAGGTGAGCGTGTGTGTGTGTGTGTGTGTGTGTGTGTGTGTGTGTGTGTGTGTGTGTGTGTGTGTGTGTGTGTGTGTGTGTGTGTGTGTGTGTGTGTGTGTGTGTGTGTGTGTGTGTGTGTGTGTGTGTGTGTGTGTGTGTGTGTGTGTGTGTGTGTGTGTGTGTGTGTGTGTGTGTGTGTTTTAGCCAAGGGGGTCAGTAAGGAGCACCATCTTTGAAGTCAAGTCTTAACAGATTGGGGGAATGTAGAAGCAAGAGCTAAAATCAAGACTAATGTGAATCCAAAGACTTGCAACCAAGTAGTTCAAACTGATGAAAACGAACCAAACCTTAACCATAGAAGCAATGCTCTTAAATAATTGTTATTGTTTTCTTAGTAATAGATGATGACTGTTTCTTTTAATCATTTTCTTGAAGTCGTAGACTTTTTGTGCTCTAAACATGGAATCAGATATATCACTGACCTATTAAATCTGTATTAAGCTTAATAGTACAGATTAGGAGAAATCAAAGTATCTTAGGGAGCTGCAGTGTACTACTAATAGCATTCAATCTATAGAAAACTTCAGTTCATAGCAACTTTTATGACACATCTTCAAGTCAAGGCCCATATATTCACCTTTTCTGGAACTTTCAGCCTTATCACAGCATCCTCATTTCTGCAGATGGAGTTTTCTCAGTTGTCCAGTTTTGCTACACTGACTCTGGTTTTATGACTGGATGTGGATTGCTCCCATCATCTTGAAATGATTGTAAAAGTGACTCCACTGGAAGCCAATGAAGCACACGACTTCCTAGCTAGACATTAAGGTTTAAGAATGCAACTCAAATAATGAACAGAGAGTTGTGAAAGTAATGATACTAGCTTGATCTCATTGTGCAGGTTAGAGTCCTTCCTTAACCAAATAAGACCTTCTCTGTTTAACTCATCAGATAAATTATTCTTTTTTCTAATGAAACACCAAGATTCCTGAAGCTACATGTAAGAACTGGGTTGATTTCAGCAGTTTACATGTGGAGCTATTGTTGTCAGATTTGTATCACAATAATTCATCTGATACTTTGTAAAACTTGAAAAATCATGTTACCTGAAAACCTCTAATATATGAAAGCTATTTGTTAAACATGTTGAAATGACTAATTCTCATAATTCTGCCCAATAACAGGCATATTTTGAGGCCATGTGACTTTTGTTTACATGCCCTGGTTTGGTTGTAATTGGGCAGCTAAAAATACCAACAACAAAAAAACGAGTTCGAATAACAACAAGCTTCAAGTGCTTCCTTGAAAACACTCTCAGAAAGCAGCTTTGTCAACTCACACCTATAAATCTATATTTATATATATATATATGAGAGAATTAAAATGATGCTTCCTTTCTGCTTGTATCCTATGCTTTCCTCGCAGAACAACAAAATTAGCTGTTTAACCAAAGCTGGCATTAAACCCTACACGAGGAAAGTGAGCTTGCATGTTTTTTTGGGGGATTTTTTTCTCCCTTTTTTCAGATATTTGTAGTCTACATTAACATGCAGCCAAAGCAGCCTAGTTCACCCTCTGTAAGGAACTCAACATCATCCGCGGCTGGCTTTAGCTGCGGGCAAAAACAACAAGGCACTAAACGCACGCTGTCGAAGAAGAAACGCTTTTAGTTTCTCAGAGCTCGTAATCGTGTGGTTCCTGTTTTGTTGCTTTATATATTTGTGTGTGTGTGTGTGTGTGTGTGTGTGTGTGTGTGTGTGTGTGTGTGTGTGTGTGTATGTGTAAATCCCTCGCTGTTTGTGAGCTGTGCGACACTGCTGGGTGCTCTCTGTGTCTGCTTGCTGGATATCAGGCACCCAGGGATCCTCAGAAGCGAGCATTACCAGTTAATGCACCTCTGAAGAGAGCATCTGCACTTAAGACAATTATACCACAGATGGGTATGTGTGTGTGTGTGTGTGTGTGTGTGTGAGAGAGAGAGGGAGAGACAGACAAAGAGAAAAGAGTGAGTGAGACAGAGCTTTCTATGCCTTCATGTAAAATATGATGTGTGTTTCATTCCCCTCTGAACTGAAATCCGTTTTCCTCACCTCTCTTCTAGGTTCAAAACGTTTGAGGTTTATTTTCAGGACCTTGCAATCGCACTTCTTTTTTTTTTTTGCAACAAAGCCAGCAGGCACACACACACACACACACACACACACACACACACACACACACACACACACACACACACACACACACACGCACACACACATCTTCCCTGGCTATCTTTCTCACTTTTGTAGAATCCGCTGTGTATTTTAGAGCAGGTACACACCTGTATCTTTCCAGGAGCCCCAAAGTGGAGCAGCTCGAAAGAACATCTGGACCACAAATTCTGCTTCACTTCACTTATTTTTGAAAAAGGAAATGATGACATAATAATTCTGTGCTTCCTTGCCACAAATATTCAGGTTTAAATCATATATTGTACAAACTAGTTGTTCAACATACATAAAGAAGGTTATGATTGTTGTAGAAAAATGCCAAGAAAGGAGAACAAATCCTGTGTATGATGCCCAGCAAAAAATGTGAACTGACAGTGCCGACAACTACTACAGTTTAAGGTGGAAGTACCGTAAAGTGCAAATCGACTGTTGGCCACCTCATGCTAGCTCCAAATAATCCCTGGCTCTAACTGTCTCCCATTCCAAAAGTGTCAACTTCTCTAAATCTCTCATTTCAGGTCCTCTAATAAGTGTGCTGGTGGCCATTTTGGAAATTCTTGCTCCATTAATAAGATTTGAAGACTTATAATAGCCTTGATGTCTGTTGTGTGGGCGTTGATTGACAGCTGTGATTGACAGTTTGCTCTCCTGCTGCTCTCTCCATTTCCAGGATCTGCATTGAGTCCGACTACTTGTTGCTATATTTCGATACATTTAACGTCATCTGTGTTTCCAGTAAGCTAGCGTTGGCTTTGGTCTGAGGTAGTTATTTGGGAGGTTCTGGCTCCAAACAGGAAACATGGCACCAATGACGCTGTAACTCTGGGGTTCAACACTGTGCTCCAAAAAAATGCAGATTTCTATCTGAGTTAAGATTAAGAGCACCTTCTCTTCTGTTCTGTACATTCTGGTTTTAAAGTTTGTCCCACTCAGCTGTCCCATGTGTCAGCAGCACCTTTTCCCCTCCAGAGGACATCAGGACAGGACGCTAACAGCTTGGACCCCCCATATGGCACGCGGTCCCATCCTGCGATAAATAAACTGCTGGCTACTCTGACCTCTGCCTGCACCGAGCTCGCTGTGAACATGTGCTGCTGGTGGGATGGGAAGAGCGCAGCAGGAGGGGGGGTGGTGGGGTTCTCCTTCCCCTTCTCTTTTCCCTCCGTTCCTCCCGCTCATTCGCTTCCAGTCCCACCTCGACGTTTTCACCCCTCCGTCGGAGTCAGCGGTCCATCTCGCGCCGCAGATTGCCTATGACAGCCGCGCTATTTCAAGTTGGAGGTTTGAGCTAAATTGGAGTGAGCAATACCACCTGTGCCTGCTGAAGGGCCGCTCTGGTTCGCGCTGTTGTTCCACAGAGAGGAACCAGGAGGAGGGAGAGAGAGGGGTGTGTGTGTGTGTGTGTGTGTGTGTGGTGAGATGGGGAAGGTGGAGGGGGTAAAAAAAAAGCTGCTACCTGCAACCATCAAAGCCTCTGTTTCACATGCAATCTGCCCAGCTGGCTCCCAAGTGAGGAGGGGTGAGCCGAGAGCAGAGCTAGATGGAAGCAGCTCTCTCACTTACAGGTGTGCTTCTTTCCACTCCACTCTCTCTCTCTCTCTTTCATATCCTCCCCCCCTTTCTCTCTCTCTCCCCCCTTTTTTTTTTTTCTTACAACCTCCTTAAAGGCCTTTTTACGCCATGAAATTTTAACCTGTCCCTAGATAAAAGTTCATGAGAGAAACTCACCCATAAATCTTTGGTCAATCCAAAAAGAAAACACCTTTAGAAACATCCAGTTTAGAGTTTTGGCAAACAAAGTCAGTGTCTTTTAAATTTAGGACGAACCAACCAATCAGAATATAGCATGTCAAAGCATCATTAGTGCCAGTTTTTAATCAGGTATATGAATAAGTATGTGTATAAAGTTTTTAGAGCCGTATTGAACAGTGAGACATGCAGTGAAACTACTACATTGCTTTTATCGCTCAATATCTTTAAACATTTAGTCTATTTGGGAGTTGGTTTAACACAAAACTTCACAAAATGTGGAGAATCTGCCATAAACATTACTGTAACAGCATTGACTCCATGTTGGAGGAGTGAACACCCCCCTACTTGTTGCTGTGTTCAAGATTCAGGAGCTTTATGTTCCTTTTTGTTTGCTACTTGTGCACAGACTCTTCTTTGCTGCACAGTTTATAAGTTGAATCATTAATCATTACACACTCATGCATGAACAAATTATTCAAACCCACACAACTTTATTTTAAATGCTTTAACATCCCAAACTTTTCAAAGATACAATACATTGTATGTCAGACTTAATTATGCAATATGAAAAGATGCAGAGAGCTAGAATATTTAAATATATGTATGTATGTAACAAAATCATTTCAGTTTGAAGCTCCATTTAGTAGCTTTCCAGAGCTTTCAGCCCCATTCTTCAGCCAGTGGAGGTGGCTCAGGTGTCATATGAGGCCAAAGAAGAAGTAAAATGCTCAAAAACGTTATTTTTCTTTACTGGCACTAGCCAACACTGTCACAACGAGCAGTCAAAATGTCCCTTATTGATAGAATTAGCACACATCTTTGCTCCTGCAGATTGGCTGGCGAGAGTAAAATGGGAGGAGGCCCGGGGGAGTCTAAACTCTCATCCTCCTCCACCTCCTCCTCCTCCTCCCCCTCCTCCTCCTCTGCCTCCTCCTCCTGGGCAGGATACAGTAGGCATCATTTAGTGGGGAGAGCGGTGGAAACAGTGTGGGGTTAGCCACAAGGTCGCCACACTTACTGCACGGCCGAGCTCATTTCCACTGCTGTCCACAGCTCGGGCTTCCCTCAGAGAGAAAGAGAGAGAGAGAGAGAGAGAGAGAGAGAGAGGGAGAGAGAGAGAGAGAGAGAGAGGGAGAGGGAGAGAGAGAGAGAGAGGGAGAGAGAACTGCAGCCAGTGAAATGGCTCATTCACTTTCTGATCACAGACCTGCCACTCTTTCACTCACACACTCAAACTGACACACTCACTGCACAACACACACACACACACACACACACACACACACACACACACACACACACACACTCACACACACCCAGGCCAGGCTGTCTTCATCGCGTGGTCGTTTGCTATTTTCGTCCCCCCCCCCTCCATGTCATGAAATATCTCCTCAGCTCTGATAGTTTGCTTACCAGACTCGCCGGATCTCTTTCAAAATTAACCAGTTTTGACTTTAAACAACTCCGTGTATCTAAGCATTTTACAATCATGTTAATCCCTTTCTCAAACTAATCTGATAAGTACAGCTAATGATATTTCAATGGTGCTGAAACGGGCTGTAGCTGTCATACACTGCAAGCCTGTTTTCGTGAAGAAGACACACAATCTTCTTCTCTGTTTTTCCCTCCCTCCACACACAAAACACACAAAAACACACACAGATTTATGTGCAGGCACCCCAGAAAACACAGCAGTGCTGAACCAATCCGCTTTTGTTGGCTTGTACTTCTGCCAACTCTCAGTATAAAGATGTCTGATCAGCCAAATGGTCAAATACACAGGATCTACTACGTTTACTTACATTTTAAGCATTTAGCTGATACTGTACAGAGCATGAGTTCATTGACTAATAGCTCAAAACAGGAGTAAATTAGTGGGAGTTAACAATATAACACCATGGGATCTAAACATTTGGGAACATATTGAAAGGATATCAGAAAGACGTTTAACTACAGGTACACAGATATGTTATTTTTTTGGTTTTCAAATTTGGCAAAGAACATTAAAGGAACATCTGTTCAACCTAAAAATCCTTTCTGGGATAATAAGGAGAAGGGGAAAAAAGGTAGTATCTGTCTTTTTTCTGAGTTTTTTCTTCTTTTTTTTCCGGGTGCTGCAGATGATTGATGCTACAGTAAGTTTTAGTCATTACAAACAAATAATTTAGATTTTACAGGCTTCTTTTTTGTCCCAACCCATTACTAGACAATGATACTGGACACTTCTGCAAAGCCTTGTATTATATTTAATGATAGCTTTTTCTTTCTTTCTTTTAACCTCTAGTGGCAACATATTTTTTTTAAATGCTTGCTTTCCACAATCTGTGCGCTTTGCAACTACAATATGTTTAAGCTTAAGAGTTGTGGTCATGACAAACCAGCTATGGTTGAGGAATGGTTTGGATTATGTGACTAAAACAAGAAAAGGCTAAAGTTAATTGCATGTTTGTACCACCCGAACATCCACCGCTTCATTTTCCAAACTGTAGTCATCATAAACTTCTGTCATTTTTATTTAACAAGCTTTCGATCAGCGTGGCACACACATAGTGGCAGGAGTGTGGCAGCAGGCAAATTCCATATACCTAAGTCCTGCAAACACCTACTGAAAGAGAGATGCACATACATTATGATTAATTGCACGAATCAATTCCAATACTTGTTTATTTCCCTGATTAAAATCTATATTTACAAGACACATTTTGCTTCAATGCTGCACAGAAGCAACACGGTCAAATTGTATTTTGTTCAACTTGTTTGCAAATAACAGTTCCTGCAGCATATTGTGTTAGTGTTTAATATATTTACAGATGCAAACAATGATCAGTGTATTTCTTTATACATTAGGACATTGTGTTCACTCGACAAAACTTCCAGAGACCAGGCTCTTCCCCCCCTGAGCTAAAAAAATCACTCTTACTCCGATTGTAAACTTGTCTCCGATACAGTTTCCCTCAGCGGCCCCAGTGTCTCATCCAAGGATCAATACCACCACACACCACAGCCCTTTACTCACACTCCAGCCTGGCAGTAAGGGATTGCAGGGAGCCGCTGGGTCAATGGCAGGGTCCCGGTCGGTTGATGACCGTTCGTTAAAGAGCGGTCGACACGGCGGAGCTCGGTGTTAACGGTGTCAGCCCTGATACTCCCGCCGGGCCGCTCTCTCCTAATGACCAGCCAATCAATAGCCGTCTGCCCTCAGTACTGACCAATCAAATTGACATGTCTTGTTGACACATCGAACCGGAGGGTTAAGCTCCTCAGACGCCCATTTCATTTATGAATATGTGGCTTGTACAGGTGGAGGAACTTGAAACTGTTGCAGTTATCTTGGGGTTTGTGATGCATTCAAATACACTTATAATAATATAATTATTATTGATTAACTGCTAACAGCAAGTACATTCACTGTTTCTATGCAGAATTTATTGGAGTTAAATATAGAAAAGGATGTCTGATTTTGTGGCACAGTTTTGTTTGTAGTAAATTTCATTCGAAGACGCCCAATTTGAAGAAGAAGGTTGTTTATGAATAATTATTAATGGTTTCCTGTCTGTTCTGTATGCAGAAACCAACACAACAATGCCACCCTGTATCAAATTTTGGCACTATTTTGTTTCTGTGACGAATTCACCTGTGTCTCTGCTGGTGAACTTGTGTTTTTTCTCCCTCTTTTCTCTTTTGGGGTGAGATATTTTTATCAGCTCCATGGGGTTTCTTTTTCACAACCGCACAGTTTGTATTTTTTTGCCTCCCCGTCTCTCTGCTCTTGTCAGTTTTTGGCATCTGTATTCGCAAATAAGCCAAAACCAGAAATTATTTATATATAAATAAGGCCAAGCGCTTGTTTGAAAGTGGTTATCATTAAGAAAGAGCTTTTATTCATCTATGTAGCCATCACTACGTGCTGCATCATGTTTTTGTTGTGTGTTTGTGTGAGTGAAGGGGCAGGAAATGGACGAGTTGTGCAGATGAAAGAGGATGCGGGGCCACGTGGCGGAGGCTACACTGGAGCCTCAGTCCTCTGTGTCTGTCGCTGAGTCGCCCCGTCCGTCCATCTGTCCGTGCGCCCTCAAAGGGACGTTTGTCCCGCCACAAGGGTCATTCAGAACACACACGCACACGTGGTTAAAGAAAGAAAGAAGCACACCCTCTTCTGACTGGACAAATGGACACTCGGTGACTCTGAGTGAGGCACTTCAGGAACTCTTTAATCGCCTCGTACAATGAAAGCAGAGGACGTTGTTTTTAATGTAAAGATGAGTCGGCTAATGTAGAAACACTTTGACACTCAGAGGACAAAACAGACAGAGAGCACAGAATCTGTTCATCTGTTTTTATTGTGTAAAGTTCAGTGTGTAAACTCTGATTTAACAACCATGACAATGCAATATCTGGCCTGGATTCACTGCGTTTTTATTCAGATCAATCACATTCGTTTTCAGAAGACAGCGTCAGGAAAACACATGTAATACGTCACATTATTTTGCAACATCAGCTGCACAAGAAACCAATTTGACTTTTTTCAGAGGCCTGTGTTGCAGAGTCTGATGATACTGTACACACAGACAGAAGACAACAGCAATAAAAATGACATTTTTCTCAATGCAGTTTGGGATTTTAAAAATGAGATTTACATTTAAGGCATAAGAAATCAAGATTGTATTATTTGACATGATGATACAGTTGCACAACTTGACATTTACCTTGTCATTCATCTCATTCATGCCCTATACAACACTGCCCTGCTTTATTTCATTCATTAAAACACTCAGAAGCCTTCACATCAACACATTCTCAGCATTATTTCTTACTACAAGCATTACACTTTGTATTTTGCATGGTTGACATGGTTTTAGAAAAATTGACCAATGTACATGATGTAAAAGAATTTCCGGTTACATAAACTGATAAGTCCTACCTCAGCCTTATGAAACAGTTCATCTGAGACGAGCTGGTAGATAGAGTATTTTCAGTAGGAGATGTGACAATGTGACATCATTCTGAGGGGAAATGAGCACGAGTAGAGATATATTCAAAAAAAAAAAAAAAGAGCGAGAGAGAGAGAAAAAAAGAAAAAAATACCAGCTCTATCCCCGAGCTTCACTGACAAAAATGTCTTTAGGTGGTAAGGATTATGGATTAATCTATAATAACTAGTGAAGGGAAAAGAGAAAGGGGGAGAAAACGAGCCTCGAGTCCTTCCATACCACCACGAGAAATACTGCCTCATCATCTGATGTTCCCACTAATATTCCCAAATTATATCGTTTAGACTTGTATCAGCACTGGAGAATTAATCATCATTTCTCTGACACTGCCCGTCCCCAGAGTTCATTAAATAAACTATATACACCCCTCCCTCCTCTAATTTCCACAAGTTGTGGAGATTTTTTTTTTTCATATTTCTGGTCCCTTCACCCAACCCCACCCCTTCCATTCCTTGATAATCTGTTTATCCGTAAGTGTCACATTACATTTGCAAAGCAGCTGGGGGGACCACTGCCATCTTGTATGGAGGGGCTTGAGTGTGATTACCCGGCCTCATATTTGGCGCACACTCAGACTTGTCAAATCCTTTGATCTGAACTGTCTTCATAATCACTTCAAAAAGTCTTCCTGAGAGCGTGAGGGCTTTACAAATGGGCTTCCCACTTTCACAGGGCTACACTTTTATTCTCTCTCTCTCTGATTGTGTGTGTGTGTGTGTGTGTGTGTGTGTGTGTGTGTGTGTGTGTGTGTGTGTGTGTGTGTGTGTGTGTGTGTGTGTGTGTGTGTGTGTGTGTGTGTGTGTGTGTGTGTGTGTGTGTGTGTGTGTGTGTGTGTGTGTGTGTGTGTGTGTGTGTGTGTGTGTGTTTTTCTGTCTCTATTTCTAGTTTAATGTTGTGTGTGTGTGATTTTCTCTTTCCCTTTCTTTTTTACAGTGTGTGTTTTCTGTCTCTCTGGCTTCAGTTTCTATTGCCAAAGCACACAAAGAAAAAGAATACACTACAAACTGATTCATATAATATGACTGTCATGTAAGGAAATAATTATAAACTGTGAACATTAAAGACAATCAGTATATCTTGTGCACCATAATAACTTCTAGTGTGAATCTCAGCGTATGTTAATTTTATACATTACACATAATCAGGGATGTCATGCATTCAGTGTCTTTGAGTGGGCACAGTTGCATACAATATTAATGTTCTTACCAGGTACCAAAACCAGGTAATCATCTGCTTTGGCTGCCATCATCAAATCACCCCAATCAGTAACTAGAACTATAATTGACTGTCCCTTTATTATTAACACTTTAAAACATTTATTAGCAACATTGAATCAGTAAATGCTTGTGAAACGGCTTTAAACTCAGAGGCTAATGTTTTTACTTACACTATATGTACATAACTCTTTACTCTTTGTAACAAAACAAACAGTAAAGAGTCAATTTCACTGCTGTAATTAGTTTTGGGACAAAAACGATAAGAAGTTAGCTGCTAATAAAAGCAAATGACAAAAAGCTAACGTCAATGTTGACTACTTGTAGGTTGTAGTTAAAACCACTGATGCTAAAGTCACTTTAAAGGTGTATTATGCAGGATTTACCTTAAAGAAACATTCTATAGACTCATGCAAAAGTGGGTGTGTATCCCCCATCCAATAATAGCACAGGGTGTAAGGTCGGGACTCACAACGTGGCGACCAGGTTACATCACTGTGTTTCAATTTGATTCAGTGTTTCACCTTTTTCGTCTCCCTGCTCTACTGCTATGTGTGTGTCTATTTGATCAACACACACACACAGAGTAGAGAGGGAGTGTGTGTATTAGTGCTTAAGAACGTAACTGATGTGAAACGATCGGAAAAATAGCATTTTATTACTCTGATTCACGTTTTCGTTCTCGACAGCGTTGCTCGCTCTCCTCATTCACTCTCTAGCTCGCTTGACCACTTTCTGTCTGTCTCCCTCTCTCTCTCTCTTTTGCTCGCTCGGGGAGGAGGGGCCAACTTCGAATGCTGTGTCTTTACGAACAACAACCGACAATTCCTGCATAGTGCACCTTTAAATATGGTCATTCTGATGCTCTATATATAAATTCATTACACATAACCACCACTGCTGCTACAACATAAAACCTCCAAGCTGGATGGAACCAAGTGGCCTAAACGGGGGTGTTAAATATTAATTAAAACATACCGAAAAGCAACTTTTGTTTATATCTTATATTACTAAGGCTAATTAAAAATGCATAATGGGAAAATAGAAGTTAACAATTTTTCTAAAGCCATACGATCTTTAAATATTTAAAAATGTTGAACGGGCATGACGCCTCTGCAAATACAGTAACATGTAAATTAACAGGATTTAATACTATACTGTACACAAAGGCACCGACATAGCCACGGTAAACCCACACAGGTGGTTCTAATTAATTCGGCTGATTAAACCTCTTCTGAAGCAGTTGCGGAAAGTAAATGAGGTGCAATTTAGACATATGTGTACTTTACCTTAGTGGCTTTTTTTTCCAATTCATGCAACTTTCTACTTCTACTCCACCACATTTCAAAGGAAAATATACTTTTTACTCCACTGCATTTACCTGACAATAAATACTCACTTTGCAAATAAAGGTTTACAACATATGATAAGCTTATAAGGTCCAAAATATTTAGGTATTTATAAATATTTTAAACTACTCAACAGTATATAAAGTACATGCATCAGTAATAATGATCTAGTAAAGTAATAAATATGATAATATAGCACTAATTTCTGCATTAGGAGTACTTCTACATAAAGTACATTTATCTGATACGTGCTCTTACTTAAATAACCTTTTGAAGACAGATATTTTACTTGTAATCAGGCGTTTTAAAAGCAGATATCTTGACTCATCCTAGTAGGAAAAGCCCAGGTGTATCTAATATTATTAACTATGTTACAGTAAGCCATGATCATGCCGTTGTGGATTTCATTATTTGCACCTGTGCTTTTCCTGCTGTCAACGTGCCTCACATGAAAAAAGACCTAAAGCGTCTGAGTACTTCATCCACCTCTGTTCTCAGGACTCTGTGGGTGAGTGACTGACATCTCTCTGTAAATCCCCTGCTAGCTTTTGTTGCACCTGTTCTGGCGACACCAATTACACCTCTATCATCCTTACGTAGTCCGATGACATCACATCATCTCACCTCCAATCCCGAGCCGAGGTCTAACCGGCCAGAAGTCCAAACCCCTGTCTGTGTGTGCAGGACTCAGCTCATACAGCGCGTCATCCCCCTCTTTCTCTCGTCTTTATCAGCTCGATATAAATAAACGTTAAATACGACGTTGCCAGAACTGTATTGATTCTGTTGAGTCATATGCATAAATGAGCAGTATACTGGACATAATGTAAGGCTCTCCTTTGCTCTCTCTCTCTCCCTCTCTTAGGGACAGTTGTAGGGCTGGCTTTGTGGTTTGTGTGATGGATTTCATTATCTCAATAGCTGCACGTGTGTGTGTGTGTGTGTGTGTGTGTGTGTGTGTGTGTGTGTGTGTGTGTGTGTGTGTGTGTGTGTGTGTGTGTGTGTGTGTGTGTGTGTGTGTGTGTGTGTGTGTGTGTGTGTGTGTGTGTGTGTGTGTGTCTCTGTGTGTGTGTCTCTGTGTAAGTGTGTGTGTGTGTGTGTGTGTGTGTGTGTGTGTGTGTGTGTGTGTGTGTGTGTGTGTGTGTGTGTGACTCTCTATATTCTGCCAGTGGGTCCAGAAAAAGGCCTTAACTGAAGCAGACAATGGTGGCCTTTCAGCATATTTTTTAATATCCTGCCCCTGTTGTCTCTTGCTCTCTTTCCTCGGTCAGACCTAAGAGTCCCCTCTCTCTCTCTCTCCCTTTCTCTCTCTCTTTCTCTCTCTCTCTCTCTCCTGGTGTGTATATGCCTCTCTCTATCACTCACTCACCAACCAGTGGATGGATGGATGAAGGCGGAAGCGGCAACAGTGGCAACGGCAGCAGCAGGGAGGTGAGGGGGTGTAAAAAGGCAGTGCCCTCCTCTCTACTCTCCCTCCCCTCGTTCTGAGCTTCAACAATAGCATTTGCATATTTTTATACTCTGTCTTTCCTTCTCTCTCTCTCTCTCTCTCTCTCTCTCTCTCTCAAAGAAAACAGCCTGAAGCGTGAATACTCCAGCAGCAGGCGTGCAGAGGAAAACGGAAGCTGGGGAGACGGCGTGTCCGCTTTTGCTGGGGGAGAGAGAGACCGTGCAAGTACACACACACACACTCACACACACACTAACACACACACTAACACACAGGCACACAAGCAAAGGCCCTTACCTCCAGAGGTTGTGCATCGAAGGGTGGGGGGATTGGTGGAGGGGGGACAGGGAGGGGTGTCACAGGAGGACAGAAGTTGTGTGTGTGTGTGTGTGTGTGTGTGTGTGTGTGTGTGTGTGTGTGTGTGTGTGTGTGTGTGTGTGTGTGTGTGTGTGTGTGTGTGTGTGTGTGTGTGTGTGTGTTGTGTGCATGTGTGTGCGTGTGCCAAGGGACTGTGGCTCTCCTGGAAGAGGAAGAGACAAAAAGAAAAGGAAAATAAAAACAGACATTAGAATCAGATGGGCACACTCAAAAAACAAAAATCGTCACACTACATTGAAATATTACACTATGAATGCAGAAAACCAGCGCAGGACAGTAACTAAGCACATTTACTCAACTACTGCACTAAAACCAACTATAAATTTGAAGCACGTGTAGTTTACAGATGAAGATTTTGCATAAATAAAACATTAAAAATACACATTATTATTGTTCTTCATCTATTTTTCTATGTAGTCTGTATGAGAATCTGCTTTTTGGATAATTTGTGACTCAGCATGAAGTTTTGTGAGGTAGTAGATTCAACATGTTTTCGTCAGATGTTTTTTCTACATTTCCATAATATCCGTTTTCATAGAGGCATATTTCGAGTGTCAGGCAGCTCTGCTCTGATTGGTCAAGTCTGGGAGTAGACTGATTCGTAATCAAGCAGATTGAGTGTTTCTGTGTCTCTCTACGTGTGTCGCTTTTTTCTGCTCTGCGGTGCTTACTCGACAACGCCAGACGTTAGATCAGATTGTTTCTCTATCAGATTTAATGAATCTGGAGTTATCGCTACAGCCTGCAGATCTTTTGTCTGGCTCCTGTGTTCAGTTTGGTTTTGATCTTCACACTCTAGTTTCTTTCTAGATTAAAATACCCAATAGTATATAAAGTAGGTTTGACCAATAAAATGCTTTTTACATGTTAAAGCATCCATAATATTAATCTGACATTATTATAAACTGTAATTATCATATATTCTGCTTGCTGGGCACTTTAACTTAACTGATAACTGATAATACCTCCTCTTCTGATACTTCTTACAACCCTGTACAAAAACAGATCTAAACTATAGTAATCCATGACATTTTCACATTTAGTGTGAGGCTCCATTTTTGCCCCCCCCCTCCCCCCCATTAATGAAGCTGGCTATTTAGTTGTTTGTCCACTTGCTTTAGCTCAGCCTACAGCAAGTTCATGAAAGCTTTTCCATTTGCTGTTCCAAACACACTCTGTCTGTGTGTCTGGCAGCTCTTTCCCTGGGAACACAGTGTGTTTTCGGTTTGTTCGTAGTCAGCAGAAGACGAAGAAGAACTGTTGGCATAAAGCATTGATGGCCTTCTTAACTGCGACAGTAAACACAACCAAAAGAAACTCAGGAAATGTATGTAAAAAGACAGCACAGTGCCACCCACACTGTTTGATTGGCAGGTGATTTGTGGAGAGTGCAGTGCAGGAATGCAGTACTGTGGCAGCGAGCCTACAGAGATGGAGACAAATGTTCAAAATTAATTATTCCACTGACTCAAGTGACCAGTTTCTGCTTTTCAGATACCACGCCTTTTTTTTTTTTTTCTTGTGGAAACTTTCTTAAAGTATTGAAACGTCAAGAAATGTCAAATGTGGAGTTTTAATGAGAAAATATGAAACTAATTGGCTTGTTCTTGCAGTAAAGGTGTGAATAACCATCTGAATCAAGATAGTTAATGATTGTGACTTTTTTTTTAAAAAGTGAACTTTTAAAAAATATCTACCCTTTCCTGCACAGGAGAAAAGACGACTCCCTAAAAGTGAGGTCAACTATTTCCTTGAATGCTTTGCAAACAAATAGACATAAACATCAGAATATGAGTCACAGCTCTGCCGTAGACTCCTGTGTGTGCCTTTATATCAGTATAGAGGACTTTAAAACACACAGTTAAATTAAAGGGAAAACAGAGTGGCGTTATGTAACAGTGTCATTCTGAGTTTTGGCTGGAGCAGAATACACAGGTTGGATAAATGTGGGCTAAACAGAGTTTCTGTGGCAGAAACTGACGACATATTGAGACGTGTGCTGCTCATTGTCGGGAGGATTTGTGTTTGCCAGCAGTTTGTGGACCACTAATCCGAAAGGTCTACGACAAACACAGCCGCACGCCGGGGAGGGCTGAATTTAAAACACACACCCTCGCTCGCGCAGCCACCAACCGCAGGCATAACCGCTGAGAATTGGCCATGCTTTGCTAAGCTTTCGTCTCACACCTACAATATGAAGGTTACAGTCTGAGAATAACAAGGCGCGCAGCACTGTGCAGAGGAGAGAACCGGCATGCTGCATGTAATTTCATTTTACATGACACCCTGCATCATCTCAAGTTCAGTCATACAAAGGAGGCGTCCCTGTGGAAGACCTTGATTTGGAGGTTGTGAGAACATAATACAAGCTTTCAGTCTTTTCTCCTGTTTTGACAATGAAGACATCCACACGAGCGGCGCACACTTGTGTTACTGTTCCAAGCAATATATATTAATACCAGCACATGTGGTGTCATATGTCGCGTTTTTGCACCAAATTGGCGACACATGACATGTTGAATGCGACACTACTTTTCAGGCGGTGTGAGAAATATATTTAAAATTGTGAAAACTAATTATATC
The DNA here is from genome assembly GCF_963691925.1 of Scomber scombrus. NCBI lineage: Eukaryota > Metazoa > Chordata > Actinopteri > Scombriformes > Scombridae > Scomber > Scomber scombrus. The sequence continues at coordinate 3,017,017 of NC_084993.1, read as the reverse complement.
AATGCGGGGAAAAAGCTGTTCAAATCCTTTAATGTGATCCTGCTCAGCGCAAAAACAAACGCTGGTATTCATTTTTAAAGAAAACACTCACCAATACAGACACACACACACACACACACACACACATACATTTATATATACAGAGCACATGTCCACAAACAGTCATCGTCACTTCCTGGAATGATGAACTGACAGTACACAACTGAAAGCCAAAAGCTGAGAGGGATATTTGACTTGACAGTCCATGCTGAGGCAATTTTCCAACATGGTTGAACAACAAAGTTCTATTGTGCTCTATTGTCTTCGACTGTACTGTGCTGCATTGTTTAATTCTCAAACTAAACGTTGCATTTATACAAACTAAAGATTCTCCTTCAAAGCCCCAAAAAAAAACCTCTGACAGGAAAACAGGGGGAAAGAGGTTAGTAGTGTAACACTGACTCCTCATCCTCAGCCCCGGTGACATACAGTATTTCCTAACCCGGTTTGCAGTTCACACTGAGGCCTGCTGGTGAGTAATGTGTGGTGGGTGTGAGCTCAGAAGGGTCGGCGGCCAGCATGCAATCCCCTCAAAGCCGCTTTTGTGATGCTGCTGGCTTGAACGCTCATGCCAGGCCTGGACGAAGAAGGAGGGGGGGGAAGGGGCTCTGTGAAGCAGGGAAGAGAGTGAGTGTGTGTCTGTGTGTAGCCAATCGCTCTGCTATACAGGCTCTGCAAGTTGTCACACACCCAGAAATCACGTCTGGTGTCTGGAGTTAAAAGGTCACGAAGAAATTGAAAAGACTTGTATCAACTTCTGTCAGTGTGAAGGAAATGCAGCAGCATGCATTATAGTAATTATATGTAATTAATTCACAAATTATGGAGAAGTCCTGCAGAAATATCTACTACACATTTACTGTAGATAATATACAGTATATATTAGCATGTGACAGGTGTTGAATGCAGTTTAATCTCAACTAACAAACACTTAATAGCTCAATAACTGACCAGCAGGATCATTTAGTAACGCAATGGCAACTTTAGCATGCTTATTTCTCCCATACAAAAAAAAAAGATTCACTTTTTTTACTTGCGTAGCACTTTACGAAGCAAAATTACAAACTGCTTCACAGGAAAACAGACAAAAAACACATGAAAACAATTAAGTAACAAGAGATTATTAATAAAATTCAAAAATAAATTGGTTTAATTCAAAAAAAGGCTTAAATAATAATCAGCACACACAGATCACTTTCTGTTTAGTTAATGAACAATTAGTTTTAACATATTTAAAAGTCACTGCAAGCCGAACTTAGAGTTTCGGAACCAGACTGCAGCTACTTCAGTTTCAAAGCCCCCGACAACCTGGTTTCAAATGTAAAGTTTCTCATGACTACATAAACAACAATTAAAGTTTTAGGAGAAAAACACGTCCTTATTAAGAGTTTAATGCTCACAAACACGAGCAAACATGTTCAAACAATCATCATGTTTTGATTAAAATAAAAGCCTCTAAATCCTGACTGGTAGACACAAATATGTGACATCATCTTTTTCCAATCTTGCCCCGCCCCCCTTCGAAACCGCTGAAAGGGGCACAAACAAAAACACAAACACTAAAATCTGTCCTGAAATAACCACAACTGCTCTAACTCTGGCTGACTGTTGTGTGTCCATGTTAGTACCCACATTCGCTCATGCTAATAGTAGTAAGAAGCCTTCAAGTCTGGACTGTGGTACTGCTACAATAGTTTTGTTACAGGGCGAAGGGCGAGTATACATGGGCACAAAAAGCTTAAGCAGGAGCCAAAAGCATGGAGAACTTTCATAAATAAAACGTTAAAATCAATTCAAAAATGAACTTCGAGTGGATAACAAAGAGGCAAAAATGAGCGTCATGTGTTCTCTCATTTATTCATGTCACAATATATCGACGTACTTTAGCTTGTGCACAAATTCAACATGTTATAACAGCTGCAAAACTGATCATAATCACTGAATCTTACTGAGGGAGCCCAAGTCCTACAAGTAGAAGCACACCCGGGCCTCACTTCCCCTGCTAAATAGCTCCAACATGGCCGACAGAGGGTGCATTGCATCACCTTGTAGCCCGGTGTAGCAGTTGATATAGCAGCATGTTTGTAGCTTCTAGTTTATCCAATCTGTGTATGTGTGTGTGTTAGTGTGTGTACATGTGTGTGTGTGTGTGCAAGAGCTGTAAACCCAGGGAGGGGAAAGAGGCAGAGTCATCTAGAGGAAGATGTATGTAAACCCATTTCCAAACAAATGGGCTTGACTGCACGGCAACGGGGAGAGGTGCCATAAGCGTCCGGCGTGCATAATGCCCGCATGAATCAAGACTTCCCGGCTGCTGAACGTGACCACACAAGCTTGTGTATGAATAGCACATGTCAGCGGCCGCCGCATATCATCAACAACAGTCGCCGACCCCAGCGGCAAAGCCCCATTCTGAAGTTGAGAGTCACTGATCACTATTATAGGAGCCTTGAAGCTGCAGCTAGCTAGCCTCACTAAGCCAGTCATACATGTTTACGTGGTATAACACATGCAAAACATGAACAGTTGCCGTCTACAGGGGTCTCAAAGTGTGGCCTAAGGACCCACAGGGGGCCCGTGGAAGCTTTTTAAAACACCATACTAGTGTTTTTTCACAAGTTTTCACTCCTTAACTTCACATTACTGCATACTTTAGATGTTTTTCTGATTATATTCTAATTCTTGCTTCACAGTTTTGGAGTTTTGGGTGTATTTTTTCTTCTACTCCAAGCAGCCATTAGCTTCCAGTCATTTCTACATGATAAGAAAATCAATTGGCAGACTCTTTAAACTACCTATTCAGATCATCTTGCTGTGTTTAAGCACCCTGGATGTACGTTTGTTACCTCTACGGTATGAATATCCACTAGAAGACTCACATTGACTTCATTATTTGTCAATGTCATGTTATCCTCACATGGTAATGCAGTTATGCACATAATTACTTCATAATTATAATGTAACTTACAGAAATGAGTGCAGTCTTGATGTCTAATAGAAGTCTGCTAATATGCTACATATGGAGATTAATGGAAATCAATGGCTACCTGATACAATTACAAATATGCACTAAAATGTGTAAAACTGTGTGTTACACTTCTTCTTTAAATGACCAGCGAAAATCAAAAGTATACATGTTTTGTAACAATAATTTTCATGTTATACAGAAGTGAATGGGAGCCGATGGATGCCTGGAGTGGTAGGAGAAATACATTCATAAATCTAAAACTTAACAACAAGATTTGCTATGATGTAAAGTATAATTGTGCAAAATAAAGACTGTAACATTAAGAATCACAATGATAATGACCCCTCAAAAACTTACAGGGTATAGCAATGCAAATACAAGCAGTTAGCCTACATTTTTGCATGTTTGTTCCAACTCTCTAACTACTTATTTTGAAGTGTATAGCTCTGCTTGTTCACATTCTTCTCTTTTCACTCCATCCAACCTGAGCCAGTCCCATCAGAGCTGTAGATTTTCTGCTCATTCGCTAAACATCATGGATTAGCAGACAGACGCCGGTACGTGATGGCGAACAGTTTGCGCTGTCTGCCTCTACGTATGTGTCCCACCTGCACCTCGTCACATGTATACACTGTACAAACACACACACACAGGTTGGAGGAGCTAGAGCCAGATAGGCAGCTTTTCTAAGTAGATACTGTGTACATAACGGATGCTATAGCGGCTATAAATGTGCAGTTCTGTTTTTAGATGTGGGATATTACTATACGTACAAATTCAAGTAGTGTAGTTCACCTGGAGAGGCCTGGCCGGTGACTCCAGCCACCATTTGAACCACGTAGATACATGCATGGTACAACAGTGTTTGAGCAAGCTATGTCTGCAAACACACAACTGTATTTGCATGCATGTGAGAGACTATATATGTGTGTGCATGCATGTGTGAGTCTTTCTGGGGGTGGCAGGGTCGCCTACGACGAGATGCAACGAGGTCATCATTTATACCTGATTGGGACGAATGCTGGAGCGTTGAAATTTGTGCTACAATGTGACGCCCATAAAGACCGAGGGACGACATTTCCTCCACATTTCCCTCATGAATATCAAAGACGGGGAGTCAGAGCGCCACCGCCGCTGCCACCGCCACCACCACAACAACACATAAGGAAAAATTACAGCCCTATTATTTTATTTGCATTACCTGTAATAGGCAGCATATTGGGTGCTGTATTTATTACCTTATCAGCCCCGGCTTGGCTGTAAACATTTGCTGATTTATTAGCCATCCGGGCTTTACCCAAACATCACAAGTAATTACTGAGCAAATAGCAGAAAGACGGTATCAGGATTTTTTTGTTGTTTTTACTACTTTGTGGGTTTTGCGATGGATTGACCAGACTTAACGGAGAGAGAAAGCAGGCAGTTTGGATGTTGGGGAGGTGGGGGTGAGGGGCGGTTGACGCGTCTATCACAAATGAGGGATCTTAGAGGCTAGTTTTTCCTGCTGCTGGCCCGGACCCAGACATGCCTACAGCCTCTACAGGGAATCAGAGAATGGCTGTTATTTGTACAGCTCTATATCCAGAGTCACTCCTATCAGGGATGTGGTTAGTGTTGTTTTTTCTCTACCTGAGCGCCCGCTTCCATCCAATTATGCTGTTTGTCTTCTCAAAGGCCTCAATACCTCTAGCTTTACAGCGCCCCCACCCTTCACCACCACCCTCCCTCTTCTTCCTCCTTTTCCACACATACCGTTCCACAAAGTTAGATAGAACTAGATCCATTAAGTTGGTGAAATGAGCAAAAAAAAAAAAAGTGCGACAGAGGGTTACCCTAGGTGCACCCGTTCTTCTGTTATCCAATTTTACTGGGATTTGGAGTGATTTGCGCCTGGCTCCCCGAGGGAAATAAATACTTTGATTAATGTAATCCTGGGCAGGGGAGTTGCCACAACCACCACCATCACCCACCCCCTCACCACCGCCCCCCACCCCCCACATCCTCAGGGAACGCCACTGTTTAACAAACAAAAACAAAAAAGCAGAGAGACACGCACAGTGGCTACAAACCAGGCTGCAAAAGCAACTCGACTTCTATAGATTTGATTTCCTGCGGATTTAGTTTATTTATTAATTACGCCGCTTAATAACACAATATCATTCTTGATTAGCATGTGTAATACAGTCTAATAGAATAGAAAAATACCAGCGTGTCCGTCTACTGATTTGCATACACAATAACGCTGTGGGTTTGTTTTGATGCTGCTCGGAGGTGGGGGGGTGGGGGTTGGTAGGGGGTGTTTGGGCATGTGTGTCCATGCTGATGTGTTTTACATCTGTGACTTGCAGAGAGAGAGAGAAGGAGGGGATGTGGTCGAGACTGTGAGGCAAGCTAGCACCCAATGAGCGATGGGGATGGGTGGGGGGTGGGTTGAAGCTGAAGACTGACAGACAAACCCTCTCACCCCCCCCCCACACACACACTCACACACACACACACACACACACACACACACCCCTGCCCCAAACACACACACACACACCTCTCCTGCACCCCTCTGACTCAGAAAGCTGCACTTCATCCTCTCCTATCCTTCAACCGATCTGTCCTCCGTCACTCACCTCCTCACCAGCTGGCACTAGTGGCTTTTTCCTTGTGTGTGTGTGTGTGTGTGTGTGTGTGTGTGTGTGTGTGTGTGTGTGTGTGTGTGTGTGTGTGTGTGTGTGTGTGTGTGTGTGTGTGTGTGTGTGTGTGTGTGTGTGTGTGTATGTGTATGTATGTGTGTATGTGTGTGTGTGTGTGTGTGTGTGTGTGTCATATATAAGCACCTGCCTTTGAATTAAACCACATAGATACAGATTTTCCTCCCCTGTGTCATTTTCTTTAATAAAAAACTAGCCCTAATGCAACTTTTGACCTTTATACTCAAATTAATTCACACCTCATTTTTATATTTAAAGCCATATTGTTAATACAAAGGGAACACATTCTAATCTGTTGCTCTCTCAAAATAAAAACTTAATTAATTTAGTCAAATTGGCACACCTTTCTCTGCCGAAATCATTGTTTAAAAAATAATGTTATTCATTTAATTTAATACTAAAACACACGTTTGCTAATAGAAAGCAGACACTTTGTAAACAACAAACACACCCTTCTCCTCTAAACTGCATTCCTCACACATTTTAGGCCAAATTATGACATCACCATTGATTTCCAATCCAAAATCAATACCAGCTGATGTGCTGATACATGTCTGAGCCATGACTCATGGCGGAATGAGCGCTGAGCAGCAGTGGAGGATCCTGTGATAGCACTAAACATATAATCTTTACCTGCATGTCAGCCCATTTACAAGCTGTAGGCCCACAGCGCTGCACGGCTAATACAGGGCAATTACTAACCCCACGTACCGGAATAAGAGGTGTATATAACTCCATTGGCCTTTATTAATAGAATATTAATAAAGAGCCTCCGTCTCGTTTGAATGGGTTAAGAAAAAAATCCTATTCATGTCTGAAATTGAAGGCATGTTTAATGCTTACACTGATATTCAGTGTAGCCCATTTAATTAACGGTATAGTAGCTACATTATCATTTAAGTGTTCCAAGTTGGATTCGGCTTTAAATCAACGTTTGGTTTGACGTGAGACACACTCAACGTATGTCGTCTCGGATTAGTGACTGGACCAAGGCGAAGAAAATAAATTATGTAGCCCATAGGCAACTTAAGTAGGCCATAATTAAAAACAGGCAGGAATTGCGTCAATTTAATCTGAATATTGTAACCAGGGGTGCAGAGTGGAAGCTACAAACTGCACCTTTTTCTTTTCTTTTTTTTATTTTTGAGTGTGTGAGGCTGACGTAAATCTTGAATGTCATGTGGCATAAATTTATGGCGACTGCAGAAAAGTAGAATCAGAGTGATGAGAATATGAGGATGTTTTATGAGGGAGAGAGAGAGAGACAGAATTGATTAAGGGGAAAAAATTGTATTCCCACAATATGTGGGCTTTTATTTATATTCAAGCATGTATTTATCTAATTATATGACCTTTTTATTTAAAACAGCAGATAATTTAAATTCATAATTTTTAAATGCAAAATAGCCTTTAGTGCGCAAATTGTGAGACATGCATGCAGAGCTACTGAGCGCAAGTTCATGAAACCATCTTGATAAATTAGACAATCTGTTCCTGGAGGAATAAATAAATGGCCTCCTGCTACCAATAACCGTCATTGTTACACCATGACAGAATGGGTGCATAATGCAGAGTAATAACGCACAGTGCTGCTTTGATGCTTTGTTGCTGCTGCTGCTGCTACTGCTGCTGCTGGTGGTGGTGATGATGACGATGATGAAGAGCAACACTGTATAGTGCAACACTAACTGGCCGGTCAAGCATGCAGTGAAATTGCAATGCACTAATTCCCGAGATGATTCATGAGTCCTGCCCAGCCTTCATTTGCTAATAATTCTTAAAGTCGCCGGTTAGTCATATGTTTCCACAAAGACCTGCTGGCTCAGACTTATGGCTTATAGGCTACTGCAGATGGCGACTGGCTTAAAACAGCGCGCAGGGCCTATCTAATCACAGACTATTTGCATATCAACTAGGGCTGCGCTGTCATTGATAGGCTGCTGACACAGGTTTTTCTGATCAATACGAGCAAGTTTCTTTCTGATGGCGCAGAGTGGAATATGTGGGGAAAAGGAATGATGATAATAATAATAATAATAATAAGACATGCGTGTAATAAAATCAAGGTAGCCTTTTAAACAACACAAAGATAATTAATTTAAATTGTTTTTAATTTCCTCTGGGATTTAGTGATGTTTAGGTGTTTGGCTCTCATGCAGCTTCTTTTTTTTTCTTTTAAGAATTAGTAACATGCATACATCAGTACTGTAGTGTTTATCAGTACATGTGTGTTTATCTAGTGACCCTTGGAAATATATCCCCGTGCAGTCATTTCCCTCTCTCTAATCCAGTGATATCTTAATTGCCAATCGTGTCATCCACACATCAGCTCATGTCTGCTCTTGTAACGAGGGTCATACTTTAAAAAAAGAAGCCCTAAGAACGCAAAATGAGTTTCAGACAGTATACAGTCTGAAAATGTCACTTTTAACAACAACTACGAGATGATTTCAGTGCAAAAAACGACTTAATAAATCACACATAGGTTAGATTTGGTTTTGAAATTGTAAAATGAGTATATAAACTAATAAATCATAATAAAAATGACAGTAAATGTGACTTAAAATGCACATTTTTTTCAGTGTATAGTGTACATATTTACAGGATTTGCATCATGAGTGAGCGCGACACCTGGCGGCAGTTATGATTTTTTATTTTTTTATTTATGATCAAGCCAACAATGACTTCTTCCAAAATCCATTTCACCTGAACCCTGACTGAAGCAACAGCTGCTGCAGTAGTAGATAAAGTAGAAACTGGCTGAACGGACGTGTTTAGGATCTAAACACCCCCCAAAAAAACATGTTATGGTTTTCCCTCAACCCACTTCACACTGTAGATATAATAATATTAATAATATTAAGCTCAATTTCAGTAAAGTAGTCCGTTATGTTGGTTATATCTTCAGTCAAATAAGCAAACATGTCAGAATTTGGCTCAATAAAACCAAAAGTGAATCATTTCCACTCACCCAAAGTAAGATTTAAGCTTTAAGTGGTTTTTAAAGATGATAATAAACATGTGAGGCTGATTCAATGAAAAGTTTGCTGATGTTTGTGTCTAACATAAAAAATAGACAGTGGTGGTTGTTTCTGTGCTGGTGGAGTAATCACGTTACTGTAACGTGTTACCGCCCAGCACCGGTGCTGGCCCGGGACACCGAGGCTCTTTTCATCTCGACTCCAGTGCACAAACATACAGCTTAATGCGACTAGTGTTTCCCCCTTTTATTGGGCTCACCATGACTACCAAGTGCTGGGTTCAGAAATGCACTCCCCATCAATGAAGGAAAAGAAGTTAACCCGTGAGAAAAAAAAAAGAAAAAGAAAATACTAACCCTCAAGCAGCGAAACCCCAAAAGTCTTTCTCCACAAATTCTGGTTAATGTGTGATTAGATCTGATGGATCCTCAAAAAAAAAAATGTAGCAGAAAGTTGTCACTGAAATGAAATGTTAAGACTTCCTAAAGACCATGTTGCACTTTCTTTTAAATAATTATGACCAGATCTTTTTTTAGTTTTCTGCTATATAAAATAGCAGGTCGACATTTCCTCGTTCTTTTGCACCTTGGAGCAGCTCCAAAACCAACACCAAATAAAAAGCTGAAGAAAAAGATAATAATAAAGAATAAGCTGGTCAGCATTCATTAAAAATCGCACGCTATTTATAAGCAATCCTGAGCTTTGTCTTGTCTTGATGAGTGCAGCTTAGAAGCAAGCTGGCCGGCAAGCTGCTGCACATAAACTTTAAACAAACTTTGCAGCGGCGAGATCGATTTATATTAAACGATTTCATATTGCACTTGCCTACGCGATCTCTCTGGAGGATTCAACCAAGGGGTCTCACTCTCTCTCTCTCACTCCCTCGCTCTCTCGCTCTCTCTTTCTTTCTCTCTCTCTCTCTCGCTCGCTCTCTCATCCTCTCTCTCTCTCCCTCTCTCTCTCTCTCACCCTGCTTAAAATGTGATTGATTGCACTTTTCTCCGGTGGACATTCACTACAAAACAGCACAGCTTATCCATCTGCCTGCTATTTATATAAAAAGCAAATAATAAGAAAAAAAGAAAGAAAGAAAGGCTGGTGAGGCGCAAAAAGGCAAACATCGGCGCACTTATCGATTTTTACGCACGCAGGAGAAGAAAAAAAAGGAAAAAGGACACGCATTTGCAAGTCGCTTTTAAATATAAGTTACAAGAGAATATGAGTGCATATCGGCGCAGAAGTGGGTTGAAATATTATTTAAAGCAGCGGATTGTCTGCATTGGGAGCATATCCTCAGACACAGTGGAGCAATGCGAGAGAAGGCGATAAACTCCAACATTCCTCAAGCGTAAAAAAAAAAAAGAAATCCTCATAGATAATTGTTGACTTACCTTGTGTCCAAGAAAAGGGGGGAAATAGCTTCACATTGTTCATATGCAGCCTGTAAATGGTTATCTCCCTTTCCTACGACTCGGTGCTCCCTAAGATTTTCTTTCCTCTGCCTCAACTGAGCAGGAGCACTCCTCGGCTCCCGCTATTATTTTCACTAAAATATATGAAAATTTATGCAAATGAAAATCAGCACTAACTGTTCGTCTCTTGTTATACTTGGGGATGATTTTTTTTTTCCTCTCCCCCCTTTCTTTCTTTCCTTTTTTTTTTTTTTTTTTCGTGCATACAAAATAAATGAACTCCCCCAGCAGGGAACTTGGGGACCTTTTATAATAAGCAAATAAATAATAAACACATCATATATCAGAGAGGAGTGTTTTTTATAGGCGCACGGTGATTTCGGGGAGCATTTCTGAAATGCCTTTTTGACTCCTTTTTATATGAATTATATATATTTTTTTATGTGGAGGGTTATCTTTTACAGGGAGCCCTCTTCTCTGCATATGTAGCCTTGGTGTCACGTTTCTGTTGGCCGCCTGAGACGCCCTTTCAAAGCGTGCAGTGTGGATTGAACAGCAGTAATTTAGACAGAAATCCTCACTGTATATTAATGAATAGAGGGCCCCATGGCTCTGGCCCCTAGCCTGCCTATTCAATGTAAACAAATCCACGAGGCTCCCTCGGTTTTGAGCCTAGTCCAAATTAAATCTACTGGGATGCGAAGAGGAGGACAAGGAGGGGGGGGACTGGCATGGAGCACACAGCTACTCCACTGCCTTATATTTGCCCCTTAAATCCCTTCTGCAATAAAATCTTTGCGTCATCTTTGATTTGGGGAGCTTATGGGACAGTGTCTGGGGTTAACGCGTGACATGCAGCTCTAACCTGCCTACAAAGTACAGTTAATCCTGTCAGGAGATTCGCCTGCCAGGGGTGAAGGCCTGCGTTGTTCTGGCCAGGTGGACGCAGCAGGGTGCTGCAGGGTGCAGACACCCTAAACTCAACCATTTGGGTACAGTGGGAGCTATGTATCTGGCGCTTATTACCACCCATGGGCGCTGGGGTCCCACAGACTAACAAAGGGCCCCATTCATTTGCGGGGGTTGTGTGGTCATATTGGGGGGGATGATGCACATTTTAAGGGCAATACCTGTAGTAGCCCCCCCCCCCCCCCCCCCCCCCCCTCCCAAAGGACTGCTCAATTTGCCCTTGTTTTGGTTGCCACTTTCTCTTTCACTGTGCTTCACTCCCCGCAACCTTTGTGCGTTAACTCTTGAGGAGCCGAGGGGGGGAGTGGAGGTGGGAGGAGGTAAGGGAGGAGGAGGGGGGGGGGGTGTACTGGCACATGGCTGCAGAGCTTTTTTTTTACTGCACTGAGATCATGACATTCACTTCCGCTCTCTGTGTTATGTGTTTTACATTTTACAGGCTGCTCTCAGGTCAGGTGCAGGGAACAGAGAAGGATTTGAGGTCGATTTAAGGTGCAAGTGTCATGTGTTTATAGAATTTTTAAAAATCATCAGTCTTGCAAAACATTTCAACCACACACATGATCTGTCCATGTAGATTCACATAACATAAAACATGCACCACTTAGTGAACGTTGTTTTTTCTCCCTTTTTTTTTTTTTTTTTTACATCCAAAGTCATTCCTTCCAGTACTTTTACGCATGTCACCATTGATGCTTTACTCTACTACACACTCACACCAGGCTGCCAGGTGATTATAATTGCTACAAATCGATGTTATAGTGTCTAATGCGCATGCACGCTTTGACTAAACTCTCTAAATGTTTGTAACAAGACTCAAATTCAAGCTTTACGCGCCTTTTTATTAACTACATTGAGTGTATTTGTCTATTTCAGCTGACATGAATCGTAATTACATGCATTTATATGATGAATCAGAGTTCCAAACAGGTGCACATCTATACAAATCAAAGGTGAAACACATATTGAAGCGTCTCTAGATAATATTAAAGTTAATCCTGACTCATGATGGTCACAAACGGCAGGTCACAGATGATCGACCTTTTTTATTTTTTATTTATTTACTCCCTCATCTCCTGTTTGTGTACTAATATCTCAGCACTATTTACTACCAAGTTGTGTTCCCCGTTTTGTTTGGACTGCAATTAAAAATCAGCCAATTGGAACAGCCGGAAGGAGGGCTCGTGCGCCCGGAGCAAGGCTGGCGAGCCCTGCCAATCACACCCCGGGTAACCAATCAACGGGGACGCACGGGGGTAAACATCCGCGCGTCGTCGGGGCTTGGAGGGGGGGGCGGGACTACGCGGCCTGTCAGGGAGAGAGAAAGAGAGAGAGAAAGAGATATAGAGAGAGAGAGGTGGAGAGAGAGAACAAGCGAATGAGAGAAGAGGCTCGCAACCAGCGCCGTACACTGTTATACTGGATTGTACTTCAACGGGAGTTTGCGGTTTGGCAGGTTTATATACATCAAAACAGAACAAAGAGATCTAGCTCTACAGTGCTATAAAAGAAGAGAGAGAAAAGAATAAAGCGAGGGAGAAATCTCAGCGACTGAATTACAAAAGAACTGAGGACACTCTGCTAATGTTTTTCACATCCAAAGGGGACATAAACTGGGACTTTGTACATTGTGGAGAATTTGCGAGGCTTTTTTTGTTTTTTGCGACCACCAAAAGTTTGTTTGGGACGAGGCTTTTTCCCCCTGTATATTTGAATTTTAATGCTCACAATTTCAACCCGGTGCAAAACTTTCCAAACGGACTGCACATGGTTTCAAAGGGCTTTTGAAACCTGGAATTTTATTCTCCGATATCCATGCAGAAGTGTTTGAACTAGAATGTTGTAAATACGTGCGGATTTTATTCAGCTTTCTGACACCGTTTTTTAAGCTTTTTTGCGTCTTTTTACGCACGTCGATGGTATTTGCCAAAACCTACCCATACTTTTAAAGTTTGAATAATTCATGAGATACAATTTGCCTGCTCGAAAGAAGTGACTGTAAAAGGGGAGGGGGGTTATCCACAAACATATTCATAAGGGTTGACGGAATGGCCACCGCGGCTTCCAATCCTTATCTGGCCAGCAATAGCCTCTTATCGTCCGGCTCCATCGTGCACTCTGACTCCGGAGGTGGTGGCATGCAGCCGGGCAGTGCTGCGGTTACTTCGGGGTCTGGGGGCTACAGGGGAGACCCCTCAGTCAAGATGGTACAGAGTGACTTTATGCAAGGCGCAATGGCAGCGAGCAACGGGGGACACATGCTGAGCCATGCCCATCAGTGGGTGACATCCCTCCCGCACGCCGCCGCAGCCGCAGCAGCAGCCGCGGTTGCTGCAGCTGAAGCCGGATCGCCCTGGTCGTCGAGCCCGGTCGGGATGACGGGCAGCCCGCAGCAGCAGGACGTGAAAAACTCCGGCAGAGACGATCTGCACACGGGCACCGCGCTGCACCACAGGCCCCCTCACTTAGCTCCCCACCAGACTCACGCCGGGGCTTGGGGGAGCACGACTGCGGCTCACATTAACTCCATATCCGGGGGGCAGCAGCAGCAGCAGTCGCTGCTCTACTCCCAACCGGGGGGGTTCACTGTGAACGGGATGCTGAGCCCGGGAAGCCAGAGCCTGGTGCACCCGGGCTTGGTGAGAGGGGACACCCCGGATCTTGACCACGGCAGCCACCACCACCACCATCACCACCAGCATCCGCATCACCAGCACCACGGCGGCGTCAACAGCCACGACCAGCACTCGGACGACGACACGCCGACCTCGGACGACCTGGAACAGTTCGCCAAGCAGTTCAAACAGCGGAGGATCAAACTGGGCTTTACGCAGGCGGACGTCGGCTTGGCTTTGGGCACCCTGTACGGGAACGTTTTCTCTCAGACAACCATTTGCAGATTCGAGGCTCTGCAGCTCAGCTTCAAAAACATGTGCAAGCTCAAGCCTTTGTTGAACAAGTGGCTTGAGGAGGCCGACTCGACCACCGGCAGCCCCACCAGCATCGACAAGATCGCGGCGCAGGGGAGGAAGCGAAAGAAGCGCACATCCATCGAAGTGAGTGTCAAGGGGGCTTTGGAGAGCCACTTCCTAAAATGTCCCAAACCCTCGGCCCAGGAGATCACCAGCCTGGCGGACAACTTGCAGTTGGAGAAAGAGGTGGTTAGAGTGTGGTTTTGCAATAGGAGACAGAAGGAAAAACGGATGACGCCCCCAGGAGTGGCACAGACGCCGGAGGATGTGTACTCGCAGGTCGGCAATGTGAGTGCAGAAACACCGCCCCCCTCCATGGACTGCAAAAGAATGTTCAGTGAAACATAGAACAGCACACAAGAATATTTTATATGAAATTAAACTGATTAAAAAACATACAGACTATCGCCAGGATAGCCACATTTTTTGATACTGTGATTGTGAGGGAATATGAATGAGACTGCAAATGTGTTATCTATTTTTCACCAGAAAAAAAAGAAAGAGAAAAAAAAACAGCAACCTCCTTTTCCCCCCCTTTTTCCTCCCAAATCCCCCCTTCAGAAAAACGCACCGTTAACCTTCTTCCAGGCCCTAACAATGTCTTAACCTAAAAGGTTCCTTCTGCTTTTTTCTTTCAGGGGCATTTTTTAGTAGATTACTTAAAAGATGCAAGTGAAGCGAGCGACCAGAGGGTGACAACTACAAGTTCATTCCACCAGGTAATTTTGGCGCATTGAAACACACCAAGAGGAAACCAAGTATTGTTTTTTATCATTCTATTTTTTCTCTTCCCTCCTTCCAAAAAATAAAAAAACCACACAAATATTCCTCCCTCATTTTTTCCTGTGTTTGATTGAAGAAACAAAGGAGCAGGCATTTTGTATATTTAGAAATGGGACTGACCCCCCTACTACTACTACTACTACCACCTCCCTCCTCCTCCTCCTCCTCCTCTTCTTCTTCTTCCTCCTTGCCCAACAATAAGAAAAGGAGGAAAAACTGCTACAAAATGAAGAAGAGTGACATCCACGAAGCTTCCATCATGATTTACTGCGATTTTATTCTCATTTTTGTTCCTGATGAGGACTGCATGGGTTCACTTACAAGGAGGATTAGGGATTTTTTTTTCTTCTTCTTTTTTTTTCTCATGTTGAGGCCCTCATGAGAGAAAAAGACAACCAGGACCAGGACTGTCCCCTTTCCCTAAAAAAACCCCAGCCTGATCTCAAAGATCACTCTCTTTTTTTCCTCTCTCTCCTTCACATGGGGTTTTTATTTCTGATTATTTAAAGGACTCTGACGCCGTGAGTGGATTCCCCTTCTCTCCTGTTTTTTTTCTTCCTCTCCCAACAAATAGAGCATAAGACATTTGAAAAAGACTTCAGCTGCACTTATTTGAGAAGAAAAAAAATCTGAAAATCTGTTGCCAAGTGTGACTGAGTGGGTGCTGTGGATATACTATTAATGCTGCCCTTTCTAAGCAGTATTCTTTGGTAGGTTTTAATAAACAAAACTCTGTAAAGCCGGCAATATAGATCACTAGATCAGATACTGATCTGAGTTATTTACTTTATATTTTTCATCAGAATGATTTGTTTTAATATTTTATTCGGAATACATATGAATTATTCCAAACGGTAATTTATTTTTCCCCCTCTCCAGGAACTTGTGTAAGATGCTTTCCCTTTCTTTGTTTTAATTTCCTCTTATTATTTCCCTTTTTATTTTTATTTTTTTTCTTGTTGGCCTTATTTGTTTAATTTTGTATTATCGTTTCTAAAGGAGCACAAATCATCATAAGCTGACATTGACCGTTGTTAGGTAATAAGGGTATATTTTGATGTGATAATTTGATTGTAATTTAATTTCAGTAGTGGTTCCGTACGAGCTGATTGAGACACAATAAATTTGTTAGAATGAAACGCAGTCATCTTGTGTTTTGACATTTTATATTCTACACATTGGTGCAGTTTGTTGTTTTTATATATATATTTATATATTTATATTTATATATATATATTTCTGCATGCACAGCAGCAGCAGAGGCTAATGAAGAAAATGGTGTCCCAGATGAAGCTGCGAGCTAATAATAACCTCTATCAAGAATGATGCAGAACAAAGCTCTTTGTGTTGCTGAAAAATAGAAAAAAAACAACACATTTTTACGCATTTAAATATAAAAATATTTGCAGCCGTATTAATGCAGCGTTACTGAGAGTGTATAGGTTATCCCCCTAAGCTTAGATAAATGTCCAGCAGCGTTGTTATCATCATCCCATAACTGTGTATTACCATTTAAATGAAACATCGCGGTCACTTGCAGGCCTGCACAATGGCTCGTCTGTTTGTTTACATCTGCTGCCTCTTCAGGCCTTGGGCAAAAAGCAGGAGCCCTAACCTCAGCCTGCAGGATGGAGAACAGGCGAGCAAATCCAGCCTGATTTTGTATTTTTGTGAAGTAGAAGAAGAGGGGAAAAAATAGGGAGTGTCAACATTTGTTAGACGGAGAACGCGTCTGTTTATTGTGGCGGTTGTTAATATCCTGTCTGTATGTTATGTAATATTTACGTTACAGCTTATAGTCCAGATTCTTCATCCCATAATACCGATAAACACATATTTATTATAATTATTAGCCTGCTTTATGAGCGCCTTACTCATGCCAATGCAACAACAACAACAACAACAAAAAGCTATAATCTGCACTATATAATTAATTCACTGGAAATTGAATCTGCTTGTGAGATTATGAGTGACAAAACTGTGTCTTTTTACGCTTCATCCACATTCATAAAAACCCTCATAAACGTCCCACATCGCCAGGTGTGCTTTCCAGGAAAAGGTCCACAGGCCTGTAACTCGGAGAGCTGACATGTTGTTTTAGGATGCGGGGCACTGGGTCAGAGAGCTTATTGATTGTGTCTGTCTAAAGCTGAGGAGCCCACAGGCTCAGCTTCTACTGAGGATGAAGCAGTGAAGTTGCTGTTTGACAGGTCGGGGAGTGGTGCACATTAATATCAGGCTGTTGTTTCACGACTTTTTGACAGACTTAAAGCCGAAATGGGAGCGTGTTTAAGAGGAGGCTCAAACGGAAAATACCTAATATTCAAAAATATCCCTAACATGCATGTTGAGCCTGCAAACTGCGAGTTTATAGTGTTTTTTATTCCCTATAATATTCACACTGATGCTTTATAATTAATACTGTGATATTAATAGGCCTGGATAGTGTTATCATTTTTATATGTACAACAGGGACTATTTTTTGTCAAATGCTCATGGTGTTCCTGGTGTTTCAAACTTTTCTCTCTCTTTTTTTTCTTTTCTTGGAGTTGTCTTGCACGCCTATTCAGCAAAACTCACAAAACGTGTCCTCTCGCTGCAGGATTTGAATTTCGCGGATGATTTCCCATACTAGTTGCTTAGCAACTGAATTCAATGATATATAGAGAAGTAGGCATCATTTTTCTTTGTCTCCATTAGTCAAAGTGGCAGCCAGACACACGCTACACACACGCACACGCACACACACACACACACATACATATATATACACACACACAGAGAGAGAGACCTAAAAACTTTGCATTTTCCTGTTTTCCTACTTTATCCATTTACAGACGCGTTAAATGGATTTGCAGGGCTGTGTTAAAATGTTTGGCTACTTATAGAAAACAATACAGATTAATTACGTGGCTACCGAAACAACAACTTTTAATTCAATTGTATTGGAAGTTTAAAAAAATTATATATAACAAGCATGAAACAGAATAATACGCCTGCTCGCTATGTTGGCCTGATATTGCCTACTATGCACTTGCTCATTATGCATGCAGTTCCTATTCTCCTCTGCTCAAAATCCAATGCAAAGTCACATGACGTGCTAAGATAAGCCTGCTATGTTGCTCAACGCACAAGACCTTCACCACAGAGAGGGGAACACTTGAGGTTTCTCGCTGCTAAGTTGACTATAACAAATCCCATACTGCGCATTTACATTGCGCACGCATATGGATCCCGTAAATGTCCCTCAGCCAACAAGCTTGCACGGCTTGTGTAGAAATATCCCCAATCTAGTGAGAGATTGTACCACAAAAAAAAGAAGAGTTTCAAATCTCATAATGGGTTTTGATCCGCCTATTCTCCAACAGCTTTGCCTTTTTTCATGGGTCTCCAAAACCATGTTGGCAATGCTTGTGTGTGTGTGCGTGCGTAAAAGTGTGTGTGTGTGTGTGTGTGTGTGTGTGTGTGTGTGTGTGTGTGTGTGTGTGTGTGTGTGTGTGTGTGTGTGTGTGTGTGTGTGTGTGTGTGTGTGTGTGTGTGTTCAGGCCCGGGCACTTTTGCTGCTTTGCCTGCTATTGATTTAGGACGCCAGTGGCCCAACAGGCTCGTCGCGCTAATTAAAGCTACTCGTTGTCACACCACTCTGCTCTTCTTTAAAACAAGACTTCATCAATGGAACCGGAAGGACTCCTCATCGGATCCTAGTCTTGCTCCTATAATGCAAACTTTTTTTTTTTAAATTTTATAACACCTAAATCATTCATAATATTTCACATGGCTGCGCCCTTCAATCAAACCACTGACACTGACAAGAAGTCGATGCTTTTAACCACATAAACCTGACAAAATTCACCTCTAATTACGTAGATTTATATTTTATACATCCGCTTAAGCAAATACAAGTCACATCATAAAAAGTATACGTCTATTACACACTTGCTTTAATATTAAGGTGTTGCTTTTACGCGCTATGGTTTATTAAAGGATATGTGTGTGCATTCGCCTTTAAAAAACACACTTTAATTCACTTTTAATTATATATAGAAGTTATTTTGATTATGCTTGTTATTTAATATGTGCCTTTTTTATAGGGTTAAAGCAACATGAATGCAGAGTTTTAATAGAAGTTATTGGGATGCAGCTTCTGTTGTAGCACATTTAGCTTTTACTTGCACTTCTGATGTTTATGTCACTTAAAGTGAGTGAAATGCCTGGCAGGCCGGTGTCAGGCTGACCTGGTGGAAACGTGCATACACACAATGGTTCCCCCCCCCACTCCTTCCTCACTCTCCTCACCCCCCCATCCTCATACTGTATTTACTCCACGTGTCTAGCGCATGAATATGGATTATTCTAGGCTGTTCTCCGCAGGGAGCCTTCCTCTTCCACGTCCACACGGATTTATCTCTGCTGCAGAAAAGACGTCTAGAAAAAAAAAAACATCCTTCTGTCTGCTTATGACTGCTGACTTATGATCATTAGTATTATGACTGTGATTTTACAGTAAGTATGCTAGCTTATTTTCATTGCATTTGATCTCATAGCTTGGTTGTTTTTGCAGCATCATGTTGCGTAAACTCCATAAACAGCAAACTGGGGCGACGCAAAAGTCTTTTTGACCTTTTAAAAATATTTTTCTGGCTCTGTTTTTATTGTTATAAGTTATTTAAATAAAGAAAAAAACTGAAGCAAAAAACAACAGAGGAATTGTTACAGCTAATTTATTTAATTCTATGTTAATTTAGTTAATATATTTTTCTGTATTTAATGTTGTCAACAAACCCAGCTGGCACATGTTGGACTTAATGTATATATAAATTAATTAGTGCTCACATTACATGATTTGTTTTTATTAGTATTAGTAGTAGTGTTATAAGTAGCAGTAGTAGTATAAGTAGTAACATTATGTCGTTTTAAGGGTTATACAGTATATAAATGTAAGAGGCACTTTTCTCACTTTTTCTGACTATCTCTCCACATCAGAATATTGTAAAGAAAACCTAAAACAGCTTTTTATAAAATTCAAACCAGAATCTAAACAAAAGACAGAGATCATGTAAATATACTGTAGCTGATTAAGTTCGTTTTTGTGGCAGCAGTAACAGCAGAAAAAAGAAGAAGAGGTGTGAAAGAAAAGGAAAAGGAGGAACTTTTCTTTTTTTTTTTTTTTTTTTTTCTTTTTTTTAAAATATGACGTGACTCTCGGGGGTTTCCTCTCTATAAATCGTGAAGGTCGTGGTTTTTTTTGTGAGCAGGCAGGATGGATAGGTAGAGGAGGGGTGGGTGAATGGAGTCTGAAGGCAGCTCAGAGGTAATGTGCTTCAGCATCTCATCTGCCTGTCTGCATTTCAAAAGCACATAAAGCCTGGGTATAGTCTAATGTTTTTTTGGAGGGTGTCCCCCCCCCCCCCCCTTTCTGCATTTCCTCTTTTTCCAAACGCTGATTTAACGCCTCTAATGCAACCATATGAGTGTTTTTATTAGATTTAATTAACTATTCAAATACATTTATAACTGACAAACATGACAATAGTCACATTTGACAATTATTGATCATTTTTTATATGTTTTGCTGCAAAAGAGAAAAAAGCTTCAAACTTGAACAATAAATAGGCCCAAAAACTGGAATAAAAACCCATAATATTCCTATAATATTCTGATGATTACAGTTTGTTGTATTCATAATAATCTAATAATATTGCATTGTAATAGTTTTAATTTGCATTCCTATATTATTTATTTTAAAGTTTACACTGACATATCAGAATAAGATTTTAGTACATTTATGGCACTTTTCTTACTTTAATAAGCGTCAGAATAACATAATAATATATAACAAGTGTCTCCATAAATGTATATTATTATTATTTTACTCTACACTGGAACTTTCAGAGTTTATATGATAGTTAACTTGTTTTTCTAATCTTTTAACATCATCGCACTACTCCTGCAGGCTTTCTATTAGCACCTAAAGGCGTTTTCTTTTCTTTTTTTTCCCATTTGCGCACACTGTATTGTAATAAGTTGTGCCTCCAAATGGAAGTTTTTTTTTTGGCCGGAGGAATAATCAGTGTTATAGGCCAGTCCCTTAGTGAGCAGCGTTCACACCCGGACCATGCAGCCCACACACACACACACACATGCACGGATTGCAAAAACTGAAAATGAATCAGGTAACGCAGGGCTATTTGTGCATGAACATTTTTGCTAAAGCCTGTGTGCGGTTCAGTCCGGTCAGTAATTTGTCTCAGTCGTATTAAAATTCAACATTGAGAGAGAGAGAGAGAGAGAGAGTGTGTGTGTGTGTGTGTGTGTGTGTGTGTGTGTGTGTGTGTGTGTGTGTGTGTGTGTGTGTGTGTGTGTGTGTGTGTGTGTGTGTGTGTGTGTGTGTCTGAAGGGAAAACTTGCAGCAGTAATAAACAGGCCTACACTCACACACTCAGACTAGATTTATGTATTTAGTGACTGGATGTTTAATATGATCTACATTTGGATAATTTGCAGTTTACAGAAAACTGTTGGTGCTCTGGTCTAATTAAATTCTCATGAAATAATATTTTTTTGTTATTTGTTTGTTTTAATGACAGGGGGAAATAAACGCCTTCAAATGGCTGAATTCTTTTTCAAAAATCACTTTATTCATGTAGTTGTTCTCTAATAATTCATCCTACATTTACTAACATTAAATCTTTTAAAACAGCAGCTAATAAATATATTTCCCCCCACGGTGAAACACTTATTCTGCTTCTGATATAATCCACACATATATTCAGTAAACCCTCTCCTCTGTTTGATGAAATGCACAGGAGGAAATCAGCCCTGTCCAGCTTCCCTGACCTTACAGCGCCACCCTGTGGCCGCCCGAGCTGACGCTGCTGTCATTATCTCCACTACAATCATCTGGCCTTCATCACAGTTAGTCAAAAAAGAAAGAGGATTTTTTACAATTTGGACATTTTTTAAAGTATTGTGTGTTAGTTAAAGTCTTATGTGTTGAAGCTCTTTGGCTCTACATGAAAGAAAACAGGATTAAATATTATTTTTCTTTAATTTAAAGTCTGTTTACTTTTATTTAGAGCTGCAGTGTATTTAATACCAACTTTATCTCTTTATACAGACAAGTTACAGATACTTAATGTTGTGAATTCTCAGGCTATTTTTTTATAGTTTGCATTCAGCTCTGTATGTTAGTCTAATGACTTGAAAGATGAGAATTAAAAGGAAAAATATCACACTGGCCTTTTGCTCTTCTCATGTTGAGAATATCTCGGATGGCTGCTCAGTTAACATTTTTATAAGGTTGTCAGAGGCATAATTGTTTGTCTTTTATTGCTTTTGCTGAATATATTCTATTTTTAAAGTCATATAAACTGAATTCTGCACTTTTTTATGTCTGAAATACAATTTATCTTTCTATCTATCTGCAGGTGAAGAACAGGTGTGGTGCTGTAGTGGAGGATGTGCAAATGTAAGTCGTGTCAACTTTGTCTATACACACTTAAGAAAGCGTCCTTAATGTTTTTTCATGATCCACATTCTTGCACCCACTAAGTTATATCCCCACCTGTAATGCTTCTCTGCAGAACTCAGCTGTGCAATCTTTTTTTTAATGTTCCTTTTTGTCTAAAATTCACCCCGAGCGTGTTTCATTCAGTCTCACACAGTGGCTTGTTTCAATCTTGACGGGTTAAACACGTTGCTGATGATCCCCATAAAAGACAGCAGGCCCCCTGCTTTTATCGGTCGCCATGGGAACCAGGAAGCTAGTTAGTGATCTTTCACGTCTTCGCCTGTTGTGTACTCGTGTGACATGGGAGACAGCTTTTCAGGCAGGGCACACGTGGTGGAAAGCATTGTACAAGCATTTTGGAGGATTATTGCAAGTGGGGCGACCCATGGGTGCATATTTGACTTGTAGAAGACGAAATAATGTCATTTTATTTTGATAAAGGTTGAAAAAACATAGTAAGGCATTGATTAAAGTCTTGCAATCAAACATTAAATAAAAGTATTTGCATAAAAATGTAAAATATCACTAGTGGTTTGTACAGTAACTCAATTTTTCATGCTGGGTTACTTGAATTTTGGCAATTATCCAACACTTTATAATCAAAACCTTCTGTAAAGCAGCATTTTTGGGGTAAACGTTCATTTCTTTTTGAGGGAAACAATATTGCATGAATGCAAATACTCTAATAATTTATTGAGTGGATTATAATTTCCATCCTATTAATGCTAATAATGTGAGTGGCATCTGTCCATGAATTAGCTGAGAAGAGATTTGCGTCTGCGATTGCAAAAGCAGCCGGTGATGTGAAACTTTCTTGGTCCTTTCCCATAATCCCCCTCCTCAACCGAGACTTGAACCCGGCTCCACCCTGCGTCCAACCGGGCCCGCGTCTCACAGCGAGAGCTCGGCCGTTTCCTCGTGTCAGAAAGCTGGTCAGCATTTCAAAGGACTGGGAGCGCTTCGTGAAGACTGACACCCACAGCCGTCGACCGTCCGTTGCCAACAAACGCTGTTGATGTTGGCTCATGGAACCGCCGAACAGAGAGAGAGGGGATTCAGAAGTTGCCAAGTAATGACTTGCTAACCTCAACAACAAAAAAGAGTAGAAAAGAAGAAGAGGCTCTCCAAGGATGTGCCAGGACTTTCTGGTTCTTGAGCTTCACATGAAGGATGACTTCTTCTTCTTACTTAAACAGATACATTCTGAGGCAGATGTTTTGGCTTCGAGATAAAGCTTTGGGGATGTATTTGACTTTTTAACATCGTGCTGTTGAGTTCAGTTTGATATCAGGGTAAAGAATAGTCTAGTTTTGACGTCACCTGACCTGAAATCAATTAAATATCAGAGCTTGTTTTGGCTTTGTGAGACAATTGATTGAGACAAATCCTTCCTGAGTCACATTACAGTGAAGAGTGTGTTGTTACAAGCATATATATGCATATGAATGTATGTTAATGTGTCTGTCTCAATGAGTGCCTGCTTCTTTTTCTCTGTGTGTGTGTGTGTGTGTGTGTGTGTGTGTGTGTGTGTGTGTGTGTGTGTGTGTGTGTGTGTGTGTGTGTGTGTGTGTGTGTGTGTGTGTGTGTGTGTGTGTGTGTGTGTGTGTGTGTGTGTGTGTGTGTGTCAGCGAGCGTCCCGGGTGGTGACGGATCTCAGCAGCAGACGGATCGATGGTCAGGGACAGAGACAGGGGTCGGTCGGTCCTCAGGGGTCTGTCGGTGACATCTCCTGCTGCAGCTCGCCGGCCGGCCGCCAGCTCAGGTCAGCCGTCCCAGCAGGCCGTTGGCTCTGGCAGCAGTTACCAAGGTGACAGCATGTCAGCGCAGGCCCACAGCGCCGCTGAGGGTGGGAGGGTGGGGCGGAGGGGAGTGAGCAGGGAGCCCGATGCATCACCAGCTCTGATGGGTTTGTCAATACTGCTTAGATCCAGGGGGAGCTGGGCCCGCCGTGACACACACCAGGCCCCTCCAGAGAGCTAGCATCAGCACACACACACATATACACTCTCACACACACAGGCAACATATGCATTTTGGCTGAAAACACACAAACACACATACAAATGTTGTGTTGCAGTCACATCTATATGGTGTTTGAGCACACTTGTTTTTGCCAATTAGGAGGACATTGCATTGACTTACACTGATTCCCTGGAGTCTTAACCTAACCTTATCCATAACCATTAGACGCCTAAACCCAACACTTACCTTATTTAATAGTTTACCTTATGGGGACCAGCCTAGCGGGAGAGTCCGCATAATCTGACTGCATGAAGAGCTTTTGTTCCTACAGTTAATACAGTTAGTACAGTACTTCTACAAACACATTCACATAGGCATACTGTAGGTGTAACATATGTCTTTTGACTTAGAAACACACATGCACATCCATAAATATGGCAGGATAAGCACAAATTTTGTTGTCTTATTTACACATGAATATACTCACATTTTAAAACAAAACTGCATGCATCATCATGAAGAAAAATATATATGCACACACACTTTTTGTCATTGCATTCATGTACATCAATTTCCCGTAAGATCCTCATCTTAACTATAATCGCTACATGCCTAACCCCACCCTAACCATCAAAGTAACCTAAAACTCAAAGATTTAGTAGTTTACCTTGTGGAAACTTTCTTTTCTCCCTAAATGAGCAACGAGTCCCCATTATGTGACTTTGTGTGCACAGATTTATCCCCATGGCATTATTAATGAACCTGCAGACACACATACTGTACAATACATGCACATAAACATTCACCAAGGCATACTGTAAGTGCAACACACGTATCTTAGAAGGCAGTTTGCATTGCGATCTTATTTACACAACATAATCACATCTGGAAAGTAAAATACAATAAAGGCAATTGTGACCAGATACACACACGAACACACTTAAGCACACAAATGTGTTTTTTGTCATTTAGGAGGACATTGCGTTCACTCACAATGACTCCCTGGAGACTTATTCCAACCTTAACCATAACCACTACATGCCTTTCCCTCCCTAACCAATAGCCGTAACCAAAGAAACCAAGACTGTTTCCCAACTCAATGCTGCATACTAATTATAATCCAGTTAGGAGTTTATAGCATGTTCACACCGAAAATTACTGAAAAACTACACTTAAAAAGAGGCTGATTTCTGAGGTGTGGTGATGTGTGCTTTTGTATCTCAAAACAACCCTCAGAGTTAACGGAGGTGGGACTCACAGCTGCAAAAAATTAAAATAAATTGCAAATGATGGGAAGAAAACATTCAGAAAACAATAAATAACCTTAATTATTTAAAAAAAGTTTCTCTTTTATTTGTGGTGTTTCATTGGCAGTGACAACCTAATGTCTCAGTTTTATTGCTCTCAGATGGTGCATGCATTGCAGTCAAAAACTGTGTTAAAGTATTTTTATTTCTTACATACTAGCAGCAATAACTACACACAATATATAACATATACAGTAAGCTTGTAGGGAGCTGAGTTTTGTCCCCACAATGTCTTTAAAACAAGTACACCTGCAAAACCCAGCATGCATAAGCAAACAAACACACGTGTACATGCACAAAAAAAGCTGCACTGTGTGTGGATTTGGCTATGAACACACTTAAACCCACACCGCAGGACACACACACACAAATATTTTGTTGTGGTCTTGTTTTCACATCAACATCCAGGCATAAAAACACATAAATTACTGGGAAAAAAAGAAAAGAAAAACGTGTGCATGCTCACACGCGCACAGCCGTACACTCCTGACAGACTGATTGTTTGAGGAGACTGCATGGATGCGTGGATTAAGCCGTCGGCGCAGGAGTGAGGAGGAGCGAGCCGGCAGATAAAAAAAAAAGAAAAAAAAGAAATGACTGTACTGTGTTGCAGCAGGACCAGAGAGAGAGAAAAAGAAAGAGAGAGCAGGGTGAAGGAAGAGAGAGCACGCTTGGGCCGTCTCACTCTGTATCTCATTAACCAAAGCGAGAGGGGGATTGGAAAAGCAGCATCAGCCACGTTTGGCTCAGAGGGACTTGCAGTGTAACCATTTCCAGGCCGTGGATTTAATAGATTACTAATGATCGGCCACAGGTATTTTCAAGTTAGACATTAGAGACGTATGCCCAAAATGAGATCATTTGCTAATCCACGCATTTTCACCTGTGTGTGTGTCTCTTGAAACACTTTGATATGTGAATCAGAGCAGGGTATACATGTTTGGATTCAAAGCAGTTAGTGTTGTGACTGTGTGTGTGTGTGTGTGTGTGTGTGTGTGTGTGTGTGTGTGTGTGTGTGTGTGTGTGTGTGTGTGTGTGTGTGTGTGTGTGTGTGTGTGTGTGTGTGAGGAAGGGAGGGTTTACAGGTAATCTGGCGCTGCTATCTTGGTGTGGTGAGGTGTTGTAAGCACACACAGGAGAGGAAGGTATGAGGATATATGGAGCGCTCATGATTCCTCGTAGGCTCTATATCCAATCTGACCAATCCTCTTAGCAAGAGAGAGTTGAGCTCTGCCCTCCCCGGAGAAGTCTCTTTTTCATTTAACCTATTATGTCAATGTTTAATGCTTAAAGAGGGAGAGCAGAGAGGTAAAAAATATTATGACTGTAGTCTTGGCAGAGCTTGTTTTGCAACTAATACCAGAGTGCCAAACTGCAACTGTCAATTTCTCACAGTTTTTTTGAAACTACGGCAACGTCGACATCTGCTGCGATCTCCCCTTCTGCTAAATGTGAGCTTTATGGCAAAGTGAATTGGCCTGCTTCTGATTTAAACCATTTGTATGTGCCGTGCCTTAATGCTCATCTCTGCGGCGGCAGAACACGACTTGCACATTAGCAAACACAGAGGTTGCTTGCACTCAAACACGGGCGCCATTCGAATGGCTTCCGCTGCCATTTAAAAGCTTTGCTCGCTGAAATAAAAGTAATTAATTGGTGTTATACACCAAGGACATAATTATCTTTTCCAGTAACTGGCACATATTTAATTATCAGTAATTGTTCCCCAAGCCTTGTTCAAAAGTGTTGCGCGCCAGACAGTTCTGATATATTATACACTAATCCTGCACTTGATACTCAGTCAATTAGGAAATGTGTGTCAAAGAGCAATCATGTAAACAGCATTGTGGAACACACACATCCTTCTGAGACATGACGCCTATGTGGGCCTTCGTCGGCCTCTCTCTCACACACACACACACACACACCCACACCCACAAACACACACACACACATCTGTGTCACTGCTAGGCACTTTGTTTTCCTCCTCAGGGTACAAATTCCTACCTATCCCATTCCTTCCCAAGGTGTTAATGCCTGCCAGATTGGAGGAAAGTAATTTGAGATCATTTCGCAACAAAGGCCACAGATACTGATTAACACGGGGGCTACTTTCTAGCCAAGTGGCGTGGTCCCATTTAAAAAGCGTCAGGAGCTAAATTTACTCCCCTGTGCCTTGGGGTGTGTGGGGCCAGAGGCTGCAGTGGGGCCCTTGAACATGAGAACAGGGTTTAATAAGTAAACAGGAGAGGCAGAGAACAGTGCTTCTGATCAGGGCTTATTTGCCCAGCCGAGGCCCTGGTACGCGCTACTAGCTGATTAGCCCTGCCGATTGTACCTTGTAATTGCAGTGCCTTGACCCCCTCTAGGCAAATATTAGATTTTAGTGGTTTAACCTTTCCAGTCGTCAGAGCGGGGTAAATTGCCCAACCAGATGTTAAGGAGCCCAGCGGTAGTCCACCGCCCTTCTGATCAGCAGGGAAAAAAGCTCGCAGATTGAACCTTTTCTTTTTAATATTGTCTCAATTTCCTCTGGCCTTTCAAGCTGATTTTTCGCAGCGGTTTCCTTCCCCGAGATATGGTCATACTCCGATCCTTATCCCCCCTCTTCTGATGTCAGGTTACAAGCGAGACATTATTTAAAATCAGTCCAGTCACAGTCATTAGCGGGGGGACAAATGATCAATGAAAAGATCAATGGTAGATATTAACCTAGCAATCAGTCCTTCAGTTCAATCACACCAGCAATTTGTCAGCTGGGCGAGGTGCAACACATCCACTTTAACAGGTCTTTGCCTAAATGTTATGGGAGAAAAACTGTTACTGATTTACATATAAAGACTTCAGCGTGTTAAGTTACTCAATACTCTTAAAATGCGCCAAATGTCTCAATTTAGAAGAACACAGTAACTCTTTCCTGTTATTATGAAGCTAAAATTATCACATTACAACCAAAATAGTTTGATTTCGACTGACAGGACTTAGGGTTAGCAACCATTTCTAACATGAATTCATGTTTCCCTCGAGTGGCCCAATGTGGCACATGAGGAAGATTCTCTGGTAAGTAAGAGAACAACAAACTGCAGACAAAGCTAACGGGAAGTAGATGTCATCAAACCGCCTCGCATTCCAGCTCCGAGCAGAACGCGAGGTCAAACGAGCGGCAATTATACAATCCTGTTTGCTTGGATAAAAAGCATTATTTTCCGCCAAATCCCTGTCTGTAATAAGGCAGTGATTGATGTGTGACTACATGAGAGAGAGAGAGAGAGAGAGAGAGAGAAAGAGAGCTTGAAGCGTCCGTCCAGATGAAATGGAAACAATATGAAAACATTCTCTGAAGGATGGAATTTCCCCGCCGACTTTTTAGATCCCGCCCGGCATTTAAAAAATTCACCCAGATATGTAAATCTCCCGCAAACCGCAAGCCCCCAAACAGCTGTGCCTGGTTTCGATCATTCCTTGCAAACCTGTAGGTGTCGGAGCAGCCAAAACAGAAATTCGAGGAAGTCAAAGACACCACTGGTCAAATGAAGATAAAGCGTATTTCCCTGCTTTACATTATAACCTTTTGATTTATAATCTTATATGTGGTATAACTTCTGGACGTGATTACCAATAGCAAAGGGTATGTATATATGTGCGTCTTTGTGCCCGTTCCCATGACTGGTTTCGGGGTGTTTATGCTTTCACACATGCCTGTTTGAGTCTGTGGGCCTTTAGGGAACCCCCGCCACCTGGGGAGCGCACTTTTCCGCAGACTGAGACCATTATGGGAAACACTTCGGGTCAGGACAGGACGGGGATGAGGATGGTGGAGGGGGGCGACGGAAGTTTTTCTTAGGTCATTCCCAGCCGTTTCCAGAGATCTCAGGTTTCTCCCCGTCCAGTCTCAGATCCAGATCCTCTTCCTCTCAGACGGGCCGGGGAAGGGCTGGCAGCTGCGTCTCCAGGCCCCAGTTCACCCCTCATGTAATAGTTTCCTTCCTCCCCAAAGTCTCTCACCTGAAAAAAAAAAAGGAGTCGGATGGAAGAAAAGGGGAGTCTGGAGGAAAATAGTCATCTTTTCATCCCAGAGATGGACTGTAACCCTTCAGCTGGAGAGGAAACCCAATACCGCTTCCAGCTCGCTGTCTGAGAGGACCGAAAGGAGAGGGCAAAGGGAAAGGGGGGGTAACCAAAGTGGTTCCATGTGAGAGATGGAAGTAAAGTCTGGGAAAGACAGGGATCAACACCCTGAGAACCCTTATGTCCCCCCTCCTTACTTCAACCACCTTACAGAGAGCCATCCTCCGGTCTTGACACAGTGAAACGGACCTGATCACCTCTGAGTATAACCCTAGAAGATCCCTTAGATCTTAAGTAAAAACCTGGCAAAGCTGTCTTCCTGTTGACTTTAAATGCATCCACAGGTTTAGCCACTTTTAAATCTGTAAAAACTCTTTCAGTCTGAAGTCTGAAGCTGCTCAAGAAGTCCTTAAAGTATCCGGAGAGACGACAAATAGGCAAAGACTTTGTGATACGATCAGAAGCTCCTTGTTATGTCAACCACTGTTCCCGAGGTCAAGATGGATTGTTCAATTTTAATGACCAAGTCAACACGGATGAGATGTGCTTTAAGTGCTTGGGCGGGGGGGAAGAATGGAAATGTGAACATCTGCAATCCTGACAACAGGTCAAACTCCAGCTGTGCGATGCAGTCGAAAGCTCGAGCACAGCCACTAAATAAACCTGAGCCTTTCATCAACTCATTTTCACTACTGTACTTTTATTCCCTTTATTAAAATTAAGATAATTTATTACTTCAGCTGCATATTTATTCAATTTTGCTTCATTTTATTCTACTTAAACATATTATTACGCTTTTAAGTGTTTTTCTAATGCTTTTCTTTATCTGATGTAAAACACTCTGACTTCAAATCTATTCTAATTAGCAGATTTAAATCATTTTTTTCTCTTCTACTGTGCACTGCTCTACTTTATTCCAGTCTGTTGTTCTTCTTCTTCTTCTTCTTCTTCTTCTTCTTCTTCTTCTTCTTCTTCTTCTTCTTCTTCTTCTTCTTCTTCTTCTTCTTCTTCTTCTTCTTCTTCTTCTTCTTCTTCTTCTTCTTCTTCTTCTTCTTCTTCTTCTTCTTCTTCTTCTTCTTCTTCTTCTTCTTCTTCTTCTTCTTCTTCTTCTTCTTCTTCTTCTTCTTCTTCTTCTTCTTCTTCTTCTGCCCAGTTGTATTAAAATTTCATCTGCCCTGCTCTATTCTGCTCTACTTTCCTTTCTGCGCTGTCCTCTTCTGTTCTGCACTGTGCTACTTCATTTATTTACTAGACTCTACTCTGCACTTTATATTATTTTGATCTTTTGTTTCATCTATGCAGTCTATTTATGTCTCCTCAGTAGCGTCAGTCTCTCTGCGTTATATATTGTGTATAATATGCTATGTTTTCTCACTTTCTATTCTATTTTATTGTAATCCTGCACTTTTGTTATTCTATTCCAGGCTGTCCAGTTCTATTAAATGCAGTCACAGTCAGCTATTTTCTATTCTACCTGGCTGTTTCTCCTGTGTAAATCCTCTAACAGTGTCTCCTGAACCTGCTGGTGCAACAGAAGCAACCACAGCAGCAAGCAGCAAGCAGCAGCATCGGCTCTGGTCCGTTCAGGTAGCGTTCTCCCCTGTGGAGTCACTCTGAGAAAGAGGCCTAATATCTGCAGACATCTATGGCCACCGCCCAATCTGTTGCACGCTCCATTCATTTCACGCACTGCCAGAAGTGCTTTGTAATTATCCTGATATTGATGAAGGCTGATTCCAGCAGGTAATCGCTGGCAGTTCAGCTGTTTTTACGCATCTCAGCAAAATGTCTCTATCCATTACCAGTGGCAAATTAATTTCCACTCAATGACCATACTTGTTGATAATCTACGGATTTAGTGTGTGTGTGTGTGTGTGTGTGTCCGTCCGTGTATGTATGTATGTGTGTGTGTGTGTGTGTGTGTGTGTGTGTGTGTGAAGTGGGGGATGAATAATCTCTGACAGAGCTCTGAACCATAGCATATAACTTGGTTTACCTCACACAAGGTTCAATGTGGGTGTTAAGCTTGATACTGCACAGTGGAGCATAACGCACTGATACACATGTTCCAGTATTACTGTTTATGCATTTTATTAAAGAAGTAGTAGTGATGGCAGCAGTTTACATAGCTGTGAGGGTGGAAGTAGTAGCAGTTAACATCAGTGATAGGAAATAACACTTAATTCCAAGATAGGATAGGAATGAGAATGAAAATAGGGAACATAAAAGAAATAGGAATAAAGAATGCATTGGTATAGACAAAAGAATAAAAACTGGAATAGGACTGGGAGTGAAAATAAAAATGAGATTACATGTAGAAATAGGAATGGGAATAACCCTAGAAATGGAAGTAGACAGAAAGAGGAATGTGAATGAGAATAGAAATAGGATTAGAAATGAGAACAGGAAAAGAAATAGGAATGGGAATACAAATGAGAATAGGAGTAAGAATGGGATTAGGACTAGGGATTTAAGGAATGGGAATATATAGACAAATATGAATTGATTTAGGAATAGGACAAATAAAATAAGTTGATCAAATATGATAGGGAATGGTTATAGGAATAGAAATTGGAAAAGAAAACTGGATTGGAAACATGAATATGAATCAAAATGAGGATTAGGAATAGGAATGAAAATAGAAATGGGAAAATATATTGGAATAGAAGTCGAGAATTTATATATTTTGGAATGTGAGTGAGAAATGGAAATGGAGATTCAAATAGGAGAAATGAATAGAAATGGACATGTATTAAATATTGTTTCTTTCTCTGATCCAGCTGATGCTAGTAATGTTTAGTGAGAGTATCATGGTCACGGCAGCCGACTTCTTGGTTCAGAGCACCTCTGAACTTTCTGCTCTTCCCACATTCAGGCTGAGACCTCCATGTCAGTTCCCTTTCTCTAACCCTAACCCTAACACATGCACTGGATTTTATAAAATCAGAGGAATATGAATACTGGATGGCATGGAGCAGTTTCTTTTGCTCTTCAGGCTAGAGTCCAATTCTACTTTTGTTTGTGAATATTGATTTCTGAAGTTTCAATTCACTTGTAACAATGAATGATGCACACAATCAACATGTGCATCCTAAAAATATACACAGTTAAGTACATTAAAGATGTGTCTGCAAAGTGATTCATGGTATAAATGACCACTTATACTTTAATACGCCGTTTCTTGTATTGTGGTGTATTGGAGATCCCTTCCACCACAGCACTAAGGGTAAATAAATATGCTTTAAAGGAGTAAATGAGCTTGAGCAAAGTGGCCCTTTGAGTCCCCATGTTTGTGGAGGAACTATAATGGATTCTTTAGAGCCGTGAACGGTTTATAGGCATGACAGCCATGTTTCGGCACGATGGGCTTATCCCTACGCAAGGCGCTAAGGATATTAGGGAATCAGCGTAAAGCAGCATGGAAATGATGACTGGAGCAAAGCCTCAGCTCGCTGGTATTATAAGCCCTCAATTCTCCAGCACTCCATCCTTGGGAACGAGGGGGAAGGAGCAGACTTGGCACAGCTCCACAGTGTGATATCCTCCATTATTTCTTGCTCCATCGCTGTTTTAGCCGTACAATTAAAAGAATGTCACTCAATCTGGGGATGGGGCAAATTGAGAGGAGGTCACCGTCGCCTTTTGTGGTGTTTCCTTTTCAAGATGGTGCAGGAATCCCTGTCCTCCATATGGAGATCTGTTGGAATAGTTGGATGGAAGCCAACTCTTTATTGCCTGGCACTGAGTTGTCACCTCGTACGAAGCACTGATGGCACATGCCAACCATGAAAACAGACGTCCATAAGGTTCCCTAAATTAAATCCTTTTACTTTCACGTCATAGCACTGTTTTCAGTGTAAATTCTCCATTTTCACAGCAAATGTCAATGTTTGTTTCTCATTAACAACTTATTGTCTCATTAACTAAGAATGACTTGTGAAATAGATACATTCTCTAATTTGCTGTCATCCCACTGTGAAGTCACGGTGTGTTTCAAGGTTTACCGAAGTCCACAGTGAGCTCACCAAATGAATATCTCCACCCAATCCACCCACGGTGGCTCGGCTGTCAGAGACGGGACACGGCAGAAGGATGATTAATGTCCCACCTCTCACCCCCCACTGTGAATTAGAGACCATGGGTCGAAACTATTTTTCTTGGTGAGCAGGAGCACGCTTGTGGCTAAAAAACGGGGCAAACACTGTTTATCATCTGCCTGACGACAGCCCTCCTCGAGGCAAATTAACCACACGGTCGTATCGACTGGCACGGGCCGGGAGTCAGTGCCCCTTCACTTTGATTAATCTCCCTGTGTTCCTGTTCCAACTCTATCAAAGTAATCTAAGTGAAGACACACAGCATTGATCTGTAAACACAGCATACTACTGTACAGCAAACACACACAGAGACACACACACACACACACACGCACACACACACACACACACACAATTAGCTTCTCCTCATATGACTAACCAGCGGAGGCTTCTTTGCATGGAAGACTTTTATCAGAGATAGAACTGGCATTTAAAGGTGGAAGATATAACGTGCTAATCATAAATGTGAGATTTGGTCACTGAAAGGTTGTGACTTTGAGTCTTTTTGTATAAGCAAAGGATTCTATTTGTGTTTCGACTGGTTCATCACAGTCCTGTGAAAACTGTGTATCACCAAAACTTCAGCGTTTCCTGAGCTGAGAAAACAGTCCTGCTTTCAGCTTCATGACAAGGCAAGTTTCAGGGTTTTTAATGGTTTATTTACTTCAGAAGTAGTACAATTTTATTTATGTATGAAGAATTACTCCATTCTAATTTGGAGATGCATATTTTGGATGGCAACCGTTTTTAACTTTAAAGATCATGTCTTAAGATATATAAAAAGTGTCATCCTTTGAATAATAATTTGTGTCTAATATTACCTCGTTAAAATCCTCAAAATGACATTCTCCTTCTTCTACCTCCTTTAAAATTTCAGTATCTATTAAAATGCAAATAATTTTCATTTTAAAAGTTGAACTGCGGGACAAAAGTTGTCTGTTACTTCCATGAAAAGTTCATTCTCAGTATTTATGCACTGGAGGATTCAAGTTTCCACATCACATTTGTGTAAGCAACATACTGGACTGAGCTTGGCTCCTAAGTAGTTGTGTTGTCACACATCCTGCTAATAGATACATGCCCTATAAACGTTCCCTTTAGTAAATGATTGTGAAATAAGTCTTTTTATTGTCAAACTCTACATGCATTATCTTTGCACTCGAACAAAGATAATGAGTGTCCCGTAACTGACAACTTTTCAAATCAGATCTCACAACACCCATTACCCAGAGAAGCTGCATGTGTGAAGGCAAATGTCCGAATCAGTTAGACCAGATGTTAAATGGCCTTAGTTTTACAAAGTCAGTCCCACTGAGATTAAAAGATGTCTTTTTCAAGCGAGCCCTGGCCAAGATCGCAGCAATACAGTATTTCAAACATAGAAACAGACAATTAAAAACACATAAAACATCTACATTAGATCATAATTAGGAAATATTTGAATACTGCAGGAATGTAGTATCCGGTTCAGTTTGATTAAGTACACATTTGAAAAATACTGTCAAATGTAAGTAAGTATAAAGTGTATAGTGGCTGCTAAAAGTATTAAATGCTGAGTGCATGGTGATCCTGCTCCCTGCAAAGCCAAAACACATGTATTCATGTTTTTTTGACTTATGCAGACAAAGAAAAACATCACAAAGTCATTTTCACATCTAAGGCCCTCTAAATTTACACAGTAGCAGGTGAAAGTCCTGCATAAACATGAAGCTTAAATGTTTCCTCACCTCACATAAACATTAACTCAAGTTAGAAGAAGCATGATGTCACTGTTATGTATCTCAAACTAGCCGGACACGTACATGTGCAGCTGAGCAAGGCATTAAACCACCTGCTGCACAGTATCGATAAGACAGAGCATGTGTTGCAAAGGGCCGTACATTTCATACCGATCTGTAAAGTTTGGCTAAGGTGGCAGCTTGTGTGCTCAGAATGTTGTGTTAATCCATCACCGCACTGCCCGGCACCGACTGCACCACATATGCAAAACAATCTGTTTTATGTGTAGCCGTGCCAACGTGTTTGGCAGACGGTGACAGAGCGTTTTTTATTGTGTTATTTCTGATAACTCATGTGGATCCGCTGCTTTAAATCCTGTGGCGTGACATTAACAGTACAGTATCCCTCCTTCTGTCAGTGATTTTTACATGGAAGACAGATGGTGCTCACATACAGTTTGCATTAAGCTGCATGGGCAGGGCATCAGAGTCTCACAAGGGCAACATTAACAGATCGCTGGGGTCAGAGTGGTTTCCTATATTGTTGTGTCTGTGTTTGGTAGATGCCTGAATGATGAAAAGAAAAAGAACAAAAAGTCAAACAGTTAAAAGATGTGCAAATGTGGAAATTATCATTGAACCTCAAAAAAAAAAGAGAAAAAAAAGTCCTAAACTAAGCCAGTTAATTTGTTTTTTTCTCCTGAATTATTCAACATCACTTTCACCACACTGAGAGAGATTTACTGCAAAATATCTGATGGTGAAATAGTAAAAGTGACAGGAATATTTAGTCACATTTGAACTTTAGGACAAAGACATATTTGGATTTAGGATTCAACTTGAAGGCTGGTATTGATTTACAACCTCTTCCCCCTCCAAAAAAAAGAAAAAGACTTGAGGAATGGTTTTCGTGTGCTGGATCGCTGCAGATTTTGCTTCTAGCTGCACCATGTGGCCAGCATGTTTTGCATTTCCATGGGCAACACGAGTTTTCAATGAGCGGTGACACGGTGAAGTGGACTGATGTCTAAGAGATAAAACAGCAGTGTAATTGAAGTGGCCTATGTAATTCACTATACTCGATTGTTTTAAAATGCTCCGTCCTGACTGGAATTTACACATTTTTTATTTGCCTCATTTGTCATTTTAGGCAGATTGCGTAGTGTTGTGGTCTGTTGTGATGTGGCTTCTATTATCCTGTTCTTTTTTCTTTCTTTTTGTTGCTGTTTCTGTCTGTGTGTTGGTGGCTTTTGTCTGGCTTTAAGAGCTGTTTTTATAAATCTTTGTATTTATTTATTAATTTGTATTTTAACGATTGTTTTATCTTAATATTTTACCACACATTTCATCAGTCACGTCTCTGAGTTGCCTCGATTTGAGTGCAGTGAATAATTTAAACAGAAACTTAACCTTGTCGACTGTTTTTTTCCAAGAAATATCCTTCTTAACCACGCTGTCCTCATTTCAAACTGCATGCCAGGTGCACCTGAATTTTAAATGATGTCCAGCATGCACTGATATCCATCTACAGTGTAACAGGCAGCAGCTGTTAATACAAAATACATGCTTATAGCAGCCCAGGGTTCCTCTGATATTTCATTATCTATTCAATTATCTGTTCTATAAAAAAACACCTGAAGTTGAAGCTTTTTAAGGAGCACTTGAATGCAACATGTGTGCTGTTTTTCTAAAATTTGCCTTAAAAATCATTTATTTTATAATGAAAATGGGGGGGAAATGCCATATATTATACAATAAACTTTCATTAGCCTGTAGATTTGTAGAGTTTGCAGATGACAGTAAGATTAAACCAGTTTGGTACCAGCTTTATTAACCAAAACATATTAAAAACTAAAAGTTTCAACTTTTTTTTAATTTTATGGGTATACTTGCAAAATATTGGTTTTAAATATGCATGTTTTCTTTTTTTCTCAATTGTATTTATAACTGACAAGTTAAAAACAACAGTAACATATAAACAAATATTTGCTTTGAAAGTCATTTATTTTAGAATGAAAATACAGAAAAGTGCAATATATTATACTATAAACTTTCATTAGCATATAGATTTGAAGATTTTGCACATGACACCAGACAATATGAAACACCATTTATTACTTAAATGGTGCATTTAAGTTAAAATATACTAGCTTTATTTAACTAAAACATCATAAAAACCTATATATCACCAACAGTGATTTTTTTAATATTTCTTTTTTTTTAAATTTAATTTGATTTGATTTTATCTTACTTTATTTTATTTTTATTGTATGGGTATACTTGCAAAATATCGTTTTTTAACAGACTGTATATAAGCTGGTTTTGAATCTGTTTTATTTTTTTCTTTGTCCTCAACTTTATTGTAAACAGTCAAGTTAAAAAAAACAGTAACATATAATCAATTAAATATTAAATATTAAAGTAAAATAAAAACATATAAATCTATATTTTTAATAATAATTGTTTGACACGTGACTCTGACGTAAAACAACTTCCGCCGGTGACATTTCCGCTGTCAGCAAAGATGGCGGCGCCTGGTGTACGCACCGTGGGAAGAGTGAGCTCCTTTCTGGGAAAATGTGGGAATTGCAGCTCGAGTATCAACACAGTCACGTCGCAGCTGAGCCGGCAGGTAAAGTGTGATTTGTGTGTCTTAAAAACAAATTATTTTAGTGCTTTAAACGAACAGAAACGAGCTTAAACACTGACGTCCTTGAGTTATAGCATCCTAACGAGCAGCACCTTGAGCCGAAACTAGCATCACAAAAACATGAATTTAAAGATTGTCAACGTATAATTTAGTTATATGGTGGTGTTGCCGATATCGTAATGACTTAACAGTAATGACTAAACTCCTAACTATAATTCGGCTCCTTATCTAAACATGTTTCTCCTCCTCCAGGTGCTGAGCAGGCGGATATGTGTTAGCTCTGCCCTGCACAGGAAGAACCTGGCGGCTGCAGGACCAGAGAAGTTCTCGGTAGAGTACATCCAGAAACAGGTGGAGGAGTACAACATCGGGAAACGACACCTGGCCAACATGATGGGAGAAGACCCTGACAACTTCTCCCAGGAGGACATAGATGTAAGTAGAGGTGGAAGAAGTATTCAGATCATTTAAAGGACCAATGCAGCAAAAATACTTCTACACAAGTAGAAGTCCTAAATGAAGTATTATGAGCTTGATGCAGTAAAAGTACACAAGTATTATGAGTAATGTAGTATGCAGTATTACAGTAAAAGTACTGCAATATTATGAGTAATGTAGTATGCAGTATTACAGTAAAAGTACACAAGTATTATGAGTGATGTAGTATGCAGTATTACAGTTAAAGTACTGCAGTATTATGATAAATTTAGTATGCAGTATTACAGTAAAAGTACTGCAGTATTATGAGTGATGTAGTATTCAGTATTACAGTAAAAGTACTGCAGTATTATGAGTGATGTAGTATGCAGTATTACAGTAAAAGTACTGCAGTATTATGAGTGATGTAGTATGCAGTATTACAGTAAAAGTACTGCAGTATTATGAGCGATGTAGTATGTAGTATTACAGTAAAAGTACTGCAGTATTATGAGCGATGTAGTATGCAGTATTACAGTAAAAGTACTGCAGTATTATGAGCGATGTAGTATGCAGTATTACAGTAAAAGTACTGCAGTATTATGAGCGATGTAGTATGCAGTATTACAGTAAAAATACTGCAGTATTATGAGTGATGTAGTATGCAGTATTACAGTAAAAGTACTGCAGTATTATGAGCTCTATGTAGTATGCAGTATTACAGTAAAAGTACTGCAGTATTATGAGTGATGTAGTATGCAGTATTACAGTAAAAGTACTGCAGTATTATGAGTGATGTAGTATGCAGTATTACAGTAAAAGTACTGCAGTATTATGAGTGATGTAGTATGCAGTATTACAGTAAAAATACTGCAGTATTATGAGTGATGTAGTATGCAGTATTACAGTAAAAGTACTGCAGTATTATGAGCTCTATGTAGTATGCAGTATTACAGTAAAAGTACTGCAGTATTATGAGTGATGTAGTATGCAGTATTACAGTAAAAGTACTGCAGTATTATGAGTGATGTAGTATGCAGTATTACAGTAAAAGTACTGCAGTATTATGAGTGATGTAGTATGCAGTATTACAGTAAAAGTACTGCAGTATTATGAGTGATGTAGTATGCAGTATTACAGTAAAAGTAGTGGTTCGGTCCCTCTGACTGATATATTATTATATATGACATCATTAAATTATTAATACTGAAGCAGTTTATATACAGTTAGTTAGTTTAGTGGTTTTGCTGCTTTGTAAGATGACAGAAAAAGGTCATCTTTAACAATGTGTTGTATTTTAAAAGCTTGTTATATTATCCATTGTGTCAAATGTTCATCTGTAAAGTAACTAAAGCTGTCACATAAATGTAGTGGAGTAGAAAGTGCAATATTTTAAGTATGAAGTAGCAGAAAGAAACAGTTGAATTGTGATGTTTGCTGCATACAGTTCATGCTTGTATTATGCGTGAGTGTGTTTTAATGTGATCACTGGGTTTGTGAGAACCTGCAGCTCCAGTTTTGGGGATTTTATTGGTTTCTTTTGGTCTTGGAAGACTCTGTTGTGCCCTGAAGTCATCAGGATAAACTCAGAGATCATGATAGTCAGTCTGTAATCGATGCTGATTGTCTGTCTTGTTCCTGAAATGTTGACATTGGTGTCAGGATGCAAGGTGTTTGTGAGGGCAGTGTCACATATAAACATTTTTTTGTGGCAGATGCTGGAGGAAAATATTAATACAAGTATATATATATCCATTATTATTCACTGTAATAGTCCTATTATGAACAAAAATGCTTTTTTGAAATAGACCAAAGTTAATCCCGGCTTTTTGCAGGGACTACTGAAGTTTTTATTCAACATAAAGGTTATAATTTGTCATTTTTGACTATTACATTTTTGAGAAACACCTCTCAGTATTAGCAGTATGTCAGCAAACAGTAAAAACATCATCCTCCTTTATATTGCTAATATCTTCTAGTGAAGATTTCATCCTGTTTTCATATTACCACTAATTTAAATAGTTGTACTGAGTGAAAGTTCAGAGTCAGACAGTTTTATTGTATTAAATGAGATAGTGAGTCATACTGGATCTGCTGAGCTTCATATGTTGTTAAACACTAACTTCATTATAGTTCATATTTTACAATTAATAACATTTAATAACAACAATCTGAGGCTGGCAGTGATGAAACAAGCACAAAATGATGGTAAAATACCAGAATGTCCCTTTAAAGCTCTCCTCACATCATCATCATCATCAGCAGCAGCAGCAGGAGGCAGGTGGGGCCAGCTCTACTTAATCCACAGCGTCAGGGATATTAGCAACGCCCTCAAACACACACCCACGTGCTTTCTCCAGATTTTGGCATCACATTAGCCCTCAGTGCTCCAAACAGTTAGCTTGATTTCCCACGTTCCCCTCGCCCGGTCCCCGGTGCCCCTCGGCAGTAATGAAGAGAGATGTCGGCGGCAGCCTGTGAAAAACAAAGCGACGGATAGAAGCAGAAACATCGCTGTGTGGAGGGAAAGAGGAACATTTGGGAGGACTGCAGAGGTGCAGAGAGGGTCACCTGATGAATCCCTTCTCCCCCGTTTAGAGTCCAGACTGTTCAGGTGTGACGGGGATAAAGACCCAGACAAAACAAAGAGGATGTTTATAGCCGGGGGGAGAATATAGATATAAATGAATACTGAGTATCAGCCATAAAAGACCAAATAAAGCTTCTGTGATTGATTCAGAACAAAATGAGGAAAGTATGAAGGTGTCAACAACTTTCCTAAAGTTCCTTTTTTTTAAGTAAATGATGTAAACATATGGATACTGTAGTTTGCAGCATGGTAATGTGTGTTTTAATCATCATTCAGTTTAATATCTTAAAGAAACAGGAAAATATTCACATTTAAGAAGCTGGAACTCAAAATGACGATTCAACTATCAAAATAATTGGAGGAATGGATGAGTTAATGGATGAGTTAATTGACTCATCAGGTGGACGTCCAATCAGCTTCTTTGAAACAGTCTTCAGTTAAAGAATAGCAACATGTGAATGAGCCCAAACATTATTTATTTAATTTTCAACATGTTTTGTAGGTTATTTGAAGGTATTGATTGGGATACGATGACATTCTTTACTATTATTTATTTATTTATGATGAAAATGAAATGTAAGTTTGTTAATAATGCACCATAGTAGTTAATTTTTACACTGATCAGATACTGAGATGTTTAAATAGGTTTGTAGTGTTGTTGCTGTTACTGTCGTCTTTCATCGTTTCCACATTAATGTGGTTCGTTTTGTATTTCTGACTATTTGTAGTCATTTAAAAAATGCTTATTATCCACAAATGTTGCTGCTTTACTCACAAAAACAATGCATCACAGTGTTGTTTATGTCATCACATGACAAAGAAAAATGTAATCATTATTGTCATGAACAATACGACACAGCTCGCCCTGTAATTCTGAAAGTGTTCAGCTGGTCTGTAGCGTCTCACATCGTTTAGTCTCCGGTCAGACGGCCTTTTGCCAAATCTCAGAAACGCTGCAGAGACGATCGCAGCGGACAGTTCTGATGGTGTCACGCAGCATGTCGAGGATTTAGCATGATTGATTTCACCGTGTCGCTGAAATAAAAAAACCCTTAAAAAAAGCGACGGCCTCCTGTGACGCGGCGCTGCCTGATGGTTGGGGTTGCTCCCCTTTCTCTCCTCCTCTGTCACTCTGTCTTCGCCCCTCGGGGATCTCTGCCATATTGAGCTGAAACTCAGGGGACGCACAGGTGTGTCTTCATCTGTTCCCTGCCTGTCTTTCCCCGTTCCTCTTTTTCTTCTTACCCTTTAACTTCTCCTCACTTGTCTGCCTCTCACACCTTCACACACACACACACACACACACACACACACACCTCGACCACTCCTTTTCTTCCTGCTTTCCGTCGTTTTGACAACCTTAAAGGCAGCAACCTGCTCTCTGCGTGCTGCACCTGCTGCCTCACTAATTGAACCGACAGAGAGGAGGGGGGAAAAAAACCGAAAGAAGAAGAAGAGGAGCGGAGAGATGGTGGGATGGAGAAAGAGAGAGATGAACAGACTGTCTTGATGAGTGTGGCGGGGCCAACACACTTCCTGTCTCCCTCTCTTCTCTTCTCTCTCACACACACACACACACACACATTTACAGTGCCATCTGTAGCTCTGCTAATGACCACACACACACACACACACACGCACGCACACACACACACACACACACACACACACACAGACACGGAGCAGAGGATGAACTTGGAGTGAACTGTTGCATGTCCACAGCGTCCTCTGCTCACTGTCAAAAAAGCCAAAAACTTGTGCCTTTTTCTGCTTGTTTTCTCCTCTAAGTTCAGTTGCCACAGTAACACAACTACACACACACACATTCGCCTTTCCTTGAACCCGCCAGCAGCTTGCGCCTCTTCTTCTGTCACTTTCACAGTTGTCCGTTGGTGTGACCTCTGCAGTTTGAAAATGTCAGCCTGGTGATAATCTGCCATCCACTCATCTCTCAAACTGCCTTTTTTTCCCTTTTACTTCTACTTCTTCTTTTTTTATGAATTTATTTTCTTCTCTCTGACCCACAGAGGAGCATCACCTACCTCTTCCCCTCCGGCCTGTTTGAGAAGAAAGCCCGGCCCATCATGAAGGTACGTCTGTGTGGATTACGCTCATTAAACTGAGCTGATATCAAAGTTTCCACTGAGTGTTTGAACCCCACCAAGGTCTCTAAAGATAAACCTGTAGGGTCACAAGATGTATAATGAAAGAATAATAACAGCTACACACGATTCAGCTTATTTTTTATTGACTTTTATTTTCATTTATGCTTTAATTCTCTTGTAAAATACTCCTCACCTTTTCCTTCTGTGTATCAAGAGTCTTTTTGGTTAATTAGGCCTTTATTGAGGCTCACAAGCCAAAAAGTCCTATGAGATATATATTCAGTTCACTTAATTATTATTTTCATTTTCAATTAATCTGCACAATATTATCCTGATTAATCAACTAATTATTTGTCTATACAATGTAAGAAATCAGTGAACATTTGAGATTAAAACAATTAACTAGAGTTGAAAGTTAAAGTTCTTTTAATGTCTTGTCCAAACATTTAGTTCATCGTCATGTACGACCAATCAAAGCATCGAATCCTCACATTTGAGCAGCTGAAACCAACAAAAAATGACTAAAATAAATATTTAAATAATTATTAAATTCAAATTATCAAATTTACCCTCATAGATTAATTTTCTGTCAATCAACTAATCAATAGCAGCTTTAAATGCATCAGCTGAACTTTAAATGATCTTCACAGGATGAGAAATAAAGTTGGAAGTCATTTTAATAGCTTCTAATATAAACAAACTTCTTCTCTCTGGATAACCTTCAGAAAAAATCCTAAAATATCTCCTCTGTGTTCATTTGCAGCATCCAGATGAAATCTTTCCAAGGCAGAGAGGTACGTCTCATGTTTTTTATAAGAAATGATTCACTGTGAATGTTTCCTGAATGTAGAGTGGTGTAAACTTAGTCTCTCCTCTTCCTTAAAGCCATCCAGTGGGGAGAGGACAGACGGCCTTTCCACTTCCTGTTCTACACCGGCAAACAGGCCTACTACACCCTGATGCATGTGAGTACTGCAGCAGCTGGAAGAAGCAGCTCAGCTTTTTTTATGGCAGGTGGAGGCAAATTCTCTTCTGACTCAAATCCCTAGTTCTTCCCAGCTTCCCACTCACCTCCTGCCCTCCCCTCCATCCCTCCATCCCTCCCGCCCTCCCCTCCATCCCTCCATCCCTCCCCTGCCTCCTGCAGCCCTCGGGTCATATTCTATTCAGAGAGAGAGTGAGTTGAGAGAAAGCTGTGCCGTCGCCCCCCCCCCCAGGAGAGCCAACGTCAGATCCTCTTTTCCACACAGAGAGCTGAGGCTGAATAGAGCCGGGGTGAAAGAGAGGTGGGAGATTAGAGGAAGGTGAGACAGAGGGAGGAGCAGGATTGGAGGGTCAACGGTAGTCTGGATGAAAAGGTGATTCACTGGAGAATATGGAGTGAACAGTCAGCTGACATCTTTTTATTATATCTGCAGTTTTAGATACATGGTGTCGATGTTTGTGTTGAAGGCTCAGTTTGAAGGATTATTGTCAGACATGTTTGTGTCTATTATTGTATAAAATGAATATTGGCTTTAAAATCGCCATCAGGTTCTTAAAATACTCTTCTGTAGTTAATCACCTGCAACACTGGACAGCACAGTATTAAAACACTCTAATATCTGTCTTTCAGCCAGATGTTAATGAGTCAGTGGGTCAAATAAGTGTTGGTAAGATGAGCAATTCAAAAATAGTTTTA
The DNA here is from genome assembly GCF_963691925.1 of Scomber scombrus. Classification (NCBI taxonomy): domain Eukaryota; kingdom Metazoa; phylum Chordata; class Actinopteri; order Scombriformes; family Scombridae; genus Scomber; species Scomber scombrus. The sequence goes on along the minus strand of NC_084993.1, from coordinate 2,972,086 downwards.
AAAATACTTTTAAAAGCAGCATCAGGTTTGTTAAAATTGATTTGGTTTGAAATGACATCTGCACCATTTAAAAAAAAACAAAAGTAAGACTGAATGCTCCTGAAAATGTCAAATGCTGTAACCACAAAAGAATGATAAATATTACATATTTTATCTACCTACAGTGTATTTAAGTGGACTTATACTAATAATTACTTCATTTAAATTATGTGAATGTTTCCTGATCTCCATGATTCCCCAGATTAAATGTAATATTTAGAACAATTGTATTCCATTACCTTGATTTAATATAAAATAGTTATAATGTAAGATCATGTAAGTTTAATAATATGATATAATAATATGATGATGTTTTTTATGGTTTCACCACTTAGACATTTTTGCCATAATCCTCTAATATATTCCTCAAAATGGATTAAAAGCAGAAATTTGATGCTGGGTCCACAAAAAAAACAATGTGTGCAAGTTATTCATACGTTTATTTTCACATTTCAACCCCTTTAAATTTAAACTAAACCACATGGACACAAAAAACCCACCATTGACCCATGTATATAGTCTTTATACATAACATGTTTCTCACATTGAGCTAAATCACTGCAAAAATGTCTCCTTATTTGTTCACAGGATGCAGATGTTCCAGTAGTTTGAGATGATACGTTCCTGTCTGCTGCTTTTCTGTTTGAAAAGTGCTCATGAATTATTTTATCCATGAAAGTTTCTTTAAAGACTTTCCAGAAAATGTGCTGAATCATGATATATATTGATATCATGACAGAGGATTTTATTCATAATTCCCACTCTGCTCCTGGTGGTTGTTGTTGTTGTCTCCGAGGGGTTTTTAAAGGTTTTTTTTGGATGCTTTTTGCACTTTTTCCTCCGTGGTACGGGGGCGTTGGCAGAAGTCTCAGTGGCAGAACTTCAAAATGCCTCCAAACTGAACCAAACTTCATAATATATGAACAAAATGTTTGTTTCTTGAGCTTGAAGGACACAAACTAGACTGTTTATTTTAGACTTGGTGTCTGTTTGTTTACATTTTGCCTTTAGCAGCAGTTCATTCTGTGTCCTTCATGGATTTAAAGGCAATAAAATAAAAGAAAGAGAGGAAAGAATAAAGGTTTAATTTGGCTGTTTTAATGTTAACATCATGAATAAACTGCAGTATGTTCCCAAACACACTGAGATCCTCATAAACAAAATAAAAAACAAGGATTTAGGTGTTGAGATGTGAAGATGGAGGGAGAGAAAAAAACATGTCAGGAATGTTTTTGTGTCCGAATTCAGAATCGTGTCTGAGGTGCGGCACGTCTGGCTTGTCAGGCTTTTGTCCCGCCACAGGGAGCGACTCCTCCACGGGGATTTTTGGAGGAAAGTAGGATTGGAGAGGGGGTGGGGGGGTGGCAGAGCGGGTCGGTGAGGGGTAGCTGAGACCCCCGAGGGAGACACGGGGAACCTCCTTCCTCCATCTTTTGTTGCGTTCACGTTCTCCCCGTCAACACCGCTGCTGCTGCTGCTGACCTTGCTCAAAGACGTTTGAGAGGCGTGCGTCTGTATCTGAAACACTGAGAGAGGTATGATCTCTGAATATTGGTTCACACTTCTTAAACACACACACACACACACACACACACACACACAGTATTGTGCCCTGCAGCAGCAATCTGCACCCCCTGCTGTTGGTTTAAATAGGTGCGTCAGACTGTCTGAGAGCTGGTGCTGCCTGTCTGTATGATTGCAGGCTCAATCACTCCTTTATTTTCTCCTCCTCCTTCCTTGCTTTCACCTTTCCTCTCCCTGTTTCCCCCCTTCTTTCTTCTCTCATTTCTCCTTTCATTCCTTACAGGATATATATATTTATTTTAAACTGTTATCACCTCAGGAGTGTTGCCAGGAGGGGGCAGTGACGTGTAAAGCAGTCTCTCTCTCTCTCTCTCTCTCTGTCTCTCTCTCTCTCTCTCTCTCTCTCTCTCTCTCTCTCTCTCTCTCTCTCTCTCTCTCTCTCTCTCTCTCTCTCTCTCTCTCTCTCTCTCTCTCTCTCTCTCTCTCTCTCTCTCTCTCTCTCTCTCTCTCTCTCTTGCTCTGCTCATCCAGCGTGGTACATTAACCTGCTCGCTGCTCCGCTGAGCCCTTTATAACCACGACCCTCGGGAGCCATAAAAACACCCCCAAACACCATCCCACCCCTCTTTTTTTCACTTTAACCCCATCTAAACCTGCACAGCAAAGAATCACACCTCACTCAGAAGAAGAGCGCTCCACCATTTTATACTATTCCTTGTTCACTGTACTCCCCTCTTCCTCGCTTCTTCTCTCCGTGCATATAAAGACTGCTGATTGAATAGAAAGAGTTTGAGCTGGAGCTGGACTTATACGTATCCAGCTCCCGGCCCCCCTCTGCTCCTTTCATCCGGCCAATCCATGCGAATTATTTCCTCCGTGTTGTAGGCCGCAGTGTTTGCAAACGTGTAACACAAGCCTCCCTCATCTCCTTCTTCCTTCTCTTTTCTTTTTTTTCCTTCCCTGATTTTCTATTACACCCCCCCTCTTCTTTTTTTTTTGCAAAGAAAATTGGTTTTTGCTTCATGTTTGCTGCTTTTTCTTTTTTTTTTTACCCCTCCATCGCTGGTCGGAGTGGCAGCGGATTAGCCACACTCTATCAAGAAGGAATTAAACAAACATCTGGTGAATAATTGACGGGGAAATGAGTTCTCACCCAGGCGCTGGTTGGCTGAGGTGGGGGTGTCTGCCTCGGGGACGTGACCAGCATGCCCCCCCCCCTCCTCACCCCCCCTCCGTCTGTCTGTCTGTCTATGCCCGTTGCCGTGACGCTCTCCCCTCGGGGTTATTCCCAGCACGACGTCGATCTAACGACGAGCCCCGAAACTGTCCTGTCATTTATTTTAGTTTCACGGTTTTGCTCCAGCAGCGTTTCTTCCAGCTTAGCTCGAGGCCAGAATACACACGCAGGTGCTGAGGTCAACTCAGTCCACACTGTGTGAAGGATGATACAGTTTGTTATATTTCAGCAGATCAGAATGACTGTAAATGTACATATTACTCAATGTAGATGAAGCTCCTGATGTCTCATTCATTTAACTCTTAAACAAAACAAATATTCACAAACATCTCATTATTATTTCTATTTTTTCAAATAAATTAGTCAATAAAATATATTTTAAAAATTGAAAAATGCACCTCACAAGTTTCCAGAGCTTCAGCGTGCTTAATATCTAAGATGGTGATTATGTCTGCCTGGAAGTCAAAATCCAGGGTTTCATCCTGCTCTGAACACTGTAAAGTTACGTCTACTTCCTCCTCATGATGACATCAGATCGTTCCCACATGCCTATAAATGGTCGTCCACTCCCATATTTCAGATCAGATTCAGGCTCGAACATGTACAGATGTGTTTGAGAAGTACATTTTGAGTAAAGAGAAAAAGTGGTGAAGAAGTAAAAGAAAAAGAAGAAAGTAAAAGAAGTGAAATATGGGTGTTTCTGTAGCGTCTCGAGACACCAGAAGTCTACCAATCAGAACATGAGGGGGGCCTTAAAGAGACAGGAGATAAAACGGCCTGTTAAGAGACAGAGGCTGAACTGAGGAGCTGCTCAAACAGCCACTATAAGATAAATAAGGTGTTTTTAACTGTAAATAATGCAAAGATATTCCAATAGAGCCCCTGAATATAAATATAGAGCCTGGAAATGTGTGCAATATGTCCCCCCCCCCCCCCCCCCCCCGAGTCCTGCATCCTAACTGTGACCCCTCAGAACGGGCCACACATGGAAGGTTTCCAGCAGTCTCACCGGGCCGGATGCCAATTTAGACAAGGCCACTTTCCAACTCATGGATGGCTAGCTCGCTTTGCATGGCAGCTCCTGCTGTGGAGGGGAGGGAGGGGCGGAGGGAGGGGAGAAGGGGCGTGAGGAAAAGTAGAGTAGGGGTCTACGCCTGGTGGTCACCCCCAGTTCCATTTTCCCAGCCTGTTAAATCCACCAGGGATGTGGGAATGTGGCGCTTATGTGTAGGAATGTGTTGTTTTCCCAATATTTCTAAACATCAGTTAGGAATACGCAGATTATGAACGATGATTTATGCTTTTGGTGCATTTTTCAGGAATTATTCGGCAAAATCCTGAACATAGAGAAGCACCAAGACCGCCTGCGAGCCAAAGGACTCTTCTCCAAAGACGTCAAGCAGATGTAAGTAGAGGAAGAGGACGGTTTTTACACTACAGATATGAAAATATGTTTTTGGCATTGTAACAAAAATACATTAAAACCATTTGTAAAGCTTTTGAAACAGCTTCAGGTGGAGTGAGTTTAAGAACTGACGTGTGTTTGTCTCCGTCAGCACTCTGGGAACAAGCAGGTGGCTCCTGAAGGAGGAACTGGACGTGCTGCTGGTGGAGACCATCTCCGCTGACGATGTAAGTAAACAGCATCCTCTTCCCTCCTTTTCTCCTCTTCCTCTGCTTTTCTCTTCATCATTTAAAGGTTTTGTTTTCTTTAGTACAATCGCTTCATCCAGCTGATGGAGCGTCTGCTGTCGCTGCCGTACAGCGCCACCGAGGAGGAGTTTGTCCTGCGTTACCGTCAGCAGCTGGAGGCTCAGTCCAGGAAGCAAATGGTGCCACAGCTGGAGAAGGATGAGAGGGGCGTGGCCTTCAGCACCTCAGAGGGTAGATACACACTCACACACACATTTAGTTTGCTATTTTTGGAATATATTTGCAGGTTTTAACATTAAATTTGGTAAAAAAAAAAAGTTGCCATAGATTCAAATTTATTTAGTTACCACACTACAAATACTTACTACGTTTCTCTTTAGACCTGCTCCATGTTGTCAAAAATAATATCAATAATATCTTATCACGGGTTCTCATTTGTTTAGTTTATTTATCAGTGATGCTAACATTTTTTTTTTAATGAAGTTCATTTCTGAGATCTGGAAACGCCTCAATTAAGTCAGACGGGGCGAGAAACATGACTTAGTTTCAAGCAAAACCCCCAAAATAGTTAAACATGTATATAAGAGATCTCAGCAGCTACTTTAGTGAGTATAATGTTATATTAAGTGATAGAAATCTGGGCCAAATCTACACAAATAGATCCAAACATGTAGCTTAAATCTCAGGTTGAAGAAGCGAGACTCTACCTTCTACTGTAGCTCAAAGGCACCAAATGTCAGTTTAAATGTCTCAATAAACAGCTGATTAAGCACCTTTACCACTGTCTTATTCCATCTGTGTTTTAATAAATAATAAATAAACAGAGATATTAGATTAAATGTGTGTCTTTGTGTATGTGTGTGTGTTTCCTCTCAGGTCGAAGGAAGACGTCGAACTCCTCCGTGGTTCTGAGAGACTCTGGCTCAGGACGGATCACCGTCAACGGTCAGGAATACCTGCACTACTTCTCCGTCCTCCAAGACAGGTAGGAAAGCCTCGCCAGCATTTCCACCGTGAACAATTTTTTTCCCCCACATTACAACCTTAACGCCACCGTTGCCTTCGCTGCCGCCGCTGCTGCTTTGACTCACAGATAGTTTCTCCCTTAAAATGCAAGACGTGATGTGTTTTTACCCCCTCTCTCCTTCCCCCAGCCAAAAAAATTAAAAAGCAGCTTTTTCACTCTTCACAGCATTGCCTGTTTTTTTATTTTTTTATTTATCTTCTTGTTGTAAGTTAATTACACAGTTGAGTGATTTAGTGTGTGTGTGTTAGTATGTGTGTGTTAATGTCCAGAGCTGGTGTTGTCACACAGTGTGAGGACGGGCTGTAATTGGAGCAGAGAGGTGACAATTGACTTTGTCAGCAGCCATAGGCCATTCAGTCTGAGACGCCATCCAGAACACACACACACACACACACACAAACACACACACACACACACACACACACACACACACACACACACACACAACCTTATCCCATTCCTGCTGAGTCAGAAGTAAATGTGTAATATGTGGTGGTGAGATTGTAAAAGAAAGCTTTTCAGAGTGCCGGGATCCTCTATGCTTGTCTGAAAAGTCACCCAACCAGACATTAAATTAACTAAGCCGCTGCCGTTGATACCGCTATCTGTTAAATAGCACACACTCCCGCTCTGCCTCATTCAAACACACTTCATTCTTTCACCTCCTTTTTTTTACATTTTATTTTATTTTTTATTTATTATTATTATCTCTCGGTTGTTGTTTTTTTTTCTGCTTTTCGCTCTTTTTTTAATTCCTCACCTCTCTCCCCCCTCGCAGAGAACAGCTGATGTTCCCGCTTCAGTTCATGGGCATGCTGGGACGCTTCGACCTGGAATGCACCGTGAGTGGCGGCGGGCGGTCCAGCCAGGCGGGGGCGCTGCGGCTCGCCATCTCCCAGGCTCTGCTCAGCTTCCTGTCTGAAGGAGAGATAGAGAACATGAGACAAGGTGAGTTCTTAGTGTGATATTCATGTTTTACCTCATTTAAGCCTGCTGATGATTTCAAACCTTCCAAAGAGCTTTTCTTTCTTTCTCTATTCTGGTATAAAAATGAACTTCAGAGACTTTAAAATGTGTTGAAACTTTAAGGTGTAATGTGTGATATTTGAAAATGAAGAAAAGCTGCTACAGTGGAGTTACATGTTCTTCCTCACTTTGTCTTCTTTGTTTCATTTTCCAAGTTTTTCCACACAGTTTCTGCTCTTCACTGTTTTTCAGATCAGATACTAGAAGATAAACTTATAAGCAGCTATAACATTATTTTCTTGGTATATTGAAATAACTTGAAACCAAACTCTGACCTGAAGGTATAAAATCAATCTAAAAAACCTTTGATATGCTTTAAAAATCGTCAGAAATGCAGAAAGCTTTGTCTCGTTTTGACCAAAATTCAAAGATATTCAGTTTACTACAATGTACAGTAATTGTTTTTTTGTGCATGATCTTTGTTTCATAAAGACTAAAAATAATAATATGACTTATAAAAGCTTCAAATCCTCACATTTGAGAAGCTACAACCAGCAGCTGTTTGGCTTTTTGATTGAAAATATCAAAAATAGTTGCAGATTCAATTAAATTAAGTTTAATTAATGTTTGCAGCTCTAGAGGAGAGTAGTTAATGAGTCTAAATGTGCTTTTCTGGTTTCTTGAGGCTTCTGTGATAGTAACCAGAATATGTTTGGGTGATAAACTGTTGATCAGGACAAAATGAGACAGGTTAAATCTCGGGGCTTCGGAAAACATTTTTAAAACATTTTCTGACATTTGTAAACCGAACGATAAATCGAGATGACTCATCAGAGTAAATCCATAATGGAAATATTCATTAGTTGCAGCCCTGAGCTAAAGTTGAGTTTGAAATATAACAAGAAAGAAGAAATGTAGACTGTCGGCAAGAAAAAATACTCCGACCTCCGCTTCACCGAAAGAAAATAAATAAGATGAAAGACAAAAGAGTCTTACTGTTTATATTTTCCTACTCTTTCCATCATGTTTCATCCGTCTCTCTCTCTCTGTTTTTTTCCAGCTGGTCTGTTGACCCCTGACCCGAGAGTGAGAGAGAGGAAGAAGCCGGGTCAGGAGGGAGCGAGAAAGAAATTCACCTGGAAGAAACGCTGAGGAGGAAGAAGAAGAGGAAGAGGAAGAAACTCAAATATGAAACATTCAGACTGACTTCTTTATTCACCTCAGTGAGAACAGATGCTCTTCATGTCGCTCGTGTGTGATTTTAGTTTATTTAAGGCTCTTTGAAGAACGACCAGCCGAACGTCTTCATACACTCTCACACGGCTGCCATGTTTTGAAGATGCAGGAGCTGCAGTTTGCTCCGTCGGCCAGCAGATGGAAGTCTGTGTCAAGGAATGAATGAACGGGTTGAACATGTTTATCAGTGTATGAATCAATAAATTAACTGTTTTTTTTCTCATAAAAACAATTTCTTTGTATTTTGTGTATTCTTCTGATTTTTGCCATTTTATATGTTTAACTTTAATCAATTCAGACGACAAACCAGCAGATAAGCATCAATTTATAACCTGGAATTTAGTTTTAGGGTAATTTACCTAAATGGCCCCGAAAAAAACAAGCTCCAAGATGCTTCAATGTGTTAAATAGAGCAAATAAAATGCATTTTTTTATTTGCATTGGACACTGAAGCTGAAGAGTTTAACTTGGTTTAAAAACTAGTTTTTTTATGAGTTTTTTGGGACTGCTACTAATGATTTTTTATTAATTTATTACCAGTTTATAATTTGCTCATGCAGTCTACAAAATGTAATCAATCCTCAATTTTATAAAACAGAAATTCATCAAATGCTTATAGTTGAGAGGCTGGAACTGGCACATGTCGAGTATATTTACTTGATAAATAACTATTTATTAACAATCACAACATATAAATATAATTTCTACCTTTTAGCTAATCAATATAGTTTAATCTGAACTTTTTTTAAGGCATCAGGTACCAGTTTGGTGCTGTTACCTGCTTTTTGGTTCATACAAATGTTCACAAAACCATGAAATACATAAGAAAAGAAGGTTTCAAGGTATTGTAGATCAGACCAGAGTCTTTATGGTTTTCTGAATTGTTTGTTCTTGCAATGCTTCATTTCTGAATTGGAGTATTTTAGGTTTAGTTTGAGTCCATTTGTACTTATGGATATACAACTAATAAATATAAAAAAATAAAAGTAAAATGGTTTGTGTGCCACTTGGTGCAATAACCTGCTTCAGCCGCAAGATGTCACCAGAGGGGCGTAAATGTAAAGCAGGTGTGTCTCTGCTAATTATAACACACCTGCAAAGAACAATCGATGATGCATTAAAATAAATTAATATGTAAACTGTGTCCGCTGCAGTAAATATCATCAATTGTGTGATTGGAAATAGATGTTTAAAAAAAAAAAATGCTGTGCGTAAAATGTGTTTAAAAAAAAAACCAAACATTTACGCATCTCTTGTTTTCACTATGTTACAGTATAGATTAGCAGCAGGTGCATTTAATACCTGTAATCAGTCCCGCTGCTTTGGGAGGTGGAGGCTGAGGGTGTGTGGGTGTGCGTGCTTGGAGGGGTGGAGTTATTATAGTCTCCCATTGGGTGACAGTCCAGACAGGCGTACTAGACAGCTTACTACCGATACCAGAATACAGAAAGCAGTGTGAGGGCGACGGGTGAGCCGGGAGCGCCGTACCTGTCCTCCATTTCTGGATCCAAAAAGCGTTAATTATTTTGTGTGTGATCCAATGGAGGCAGCTGTATTGAACCCCTCGATCATGACGGAGGTGGACTGCAACAGCAACACCCTGAACGCGGAGCTGGAGGTGAAGAAGCTGCAGGAGCTGGTCCGAAAACTGGAGAGGCAGAATGAGCAGCTGCGGACCCGGGCGAGCGGCTTCTCAAGCGGCCCACATGTGCTGTCTCTACCTCCTGGATGCGTCGGGGGATACTGCCTTCCCAGCCCGCCTCCAACCCTGCTATGCCAGACGTCCTTGGGGTCATTGGCGCTCCCACCGGAGGAGCCTTTCGACTATCTCCACCCGCACACAGCCGGAGATGGAGAGGCTGCTGCGGGGGAGGAGGAGGAGGAAGATGAGGAGGACGAGTCGGAGCTGTCGGTGCTGGATGAGCTGGAGCTTTTGGATTTGGATTCGCTATCATGCTCAGAGGAGGCTGAAGAATCATGGTAACTGTGTGGCATTTGTTTCAATTCAACCATTTGTTGCTTTATGTAGAAAGCTCAAGTCATGAATCTTTAATGCAAAAAGGCCACACATTGATGTTTGATGATTCTACTGGTTGGTTTTTCTTCTTATTCCTGATCATATTTGGATGTGAGATTTGCAGCTTTGTGCAGTGCCAAAACAAAGCCACACACACACACACACACACATTGTAACTTAATTAGGCAGCTGAGAGGAGAGGCCACTTGTTATCAGGCCTGTCACAGGGCTGCACCAAGCTGCCATTCTCCCTCCAGTCTGCACTGAGAGAAATATATGTTAAAATGTCATTTCTGGCTGCCTTGCATTAACTATAGTGCCACATTCAGGGAATCAAACCATAGTCCAGCAGTGCCTGTGTCATGCTTTTTTTTAGCTTTCCATGACATACTGTGTCTGTTTCCTGAGATATCTTTCTAAAATCTTGCAGAATAACACTGGAAGCCGGGTTGAATATGACCTGTTACTTTAATATTGTGTTTTTCTGTTGAAGGAAGTCATTGCACAGAAAGGAAATCAGTTTCAGGAACTGACATTTTGCTGACATTGGTGCCATTTCATGCAAACAAGCCCAATACTTTGAGTACTTACTTAATTACTTTGTCAGTTAATAAGTTGGCTATGAGAAGGTAGCTCTAAAACAAACTTAGTAAAAACCTAAAGGGGTGCTCTCAGATTGCTTATGTCTTGGTCATGATGATTTTAAATGGAGAAAACCAAAAGAACAGTCACATTTAAGTGTTGTCAGTGATTGTTTTTAGCTTTATTGAAATAGCAGCTGATTAATTAGCTCATACTAGTCATTTTCTGTCTATATACCAGCTGATTGGTAAAAAGTATTGCTGTAATACAGACAGTACAGCCTGTAGTATGGATGTTTATATGTTGAGTTTTAGACTTTTTCCAATGTATTAGCTACTCTAGAGCTGCATTAATCGATTAATTCACTGACAAAATATTAATCAGCAACTATTTTGATAATTGATTAATCATTGTAGTTGCTTTGTTAAGGAACCTTGACACAAATTTGCATGTATAGGCTCCTCAGATGTGACTCTTTGAAGCTTTTCTGAGTCATACATTATAGTAAATTGAATTACTTTCAATTTTAGACAAAACCAGATGTGAAGAAGTCACCACAAGATCTTAGAAATCATGATAATTTTCACTATTTTATAGATAAAATGATAAATCCAGAAGATAATCTGTTGATTAATTAATGAAGTTATAGCACTAAGGTAAACCTACGCTACTTATAATACAGCTTATACAGCAGCCCTGCTATGAATCCTACCTTCATTAAAGTTATAATGTTCAGTTTTGCTGAAACTGTTATAGAAAAGTGTTTATGGTCGTTTCAGAGGTTGCCATTTGGTGCTTTGAGTGGTTTTTCTAATATTTTGTCCCCCCCACTCATATGAGTTACCATACATACATTCATGTTAGAAATACAAGACGAGGCCAAAATATTTTGACAAGAAGTATGACTGATTCTGCACTGCAGCACACGTGGATTCATCTTTTATTTGGTGTATTCAACCTGTGTCTCGAAATAGTAACCGAGGTGTGTGTGTGTGTGTGTGTGTATGTGTGAGTTTGTTCGTTCTGTCCCCTTCAGGTCAGACTTCCACCTGATGTTAGTGAAGGTTTTAATCTATAATTCAGCTTCCTCCGTGTTGCCCACAGAGCAAAATCGAGTTGAGTTCTGTCAGAATAATCTAATCCACTTCATTTCAACAGAGCGACTCTTCTTCTTGATATCTGAAAAGCTTAACGGCACCTTTTAAAACCAGGGGGAGAGATTTGTCTGAGTCAGGAGGGGCATGAGTCGGTGGCACAAAAGAAGGATGGAGTATGAATAGTGATCCGTCAGGGACTGGAAGGAGGAAGATTCCCAAATCTGCAATATTACTTAACAATACTGAAATCCTGCCAACGTGAAGATAGATATGAACTAAAACTGTGTGTAAATGACAGCTGCCAGTTTAGTGCTTGTTACATTCACAATAAGTAATCTCTAATAGTGTTGGCTGTTCTATAGAAAGGACAAAACATTAGAATTTAAACTCAGGATGTAAAAATCGGGACAAAGTTTGTATCATTTTGGCAATGAAACAATGTTATTTTATGTATAAGAGATATACAATGTAGGTATTGATAATGAGGGAAATGCCAGCATGCAGTCCTACAAATGGTCAGTTTTCATGCCAAAAAAGGAAAATGTTGGGTTGTAAACAGTTTTTCAACATAGATACTATCATGTAACGTATAATAAATAGCTATGTTTTGATCCAAACATCAAGTAAAATTCAAAACTTTTAAAATATCAAGTGAAGTGCAAGAAATAAATGAGCTCAGAGATCAACTGGGGAACAGAAAAGGAACACAATCCGTCCTAAAAATGAAGAATAATTGAGGAGTCGTTGGGTTTATGATGAGATAGAGGAATATTTCTTGCTGAGATCAAAGAATTGTTCTTTCACCTAATAAAAATTTTAACCACTAGCAGCATGTCTGTATGGACGGCTGCCGGTCGGCCATCCACTGCGGTTCAGACTGAAATATCTTAACAACTACAGGATGGATCTCTGTCATGTTTTGTGCAGACGTTCATGATTCCCAGAGGATGAATCCTACAGATACTGATCTTTCCTTTAGCTCCTGCATGATGTTAATATTATGTTTGACTCCCAGTTTTTTCAATCTGTGTGTCTCTCTGTAGGTTGTATACATCGCCAAAAGCCATAGAGTCCCCAGATAACTGCCTCACACCTCAGCAGTGGTGCCGGCAGGTCCTGGACTGTCCCAAATCAGAGGTGGAAGCAGCGAGGAGATCGCTATCTCTCCGACTGGAACAAGGTGCGAGACGGCATGCTTGTTTGTTTGTGTGTGTGTGTGTGTGTGGTGGCAGGGGGGGAACAGACTGATTGGCCCCTGGAGGGGAAGTTTTTGTGAGTCAACAGGGAACAACAAGACAAACACAGATGTAGCCATACGAGCCTTTAAGACTCTCATAGTGGGTCTGAGAAGTGCCAAGACAGTGAAATCACACCTTAGACTTGTTACCATAGCAAATCCAAATTGTTGTGCACTGCTAGAACATGCATACACTAGTTGTGCTTGCAAAAAAAATCACAAAAAGGAAAATAGATTAACATAAATACAGCAGGTAATGTGTGAAATTGCAGCACAGATTGTCTCAACCTCTCTAATTTCCAATGATTTGCTGTAAATCAAAAAACATTTTCTCTGTTTTAACACAAATGTTAAAAGATGAATAAAACGTGCAAGTGCAGCTAGCAGCAATAAAATACCATGTTTGCATGCTCTAAGGACTATAAACACAAATATATCAATGTCCTAAAAATAGAGTCCAGCTCAATAAAACCTCACAAGTCTGCAAAAGATTGACTTTAAAATTCTTCATTGGTCTGTTTCTGGATCTTCTTGTTAAATCAGCAGCAGTCAGTGGTAGATTACAGGTGTTTTTTTTATTCTTTATAGACTCTACAGACTGTAATATCCCCTCTGGTGCTCACCTCAATGAACCACAATGCAATGCAAATGCAGGAAGTATTGCATGTGCTTTCAGTGGAGTGGAACAGTGTGTGTGTCTGTGTGTTTTCAGGGGTTTTACAGTTTCTTGCTGTCTAGGAAACAAAGCTAGAAACGTTTCTCTGGAGTTCAGCTGGAGTTCAGTCCGGCCGGGGGTGTTGCTAATTTCAGATTCGTCACTTTTCCCACTAATAAGACACGCATTAGAAAAGTAGTTTATGCAATGATTGTTTTAGGCTCATGAATTCTGTGGAGCTTTATCTTTCTCAAGCAGTCCAGGCTCTGTTTTTGGCTGCACTGAATTGATCACTTGCATATTTTCACAGTTTTCTTAATGCTTCTACTTCTGTGCCCACTTCTTCTACATTCCTCCTCTTCTCCTCCGTACTTTAAACCAAAGGCTGAAACAGAAATTGCCTGAGATTAGTTCGCACGACGCTTCCCGCCTCTAAGTCTATTTTAAAACTGACGTGCACAGCTCTCGGGTTGTCTTGCCAAAAACACGGGAGCTCACTGATTCACTCACATTCACTTACTGTCTCACACAACGCAGACCTTGGCCAAGAGGAGCTGCCAGATAGTTTCACCTCTACGGTAGCGTGCATGGCTGGGTGCTCTTCGGGTCGTCTGGCGCTGACCAAAATTGAACTCGCTCTAGGTTCCAGATAGATCACTCAGTGTAAGTCTACAAGGAACCGGGTGACGGGAATGTATTAATAGTTATAGAAAGTGTTGGGTTTTTTTTATTATCGACTAACATGCAGATAATAGTTCTTTCTTTTTCTCCCAGTCACATTTTCCCACATTTTCGCTTGTCTTGCCCAGTTTTGTCTGGGAAAAACTGTCCAAATATTCACGTTTGCACTCATGAGAAGCTGGAACCACTATTTTTTGAAAAATGATGATTTATAACCAATAAATCTTCTGATCAACTCGCTCTATAAAGCTTCTTAAAGCCAGGTAATGACTAAAAAGTGTCCCTATTATCAAATGCACATACTGGCACTTTGTGGCCAGAATAGGCATGTTAAAGGTAGATCACCAGCATAGATGCAGTGTGACTAATCAAACTCAGCAGGACAGTACAGAGCTCACTGCCGATAATCTGTCCACGCCTCATAGCATTAAGCAGATCAGGCCCGGGTCACCTGACCTGCTTATGCCATAGTGACAGGCATCAGTTAATTATAAGAAGAGGAAGTCGTCACAAACAAGGAAACATTTAATTGAGGAAGTAAAACAGGAAAATATATCCGCTGTCATCCTTGTGAAATCAATAGAGGCGTTAAGCCCATCTCTTGGTTTGAGTTTAGCGTTGCCATGGTTACTTCATGCACCTCAATTGACTCTTTTTAAAAATAGATTCCACGTCTTGAGCTTATCGACAGACAACATGGGAGAAAGGAGGGGGGGGGGGGGAGAAAGCAGATCAGGGTTATCAATCCAGATGTGGGTCTGTTAAAGAAATCTTCGTCTGATCGATGAGTTTCTTCGGAGGCCGCAGCGTGAGGAGGCGACAGCTCCCACGGCCTCGGCTGAACAGGCAGCTTAACAACCACGAAGCCTTTTAACAAGAGTAGATGGAGCTTGACTCACCCGCGTAGGAGGGTTTAGTCGTGTGTGTGTGAGTGAGACTGCTCTGCTTTCCCACTACTTTGAAAACAAAGTATTTTCAAAGAAATATCAAATAGTTGGCTCTGCTTTTTGTCTTTTAAATTAGATTTTTTACTTGTAATATTCTGTGATATACTTGAGGAAAAGGTCGAGGGTAGAGTGAACTCCACTGAGTTTATTAAAAAAAGTTTCATCATCAGACATCTCATCCCAACCCATCTCTTCTCCTCGGCCTTTGACACCTAGTAAGATGTCGACTTTATCTACTTGTTTTAATGTCTTATTTTCATTGCTTTTTATTGCGTGGCTATTATTATTTTTACTCATGTTTTATGTCTTTTAATTTATTTGTTGTTTTTTATTTGTAATTTCGGGCCTCATGTGAGCTGTTATGTCTCTTATTTTTCTTCGGTACAGCACTTTGGTCAACTTTGGTTGTTTTAAAGTGCTTAACAAATAAAGTTGGATTGGACATTAAGTTTATTAAAATGTAATGCCTGAGATACATGAAAACAGAGCCCCATCTTCCCCAAGTCTCAAGCAGCCAAAAACTCAAATCAGGTTGAGTGCAAACGAGGTGAATTTATTGACATAAAAACAACATATAATATATAATAAACACAACTAAAGTTGCCCTCAGGGTGGACAAAGGCCAAAATAACAAACCAAACTAGGAATTAATCAATATAACCGATCTGAAACAAAAGAACCCAATTAACAAACTCTCACCTCCCTGACTAACATAAACAGGAGAAAACAGGATAACAACAACTGGCAGTCCAGCCCTACTAAAACAACAACTAATAAACTGAAGATAAACACAAACTAATGTGTCTGGTTGTGTGACAGGACTGGCTATATTTCATCACATCTGTTTTTAAGCCAGGCCAAAAGAAGTTACGCAGCACATGATGATAAGTTTTCTTTTCAGACAATCCACCGCCAGCCTGGAAACCAGCCCCCCAATCGGTGCGCAGCAGCCAGTCACCCTCCGGCTCTGGCACACAATCATTTGCATATTGAACAACATCAACAAAAAAAGAAACTTAAAAAACAAATTACGATTACAGCCGTAACACTGGCAAAGATCTGTGGTTACAAACTTTGCTTATTCAATGATGTAATTGGAGGCAGTGTGTGAGTTTATAATATAATAACTTTATTTATATAGCACATTTTTAAAAACAAAGTTTACAAAGTGCTTTGACAGACAAAGCAAAAGTAGCACAATACAAAGCAAAGATACTGTTACACTGTCACTTTCATGTCAGTCATCCAGCACTTTGGTCCAGACTGAAGTAGCTCAACAAGGATTGATGACTCTCTGCCATAACATTTAAGCCACATATTCATGTGATGTAATATTATCACCTCTTAACTTTCCATTTCGCACCATTATCAGATCATAATCTCCACTGGTCTTTCACTAAATACCTGCATAACAAATAGCATTCCCATCAGCCTCAGCTGTATGGAAGCGTATCTGCACCTTTTATTCAAATGGCAATGCTTTCTGCAAAATGACAATTCAATGTGCAATCTAATCATGCAGTTTGAACAAATATTATGCATGTAATTCAATGTGCAAAGTGGTAATGTTATCCTCAGTACAGTTTTAATTATCTTAATGAACATTATAAATTTAAATTGAATTACATTTCATATTGCCATGGTTTTCTTGCACCTTTATTGCAAAGGAAAATGCATTCTGCACTTTGTGTTTAGTGCTGCTAACACGACAAATTAAGAAAACATGTTAAACACTTTATCTGCTTAAAATATGCATGTTAGCATTGTTATAGTGAGCATGATTACATAAATATTTAGCTCAAAGTAACTTCACACTCTGAAAAATAGACTGTCAGTGATCATGATATCACACGTATGCAAAATAACATGACAAAATATAACCGGTGTTCAGTGCAATGACCTGTCTTCTACTGTTAGAGAGCAAAACACTTCATTGGCTTGTAGTTTTTAATTAATGTGCTTTATATTGTTAATTACAAAAAAAGTAACATGGTTCTCTTTTTGTACAAAAGATGCAAATATTTGAACATCTGGCTCTTCGACACCAAACTAGAGAAAATAACATATTGTATGGGTCAGTCATGATGTAGTGTCCACATACTTTACTATAGTAGCATTAATGCTGCAGTCTTGGCTAATATTTGGGTCAGAGAAGTGGACCTCTGACTCGGCCTGGTCCTCCACAGTTGCACCAGCTGTGCAGCTTGTTGCATCAGCGGCGGTGAACCTGCTCTCTTCATGCTAATGGTCCTCCGCCGGAGCCTGTGCATCACTTCAAACTGCAGAGGAATCCTCCCACCAGCTTGGCTCGCTATCTCTCTCCTCTCTCTCTCTCTCTCTCGCTGCCCGAGGTTGGGCACAGTGAAATGGAGAGCTGTTGCCATAGAAACCGTTTACATGAAAGGGATGCACCCCCTTCATAGCTAAGTGGCTTATATTCGTATTGACAGGTGAGAGAGAGAAATCCTCTTCCTGCATGTTGTATGGGTGTATGCAGGATCCAGTAACACACACACATCTACACACTCTTTAATAAGAAATGCACAATGCAGCACATTTATATTCATCTTTGTTCTCTAGATATTCATATCACAGGCGCTACAAACCAGGAGAAGTTTCCTCTCTACGTCTATGAATAGTAACCGAGGTGTGTGTGTGTGTGTGTGTGTGTGTTTGAGACGCTCAGTACCAGGTACAGCTGCAGTGTGTGAGCGGCTCTGTTGTGTTGAATACCGCTTTGTCCTCGGTGCTTTGTCACATGGTGCAGCTGCTGTGCAGTTACTGACAGTCACAGTGCTGATGAGGTAACGGCTGCACAGCTCTGCTCCATGATCGTGTCTGTCTTTGTGCATTTTTACTATTATTGTCTGTTTTGCTACCTGAATTCAGGTCACTCAGGAAGAATCTGTTTTGAGGTTTCTAAAAGGACACATATCATGATTTTTCTGTCATTTTTATACTGTTAAAATTTGAGGTGAACGTAAAAAAAAATTTAAAAAGCTCCCTGCAAGTCAAAAGCCAGGGCTTCATCCTGATCTGATCAATTAGCCAATAGAAGATGCATCTTTAATTATTTTGGTCATTTATTGGTTCATAGTTCTCAAATGTGAGAATGTGCTGCTTTTCTTGGTCTTTCATGAATGTAAACTGAATATTTTGGCAAAAGTAAAAACCTGCATAAACATACTTAACCAGTTTGCTCACACAGTCTCAGGTGTTTAAATGACCTTGCTTGGTGTATTTTTCAATTTGGCAATGTACTGATAAACATAATGTAAATGTAATATTAACTTCCTCTTTCCCTCCCATCCCCTGTTCTCCTCCCCTAAACCCACTCCTGTCTCAGTTTCCAGGTGGCGTAGCTCACTGTCCAGCCCCTCTCACTCCTCCTCCCCCGGTCCTCCCTTGAGTCGAGTAGCTGGGGTGTCACCCATCAGCGCCTCCCCTTCAGCCAAACCCTGTTCCACTCCCCAGTCGTCCGAAAGACACGGTAACCATACCGCATGTTTCCTATTCCTATTTTATGTAGCACTTAAAAGGTTAAATTAAACCCGAGTGTCTCGTCTTTTGACCTTCCTCTCCACCATCCCTCCCTCCTCTCTGTCCTCCCCTGCCTCCCTCAGCTCCATCCTTCTCCTCCCCGCTCCACCTGATGCTCCACCGGACGTTGAGCCCTGTGGGGAAGGAGTTCTCCCCCGTAGCCGAGAGGACTCCCACGTTCCTCTCTAACCTAGCCAACCGCAGTAAGCCTGATTCCTGCTTCTCCCACTCCTCCATGCTGCCTCTGTCTTGCTTTTCATATAAAATCAAACTGAATCCTTCTTTTCTTGCCTCTTATAAAACAGCACAGACAGCAGATAAGAAAATCAGAATATTACTGTGCAGGTGAAGACGCTCGATATAAAACTGGGTCATCCACAAGCTTTTAATGTATTATTTCAACTATGTTCTTATGCAAGTCGTGGGAGTATATTTTTGTTGCAGCTTCAAGCAACATCTCAGTAGCAGAAATAAAACTGTGCCACTGCTCGCTGCTCATTATATGTCACTATATTCTGCTGCTCTGATTGTATTAGCGGGTGGCAGATTCGAGTGCATTATTAGTGACGGAAAAAGTAACGTTCCAGAGCTGCAGGGAAAGAGACGGGCTACACTGGGGTACGGATCGAACCCCGAAGGGAGGGAAGCTCACATCCTGAGCTTCATGTAGCAGCGGGACCTCTGCCACAGGGGCCCGCTGGTGGTTCAGTGCCCGAGGCTCAATTCCATGACAGTGCTACTCTAAACAGCAACAGGGCGTTAAAAAGCTCGGGGCATGTATTGCTCTTTTTCTTTTTTTTGGGGGGGGGGGGGTTCTTTTTAGATATGCTGTTCCAAATATAAAACTCTTTCATCTATCTGCCCTGTTTTGTGAGTCACCAATCTAATATGTAATTCAAGGCTGTAGCAAGGTTTTTTTTAGAAATATTCAGATCATGGGGTCCAAATTCCAACCTTATTATTTCAAATTAACACAACAGATCATATTTGTTTTGTCTCCCACTATTATAGTTCAATGTTAAAAAACGTTGTGGAATCTAAAATCCTTTATTTAAGGTATTATCATCTTTAGTAAGACAGTTCAAGTTTAAAGCTGGTGTGCAGGACTGGTTTATCCCCCTTCTGGCTGTGATAGTAATTACACAAACACTGACACTTGCTTATGTCAAAGGCTCTGCTCTTGTGTACTCCGTCACTACTATCATGGTTGTAATATGGTGGATACATTTCCCAGCAAAATGACTCATTTCACTGTCAGAATTTGATCCATTTGGTCTGATAAAATTTGGAAAGTATAGAACAGCTGCATGATTAAATTATTTTATTCCAATTCAAGTAAGTAGAGAGGTGACTCGAAGTAGTGCACATGCTCCACCCACAGAGCATGCTCAGTGTGCATTCGTCTGGACAGCATGGGATATAAAACCTGACACCACATTAAAAAATGTGAAATATCGGCCAGTGATGGACTTAATCAGCATTGTGTGAACTCGTTTGACAGCTTGAATATGACGGACATTTATTTCTAAAGGTTCCAAAATGCAGATTTAAGATATGTGGTCTAAAACGTATCATCAAGTCTTAAAAATCCACACGTGATCTTAAAATGTAAAATCCTCAAAGTCCCAAAAGAGTACTTTCGGAGGAGAGGACCTTTGTTTCCCTAAAGCTACATATCTGTATTATACTTACATGCATCAGTGGCCTCTTAAAGTTCCTTCTGAAAACTGGACATACACATCTAAAGACTCAACAGTGTGCTCTTTACTAGTGTCTTGCACCACTACTGAGCTACAGCATCACCCAAAGAGTCTGACACCTTCAAAAGTATAGTTTCCATTACAAAAGGTGGATGCTTGACTTTAAAATGATTTAACACGTCTGTTTGGTTTTCTTAATCTGAGTTTTAGTGATGCTCACAGTATTAGAAAATAACATTCATTTAAGTAGCAACAGTCCTTTCATAAAACAATGCCCCAGTTCCTCTAGATATTACTGAGAATAGTCGCCATGGGGACTATTTCATTGGCAGAGAGTAACTCCAGGTAACTACCATGTTGTTTTGTCATCTGGGGTAATCAGCCATTTAAATCCATTCTCAGATGCTTCTTGTCAAAGGTGTAAGAGATGATTACATTAACAGATGTAGCAAAATGTTGAAATTCAGCCAAACGATGAATAAATAAATCTAATAAAGGGTGCAAACGTGAGTGAAATAATCCTTTTCATCATTGCTGTTACTCTAGAGAGCAGATATGAGGAATATCATTAACTGGGGAGAGGTTGGTATAACCTCCTGAGATAATATTTCTACCTCACTGGTGCTTAATAGGCTCTAATTCTCCGAGCCAAGTATCACCCTCCATTAGTTTGGATCCTTCATTTTTATGTAGAGGACTCTCAAAAGACTCGAGGGTGCTTTTCTCATTACTGAGCTGCCAAAACTGAACATGGCCGAGCTGCACAGTGACCGTCTCATTTGTTTAACACCGTGGTTAAGATCAAGGATAAGCTGCCGGTAATAATCAGTCAAACTGTGTTTTCTTCTTGTGTGATGGTTTTGAAGGCCGCAGTCTCCGGCGCTCCGCCCTCAGTCCACAGTCATCCATGGACAGTGACCTCGGTGCTTCAGAGGCAGAGGACGACTCCATCACTCTGGGATACAAACTGCAAGACCTCACAGACGTCCAGGTTATGGCCCGGCTGCAAGAGGAGAGTAAGTTCAGCCAGAAGGAAAACACGCAGATGGTATTTCTGTGGTTGTGCGGCTCTGCCTCCCCCTTCCAGAACAGCGCTCGCTCTGAGAATGTATGATTTAAACTCTTAATTGCAGGGAATTTGGTCGACTTCACGCTGGCTGTATTGTTCCTTTTTTAGGCCAGTGATTAGCAAACTGGGGGGTGCAGAGTGTTGCACAGAAATATACAATGAGAGATGGTTTGAATATGCATCAGAAGACATTTTAATATGTAAAACGCAGGTGTAATTCAGGATATTACAATAATATCTGATGGTTGTTAGTTCCACCTGTGCTTTGCATGCTGAGTCAATGTGTAAAATATCTGCAAGGTTGTCAAGATTCATGCTAGCAAGGTTTATTAAGAGAGCAAAATCACTTGAAATGCAAGATAGAAGAAAATACACTGATGTTGCTCCCCAAACGAACACATTAGTCAGAATATAATGATTCATATCTAAAAATAAAAGTAGTTTTTGCAAAGCTTAACCCACATTTTTCATTTTCACACCAGAATCAGAGAAATATTATTGGAAAAGAAACAAGCAGGTTTTTAGAGTAAAGGAGTTTTTAAACTCAATGGATTTTAGCATTTTTATGGAAGATAGTATATCTGTGAAAAATCCTCCTGAAAGTATAAAATGTGCCAGTTTCGTTCCTCTGAGTAAATAACTTTCACTGCCAAAGGAAAGAAAAGGACCAGAATAAACAAGACAAGCTGAGCAATATACTGTAACACTAACCATGAATCAGGTGTTTAAAGAGGCTCAGGAACGTTATACCAGTGAAAAATATAAGTGAATTTCATTCCCAAAACAGTACTTCTTTCAGTACCTTCCTATGAGGAATATAATACAGATTTTTTTTTTTTGGTGTTTCAAACCCAGCAGATTTAAAAGTTTTAACACAAGCAGCCATATAAGAACACTGCTGAAATAAAACGGTAAACATGATTGTATATTATTGTAACCAGTACCAAAATAAAGTAATCTTAAAAGTATGAACATGCATTTCAAGCTAAATCAAGTACAAATCATTTCAGAAGATTATATAGAAAATAGATTTTATATTTAAGTGTCTGCTTTGTCTGTTTTTTGTCTGTGTCAGTGTTTGCCAATTCACTTCTGCTGTCCATCTGTCTCTATTGTTCCCTCCTTTTCTAATATTTTAACATATGGCACCAGATCTCAGAGCCCATCGCTACTTCAGCTTCATTAACCCCAGGAGGTGATATGTGTGTGTGTGTGTGTGTGTGTCTGTCTGGCTGTGTGCGTGTGTGTGTTTTGCGCGCTGGTCCTCATATCTCGCTCCCCCAGGTCTAAGGCAGGACTACGCCAGCACGACGTCCATCCTGGCCAACCGCCGCAGCCAGAGCTTCTCCTTCCAGCTCAGCCAGCTCAGCGCTGGCCCCGACCTGGAGGAGGAAGACGAGGAGGACGACGAAGACTACGGCCTCCTGCCCCCTCCGCAGCCACGCCTCACCCGTCTGCCTCATTCCCACACCTTCGCCAGCATTCGAGACTGGCGAAGAAGCACCAGCTCCCTGTCCACCCCTCCTTCCACCCCATCCACATCCCCGTACCCATCCGCCGGGTTCGCTTTGCAACCTCAGGCCCACACCCAGCTCCAGGGTCTGGGACTGGGCAGCCCCTGCGCAGCCGACCTGCAGGGATTCAGACCAGGATCAGGTGAGAAAAGCCACTTTTAGCATCATCTCTTTGCCTATAAGGAATCTGTTCTTGGTTGAAATCTGATCCAGAAATGAAAGGCTGTATTTCAAACTGGAGTTGAGATTCAAAAAAATAGGAAATAAGGCTCCCCGTGTTAGAAAACTGAACTTAAAGCTGCATGGATATTTTTAAATGAACAAAGGATAAAATCATCATATATAATTTGGTGATTAACACAGAATAATCACATTTTATAATAATAATCGCATCTTTCAGCTAGTTCACAACCGTTAAACAAGCTCTGATAAACCTGCTGTATGCTACCTTCCCAGCGACACACAGCAAACAGACAATCACAACAGTCTGACAATCATAACTGCCCCACTGCCACTGGGAAAGTAGCCTTACTACATGTGGCATCTCTACTCCCAGCAATGGTAATACTGGATGTCAGTGCTGTGTTTACAGCCTGTTTTGGCGCCCCCAAGTGGTCAGAAAAAAATGTGTAATGCAGCTCAAAAGCACTTCAAGCTGGAGGACTCAGAAGAGATCAATTTAAAGGATAGGTACACACTTTTAAAGTCAGTAGTCAAAGGCGGGTAAGTGCTTGCTGTAATCCTTCTTCCAATTAATACTAACTATAAGAAGATCCTTTCCAGACATGCTTACAATGTAAGTTCAGTAAAAATGTATTTAGGTTCAAAAGAAGGAATTTGGCACTAAAACGAGTATAGCTTTTAAAATAATTGACTTGATTTGACCATTTTTGAAGAGTGAAGACTCATATTGGCTGCAAATAAACCTTTCAAATAAATGACTGCACAGAAGAAAAAGAAATAAGTGAAAAAGTGAAAATTTATGAACAAACTTTTTTAAAAGAGGCTCAATCAAAGCAGGATTAGCCTTCACTTCCCATAATCCAAGCCAGTAGCAACTCAAGGACAAGAAATACGTGTTTGGAGTTCCCCTCTAACGTTTTAGAGTCGGTCAAAAGAAGAAGGTAAACAGGTGGTGTCTTTTGAACTAAACCACTGTTAATGCTGTGAACATTACTAATGAGAGCTATCTCTATGTTTATATGTTTTGTATGTGCAATATATATATGTGTGTATTTACTGTATGTGCATATGTGTATGTTGTTGGCCGTATTGTTTTGGGGAAACTTCATCATGTCGTCCAGCCGAATATGAGAGTAAGTCGACACAGTTTTCCACTTGGTTCCAAACAAATTTAATAACTCAAACATTTATAAAATTATTTATAACATTAATTCAACTTTTTATGTGATGGAGCACAATATAAAAACACTAAAATCATTAATTCTCCACTCATAAGTATTTACTCCTCATCTCTCTCATTCTGAGAAGTCGATGCCCCTGTCTGACCCACACTGATGCTCTAACCACTTAATAATAACTCTGCCTAAGCCTCTTGTACAACTGCTCTTAAAGCTCTCAGACTGGAAGTTGTTTCCATTCCAAGTCTGAGACGAGAGAGAGTTTGATGGGATTAGCGTTAGGAGTGTATATCTGACTGAAGGGGCTGGAAGCTGTTGTACGGTGAGGGAGATCACGACCAGCTTTATGCAGCGTCTTAAAGGATCGAGTTGTAATAAAAGAACAGGCATGACCAACAGTGTAACATGAAGTGTATGGTATATTATTTTTAATTGTATCTTTACATTAAAATCTTTCCTGCTGCAGCTTTTAAACTTCTATAAATGTATTTTGTTGTGGGTGTTTCTGTCTCTGCCAGATAAGCTGCGGAGGAGCATGCCTAACCTTGTCAGAGCTCCCAGCATGCCAAGTGTGCCCATTCCAACCAATCCTAGTGCTTCCCCTTCTTTGCTTCGTAACAGCCAGAGCTTTGATTCGTCCAGCGGTCTGGCTCGCCTGCAGTCCTCCAGTAAGATGATACTTCTGTTGTTTTTGGAGGTTTTTTTTAGATATAAATTGAATATTATGAAATTTAACACATTAATTTTTTTTATGCTTGTGCATCTGTTATCCCCTTCCACCCACCTCCAGTACCCTCCCCAGGCCAACTGCAAAACAGAGTCCAGAGCGTGGGGAACTTTTCCTCGTTGTCACGGCAACCCCTAAAAGCCACCGCCTACGTAAGTCCCACCATCAAAGGCTCGGCCACCATGCCGATGTCCACCAGCCTCCAGTCGCTAAACTGCAGCAGTGGGAGTAACAGCGGGATCCCCATGCTCAGTAAATCACCTGGCGGAGGGGCGATGCCCACCTCAGCCCCGGGCACGCCTCGCAGCAGCCTGCCCCGCCCCACCTCCTTCATTGGCACCCCAAGCCCCACCCCCCGCAGCAAAGCAGCCCAACCAGCGCGCAGGTAAACCCTTTTGGCACAGGTTTTGTGATTATCAGTTACATTTATGAATGCTAATTTTTGCTAGGAAGAATCAAGCTTAAACCTATTAAAACACAATGTACTTACCAGAAAAACTGAATAACTGACTGCTTAGAGAAACTTGTAGTACAACCAAATGTCATAAGACTTACAAATGTACTTTCATGAACTGAAAACACACTGAAATTTCACTGTGAATTTGGGGTGAGGGTCAGTTTAACTTACAAAACTAACATGATGTATTGAGGAAGATTTGAAACTAGCTGTTGAGACTGTAAACTCATGAGAAAACTATTTACTGAAGTAGTAAATCAATAAGTAGGCTATGAAGGCAATGGCTTCACATTTCAGACGTGGAGCTACCTGCTTTGATGTGACCCTTCCATTGTTTGTTTGTTTTTTACAGTTTACTGACACCTCCAAAGAGCTTGTCCACCTTCAGTGCCCTTCGTGACAGCACCTGGAGAGATGGCTGCTACTGACGAATGGATGAACTGGTGCAGTAGTGCAGTGGCACCCCGCTGGCTGGGGTAACTCACTACACCTCAACATCAAAGTTTTCATCGGGGACCCTGAATGGGTTTGACCAAAAAGTAACTGTCAAGGTGACCTTAAATCTGATACCCTGCATAGAATAGTTCAAATGTTACCCAAACGGACCACAGTTGAGGGGTCTCCACATGAACTGATCTCTCGCATCATCCATTCGATTCTATGCAGAATTTCTTCGGAGAAGGCGGGTTGTTTTTTTTGGATGGGGGGGGGGGGGTTTCTGGTTACGAGTGTGTGAGTTTGGTCTGTGCCAAGTTGCTCTTGTGCAATAAACCACTGGCTGTAGGGTACCAGTACTACTAACCTGCTAAAGAGGGCTGCCAGTTTTTATGAAATGAGCCTCACAATACTATATTTATTTATATATTTATTTTGAATAAATGTTTTGACTAATCACGTTTTCCCTCTGCGCCAACAATGCTGCTAAAATTGAATCAGTCCCTGTTAGATTGGGCACATTTGGTCTAATTTTTACAAGCATTAAAGTATGTATTGATGTACAAAGCTAACTATTAAGTGTGCATACATATAAATATATATTGATGCAATATTATTGAATTTTAAATGTGAATCTTGACCAAAATGAAAAGTCTGAATGTGTTTACAAAGTTGTCTCACCATGGCGTCACAAAACGTTGTTGTATATTAACACTTTAAAATTGTTTAACGACCTATAAGGGATCTATTCATGTTGCACTTTGTATAAATCTCGATTTCTGTTTACTAATGATTGCACTTCCTTTTACATTTGACCTTCTTCTATATAAAATGTATTGTTAATTAGTTTTTTGAAGATGTCAGTTAAACACGGCATAATGTAGCACTCTGTTTTTAATTGACCGTTATCATGGCACATTTCACAAAATCCGGACACTTTGTTACTGTGATTGACTGAATGAGTGAAACATTTTAATAAAACACACTGAATTAAAACAGCCTTTGATCCACTAGTAGAATTATGAATTATCCTCCAATCAGTATGTAGCAAGATGTGGAAAAGAGGTTGGTTGTTGGCATTTTAATGTCGCCACTTTGTGGTAGAATCAGATATCTCAACATGGATTTGATAAAGGACAACAGCATGAATTAAAAATCACTGACAGCGCCAAAATGTAAGAATATAAAATGTAACGGTGAAATTGTGTATTGGAAAGAAACTTCTTAATAATTTTTAAATGGTGTTAAACCTTTAGGCTATTATAACCACCCACCCAGCACTACAACATTACATCATGCAGGCTGAATTAACAACACAATCCTAGAAATGATATATTTTTGACACCGATTAAGCATCACACTGACAGCTTCGCAATGATTACATTTCTGTTGATCCCTTTCCTGCATTAGTAACTGGATCAAAATTGAAAGTGTCCCACAAGTAGGTAAGTATGTTAATAATTATTAATATCTATTAATTGATTAATCATCACAGGGTCAAAAATCCTCCAAATTCAAGCTTTTTAATTAACATTGAGTTTTAAAATAAAATATAATAAACTTAATTAGTGCTTGATTTATTTTAGACATTTCTCAAAATTAAAAATAAATACAGGTTATTACATCTTCACATTTTTAAGAGCAACAAACAAACCATTAAAGACAAGCTTCAGCAGCAGGACCAGTCTGATAACCAGTAACACCAGCAGCAGTTTTACCTGGAGGGGGTGTTACCTAAAGTCATGTGATGCCAGTCACATGACTGCCATGTAGTCACATGACCAGCATCATTGATTAAAGCAGCTGTTTGGACTCTTCACGGTAAGTTTGCTTTTTTTCATACTTATTTTACCTTCATCTACAGTAACTTTGCACTTTGTTTCTTGCACTTTTATGTTTGTAGTTCATCTTTTTATTATTTATCAGAAACTTTGGAGAACTGTCATGATAGAAGATACATCTAAATCTAAAATCTATCAATTGATCAACCGGCTGGAAACAAACAATTCCCATCAGACGAGGCTGAAGTTGGCTTCCGATTGGAATTTCGCATAAAAGTCGCATAATGCCTGTAGATGGCGGTATTCAGTCATTTTCAAGCTGATTCATGAACTGAAAAATTGAACAAATACGGGGGATATGAAATGAGAATGATCAGTAGAGTGCAATTGACCAAAAATGTGAGCATTTTAACTGTAGCATATTTTTTTTATTGTCCTTAGGCTACTCATGGTAAACTGCTTTTCAGTCTTATTGCTATTTCTGGCTATTTGCTGTGGCATTATCTGCTCATTATTAAAAAGTCTTAAGAAACTAATACTCCAGAATGACAGGAAATGTCAAAGGATATCATAATCCTGAGTTTTATTCATTTTTACTGTAGTATTTTTATTGGACCTGGTCTAATATGGTCTGGATGGGGGAAAAAGTTTTCACAAATAGAATAAAGGTTTCACAAATCAGAAACTGTGTTTTAAGTCTCTGGAGTCTCCATGATAATCTAGTCCAGGTGTGACAGTTCTAAGTATAGTTGTTTTTTTGTTTCTTTAACCTAATGCCTTCATACTACTATATGAAATACTAATACTGCGTTCATACACCCATATGAAGTACTAATACTGCCATAATATATAAATATGTTATAATCTAATAAAATGATAATTTAAAAAACCTTCCATCAGTTTATAAATCTGCCTGCAGCTCTGCTTGTAGTTACTGCTGATGTCCACAGGATGGCGCCATTTAACCAGAAACAGCAGATTTTGACTTTAACATCAGAAAATATCTAATATATGATACATATATACACATATATAATGAAATGTTTTAAATATTGTACAAAATGAAATAAACAACCATTATTTTATTTTATTAATATTTTAAAAATGTAATTTACTTCATGAAAACTTAAATTAATAAAATTTACTGATATTTAATTTTAAAAACATTTTGTTCTAAAAAAAAAAAAAAAAAAAATTCTTTCTTTATGTGTAAATGTTTAATTACTCTCCACACTTTTTTTATGTGTCTTATTTTTCTAAACAGCCAATTTACATATATTATAAATGAGATATTTTCTCTTTTTAAATATAAAAAATCTGCTGTTTCTGGTCAAATGTCGCCCTCCGGTGGACATCAGCCGTAACTACAAGCAGAGCTGCAAGGTGCGTTTGGTAGAGTGGGCCGGATTGGTGGGAGGGGCGGAGCTTAGATCACTGCTGGGTTCGTTTGGTTGCTTTCAGCCATATGAAGTACTTATACTGCATTCATACAGCCATATGAAGTACTAATACTGCGTTCATACTACCAAAATAAAATAAACATATATAAATATGTTACAATCTAATAAAATGATAATTTAAAAAACCTTCCAGCAGTTCATAAATCTGCCTGTAGCTCTGCTTGTAGTAACGGCTGATGTCCACAGGAGGGCGCCATTTGACCAGAAACAGCAGATTTTGACTTTAACATCAGAAAATATCTAATGATACATATATACACATATACATTGAAATGTTTTAAATATTGTACAAAATAAAATAAACAACCATTATTTTATTTTATTAATATTTTAAAAATGTAATTTACTTCATGAAAACTTAAATTAATAAAATGTATTGATATTTAATTTTAAAAACATTTTGCTCTAAAAAAATAAAAATAAAAAAAAAAGAGAGAAAATTATTTCTTTATGTGTAAATGTTTAATTACTCTCCACACTTTTTTTGTATGTGTCTTATTTTTCTAAACAGCCAATTTACATATATTATAAATGAGATATTTTCTCTTTTTAAATATAAAAATCTACAGTTTCTGGTGAAATGTCGCCCTCCGGTGGACATCAGCCGTAACTACAAGCTGCAAGGTGCGTTTGGTAGAGTGGGCCGGATTGGTGGGAGGGGCGGAGCTTAGATCACTGCTGGGTTCGTTTGGTTGCTTTCAGCCATATGAAGTACTTATTGCATTCATACAGCCATATGAAGTACTAATACTGCGTTCATACTACTATATGAAGTACTAATACTGCGTTCATACAGCCATATGAAGTATTTATACTGCATTCATACAGCCATATGAAGTACTTATACTGCATTCATACAGCCATATGAAGTACTAATACTGCGTTCATACTACCAAAATAAAATAAACATATATAAATATGTTACAATCTAATAAAATGATAATTTAAAAAACCTTCCAGCAGTTTATAAATCTGCCTGCAGCTCTGCTTGTAGTTACGGCTGATGTCCACAGGATGGCGCCATTTAACCAGAAACAGCAGATTTTGACTTTAACATCAGAAAATATCTAATGATACATATATACACACATATATAATGAAATGTTTTAAATATTGTACAAAATAAAATAAACAACCATTGTTTTATTTGATTAATATTTTAAAAATGTAATTTACTTCATGAAAACTTAAATTAATAACATTTATTGATATTTAATTTTAAAAACATTTTGTTCTAAAAAAAAAAAAACCCAAAAAAAAAAAAAAAAAAAAAGAGAGAAAATGATTTATTTATGTGTAAATGTTTAATTACTCTCCACACTTTTTTTATGTGTCTTATTTTTCTAAACAGCCAATTTAAATATATTATAAATGAGATATTTTCTCATTTTAAATATAAAAATCTGCTGTTTCTGGTCAAATGTCGCCTTCCGGTGGACATCAGCCGTAACTACAAGCAGAGCTGAACCCCGTCCATGCCTAAATGTGTACCAGTACATGTGAAATTAATCCTGCATATGTAAACTCCATATCTATAAATGGTACAATATATTTATATTGTGCTTGTGTTATACATTAAATAAAGTATATTTTAAAATAGCTATGTAGCATGTATAGTGTATTATAACTGTTATTAGTTCAGCAGTGTGATCCAATAGTTCAAGCTGTTTGGCTGTTGATTGAAGGTTTTGAAGTTGTGGGTTCAATTCTCGGTCATTCTCTGAGCATTTTTTAAGTCAGCCACACTGCTGAGGATTGAGAAGCTCTGATGAAAACCATTCGGTTCAGTCTGATCCTGTGGCTTGCTGTGTTAGACAATAACTTTGAGGTTTTGAGGTTGTGGGTTTGAATCCTGACTCTGTCAGTGAGTTTTGAAAGTGATGACTCAGAGGAGAAGGGGGGGGGGGTGTTACCTAAAGTCATGTGATGCAGGTCACCTGACTGACACCATTGAGTAAAACAGCTGTTTGGACTCTTCACGTTAAGTTTGCTTTCTTTCATACTTATTTTACCTTTATTTACAGTAACTTTACACTTTGTTTCTTGCTCTTTGATGTTTGTGGTTCATCTTTTTATTTATTTATCATAAACTTTGGAGAACATGTTAGAAGATAAATCTAAAATCTGGTTAATGATTGATCAACCTGCTGAAATCAAACAATATCAAACAGCTGATCATTATTTCCTTTCTGCAGCTCTTAGAAATCAACATTTTTTAAGGGTCAAAGGCGAGACGTGACCATATTAGTCATTTTTTCTGGGTAGTTATATTTCTGACAATCGAAACATACATATGGAACCATATGATTATGATAAATGGACAACAATTAGTGTTACACTGAGTGACATTTTCTACAGTATTTTCATATTAATCCCCTAGTCAAAACGTCCTAATAGGATCCAATAGGATTCCCATTGATTAATTAATTAATTTATTTTGTCATAATTTAAATATATTAAAGTAAGATAAGTGCTATGTCTGTAATACTTTCTGTAATAATTTATTTAAGATATTAAAGTAAGATAAGTGTTATTTTTGTAATAATTTCTGTAATCATTAAAGTAAGTTAATTGATGTATTGGTTGAGTGTATCTCTGTTTATACCATTTTTTTTATTTACAAATGCTATATCTAGAAATTAAAGGTACACAGAGTAAATCAACATTCCTTTAAGATGCAATAAATTACATTTAAAAGCATATAGGATTTTGAATAAGATGGAAAAACCTGTAATCCTATAGAGGTATAATATTATAAATGTATAATCAATAGGATTCCTATTGGATAAAGTCCTATTGGACCAGCAGGACTTTATCCAATACGAATCCTATAGTGTAAAATCCAATGAGATTTATTGGACTTTATTGTATTGGAATGCTATAGGAATAGGATTTTGTCATGTTGGATTGGTTCCAAAGTAGAATTTCTAATTGGAAGTTCCTTTTGGAATCCTATAGGACTTTTTGACTAAGGCGCAATAAAAAGAAATAATTTAACAACATGTAAAAATAGAAAAATCCTTAAACAGCACTTTTTTATTGAGTTGTAATGAATACAAACAAGTCCACATTTAATAACATAACATAACTTATTTGTACATGCACCCTGCAAATATTTCCCTCCTGCTGCTTCACCAAGCACACATCTATCCACCCAGTGAGTCCACCATACACCTCATATGTATTAAATGCAACCTCCAAATCATCCTCCAATTCTTCAAATCACTCTCATGTCCATAAATCCATATGTGTCTGTGCTGTATTTTTAAAGGACCCTCTGATGCTCCATGTGTGCCTCCTGCAGGTGACACTTCATCTTTAAATTTCATCCAACGCTGGAGATGTGAAAAAAAGAGGTAAAATAACTGTCAGTGGTTAATATGATCTTAAGCTTCAGACTCATCAGTGTTATTAGTTATTCTTTAATTATTATTCAAGCTTCTGAATATTGTATTATGGAGTGAAGGCAAGGTTTTAGTCTATACTCTACTATGTATATATTTGTGAGAGCTGCAAAACCACCAGGAGTTTTTCTTTTTATGCAAATGTATTACAGCATATAAACACACACAATAAGTTGTTGATGTCTGTCTAACTCTACAGGATCCTTTCCCATACCACACCTCCTTCAGCATCATCAGTGTAACAACCAGCACCTCCTCAACTTGAGTAACTTGGTAAAAAAAATGAAAGTTTAACTTGAAACATTGTTAACAGAATTTTCTGTTTCTATTGAGCTGTAGATCTCTGCTGCTGCTGCTGCTGCTGCTGCTGCTGCTGCTGCTGCTGCTGCTGCTGCTGCTGCTGCTGCTGCTGCTGCTGCTGCTGCTGCTGCTGCTGCTGCTGCTGCTGCTGCTGCTGCTGCTGCTGCTGCTGCTGCTGCTGCTGCTGCTGCTGCTGCCGAAGACGGCGACGCCACGTCAGGACCACAGGTAGGTATCTGCAGATTTATTCAAGGCCCCTCCCCTCACAGCTGAAGGTTGTCACGCAGCTTCAATTCAATTCGAACTTTATTTGAATTGAATTGAAGCTGCGTGACAACCTTCAGCTGTGGGGGGAGGGGCAGGCAGGGGCTATACACCTTAAACTGTATGTAATACAATGAATAGAGACCATTTATCTAATGCAAAAACTCCCTGCCATGAAACGTTAATAAATATTCTTTATACTTGTGAAATTTGATGATTTCAAGCAAGACAATCTGCCAGTGGGGTCAGAAAACATAAAACTCTGACCACTAAAGATGTTGAAACTGAATTGATTTTAAAGAATGTCTCTACAGCTGTATTTACTTGGATTCTGTCATTTGTTTGACTCAGGACCAGGAAACCCTCCTTGGACTTGATGGAAGATTAAACGCCTCCCAGACAGTCGGTCCCCACCAGCCTGTGACGTCACTCATCGCTCTATCCTCATCCTCCGCCATGTTTCTACTCAACAATTTGTGAGTAACCTCTAACTGGTGCACATGCTATTTTATTTAGTTGCTTGCATTAGTGAAGCTGCCATTTTTTTTTTTAGCTCACTATGATTTGACTCAGTCCTGCACCTTTTATTACGGTTTATGGTTTAATGACGAAATCCACAAAATGAGATTTCCAAAATGTTCAATATTCAACTTCAAGAATGACATGGATTTATTCTGTTAATTGTTATAATAGAGGAGATAGAGCTGTTAATAGATTGTTGAGTCTGAATTGGATAAACACTTTTCTAAAGGAATATTTCTGAATTATTCATTAGAAGAGTTACAATGTATGTAATATCTATATTAAATGAAATGACTATTCATTGATGAACGCTCCAGTTACTTACAGTTATAGTGACACTGAAATGATGACACATTTACTGGTTTATATAATAATAATATAATAAGTGTAAAAACTAAAATTTCAGCTGGGATGAAAGTGACCAGAAAGGGCTCCACTGTCAAAAGTTTGAAATGGGATACATGCTAAAAAATGAGCAAAGGTAAATGTATTGAGGTGTCTAGTCATTTGTGTGGAGGTTTCACTTGAAATTTACTGGCTATCATGAAGATTGGACCAATGGCTACAAAACTTCCAACTGGTCCCTTATCAGTTCAACAGTTGTACTTGTTTATTAGTGACCTTATTTTTGTTTTACTTACTTACTTACTTACTTACTTACTTACTTACTTACTTACTTACTTACTTACTTACTTACTTACTTACTTACTTACTTACTTACTTACTTACATACATACATACATACATACATACATACATACATACATACATACATACATACATACATACATACATACATACATACATACATACATACATACATACATACATACATACATACATACATACATACATACATACATACATACATACATACATACATCATTATTTTTTTGACAGAGAGCAGTGTTTGTTCAAGTTGACTGGAGACTGATTTGAATTGGGAATAAATATAAATAAATAAATAGATGTTGCAGGAGATAATTGTAATAATGAGGAATACTAATGAGTATGAAATCAAAACTTTATTTAAAGATGGCAAAAATGTTTTTTACACTTGGAAAGTCAAAGCAATGTTGAAATCCAATTCTGTTTGCTGTGTTTGGGTCCAGTGTGAGTTGACAGAAATCTGATGGAGAGAAGGAGACACAATACAGCTGCGGTTATTGATCTATCATCATCATCTTCATCCTCAGTAGGATGTGAATGAGTGATGTCACAGTTTGATGAATGAAATGGAAAAACACACTTACACTTCCTCAGACTTGGTTTCAACCATCGGACTCCAGCGGGCTGAAAGTGTGGCACATTCTCTTTTAGCATGCTAACATGGGCGTTGCATGGTTGTAGTCTAGTGTTTTAATGTGTTGACAAGAAGTATGCACCAGACATACTAGTCTGCCCCCTATGAAAACTTGGCAAGCTTAGTGTTGAGATTGCTGTGTAAAGACGATTTACTGGTGTGTATTTGTTATGTAGTATTGTATTGTGAGTTAGGACAGTTGGTTTGACTGTGTACCCATGTTTGGATTTCCTGATGTGTTGCCACTCCCCCTAATGGGTAGGTCCTTTGTTTTGTGTGGGCGTGGTGCAATCAGCGGAACAGGTGGATGGAGTGATTGGCCACAGTATATTAGAGCATGGCTCTCAAGAGCGCTTAGCGGTCTTGGCGCTTAGCCGGTCGAAGCGTTAAGCCGGGCGTAACGTCAAGGGGGGCGCGTCTACAAAGGGGGGGCGCTCGTCTACAAAATCGTCTACCAAAAACGTCATCCAAAAACGGAGACCGAACACGGCAGGAATCTAACTTCAATTTTACAAAACCTAACCTGTCTTCCTTCCTTCCTTTGTCTTCCCCATGCAGTCCCTGACTAAAAAGTCTTGTTGCTGGGCTACAAGTTGACTGTAAGTATGTCTAATCCATTTCTTTTACAAAACATAGCTAATCTCAATCCCCACACTTTTTCAAACAATGTTTTGCTACCAAAACAAACTGCTAAAAAGTGTGTGCAATGACTAGATCGCAGCCTCACCTGCAACCAATAATTGATTACTCAATTACTGGGTGTGTATGAGAAGAACCCTAGCACACCAGACCTTCGCATCAACTACAACATGCCTAAAATTCACCCTGTGCTTTTCCTTTTCTCGTCTCACAGGCAATCCAGATGACAGATTCCAGTCCCAGACCTTTCTACCTTCAATGTTTATTTTCAATGTGCTTCTCCCTCTCCCCCAACCAGTCAATGTAAGGCAAATGGCCGCCCACTTTGAGCCTGGTTCTGCCTGAGGTTCCTTCCTGTTAAAAGAGAGTTTTGTTTTTCCTTGACATTGTCAAGTGCTTGCTCATGTGGGAATGTTGGTTCTCAAACCTGAAGACTACGCTTTAGACCTGCTCTATGTGTAAAGTGCCTTGAGATACCTTTGTTGTGATTTGGCACTATACAAATAAAGAAAGATTGATTGATTGATTGATTGATTGATTGATTGATTGATTGATTGATTGATTGATTGATTGATTGATTGATTGATTGATTGATTGATTGATTGATTGATTGATTGATTGATTGATTGATTGATTGATTGATTGATTGATTGATTGATTGATAAGAGGCTGAAGACCAGATCCACTGCTGAGGTGGCTGACACCTTCAATGTGTCTCAGTATCAAGTACAAAAGATTTCAAAAGACTGGAGATGTTTTGGACAAGCCCAAGTCCAGCAGACCCGCAACACGACTGCTCGGGAGGACTGTTTGTTGGCTCCGAAATCCAAGACCGGCCCCTTTTCCACTGCAGCTCCACCAGGCCTGGTCACCTCAACTCCCCATGTCAACAAGAACAGTTTGTAGAATTCTGTCTCAAAATGGCCTCCGTGGTCAAATTGCTGCCCAGAAACCAGCACTAAACAAAACACAATTTCAAAAAAGGATGGACGCTGGAAAAGTGGAAGAAGGTGGATTTCGCAGACGAATCTTCAGTCCAATTACATCACGGCCGCCGCAAATATTGCAGGAGACCTACTGCGGCCCGCGTGGATCCAAGATTCGCGTTTGGTGGCCGAAAAATCACGGTCTGGGGTTACGTCCGGTATGGGGGTGTGCGAGACGTTTGCAGGGCGGAAGGCGATATCGATAGCCTTAAATATCAAAAAGTATTAGCTACCTCTTACATTCCCAACCATAAAAGGGGTCAAATTTTGCATACTTGAATCAAAGTTCCTCAAGGCAAAGAAGATCAAGGTGCTCCGGGACTGACCGGCCCAGTCACCAGACATGAACATCATTGAGCATGTCTGGGGTAGAATGAAATAGGAAGGGTCAAACACCAAACCAAACAATCTTGATGAACTCTGGGAGGCATGTAAGATGTATGTCTTTGCTATTCCTGATGACTTCATCAATAAATTGTATCAATCGTCGTCCAACCGCATGGATGCAGGCCTTCAACCTCATGGAAGTCATACAAGATATTCAGCACCACTACTTAATTCACTGATGTTATGCAACATATTTTTGTATTTCAAGTCAATTATTTGTTCAATTTTCACATTACTCTCTGTAGGCGACAAAACTTTTGTCTTGCCAAAATCACACCTTTCTGTGTTCATTAAATGATCAATCTTTCTTCAGTGAAACTCATTTATTTTAGTATAATAAACATCATGTGGGAGAGTTTTAGCTTTCATATGAGCCATTTCTAAAACTAACATTAATTACAAGTCAGGTTATAAGTTGTTGTTTCTACACAATGGATAACTCAGCAACTCTACACAATGTGCCATTACCACATCTCTACAACTCCAAGGTCACCCACAAAGCCTCATTATAACAAACAAACAAACAATGCAATCTAGATAACCTCAGGTCACTGAAGCAAACCTGAAGCAAACATCAACTGCAAAGACCTCCTTCTCTGTTGGCTTGTGGAATTGTCAATCTGCCGGCAGACTTCATTTCTGCTCGTGCCAACCGCCTCTCCTTGGAGCTCCTTGCTCTCACTGAGACATGGATTAAACCAGAAGATAGAGCAACCCCAGCTGTTACATTATAACTTCTTATATTAAATAAAGGTAATGGAATACAATTGTTCTACATATTACATTTAATCTGGTAACCATGGAGATCAGGAAACATTTACATGTTTCAAATGAAGTCATTATTAGTATAAGTCCATTTAAATACACTGTAGGTGATACAATATGTAATATGTATCCGGTGTTGCAGCTAAACTTCCCCTCATAGAACCTTTCAGAACTCAAAACTGTTCAAATATTCACTTTAATACAAATAAATATGAATTAAAACTTGTTTTTTTGTGTTTGTTGGACTCACGTTGCGTTACTGAAGCCGACGTATTCGTTTCCTGCCAGTTCATGAAGTTCATGACCTGCAGACAAGATTTAGAGGAAGAGATTCAGTCAATTCATTAATCGATCAGTTGTTTGATCCATAAAACTGTTTCTCAAATGTCTCGTTTTGTCCACAACTCAAAAGTATTCAGTTTACTGTCAAAAAGTCTGAAGAAACCAGAAAATATTCACATTTATTCTTTTAAAAAATGACTCAAAACAATCAATTGAAGGTTTAATAATTGATAACTAACTGATTCAGTTTTAGTTGCATTAAAGACTTTTTCACAATTTATGGTTTTAGTTCCCCCAGCCCTCCAGACTGAAGGTCTAAAGAAAGACCATGCAAGTTATACAGTTGTAGATTGAATTTACGTCATTTTTAAACAACAAAAAACTACAAGAAATTCACTGGTTGTGACTTCTTTCATGATTATAAAGTCAATATGTTGGTGTTTTTCAACCAGTTGGACAAAACAAGACATTTAAAAGAGTCAATTTATGCATTTTTGTGACATTAATTCATCAATTTATGAATGAACATCACTTTAAAAGAACATTTATTATCTAAAAAACAACTAGTGATACTCACATAATCAAACTTCTCGACGTTGCTTGCTTCTTGCTGCAACACAAACACAACAATCAACATAAATAAATACAATAAAAAAAAGATTAAAATTAAACTAAACTAAAATACACCACACTGACACTAAAAGTTACCCATGTCATGACACTACGATCCAAAACTCTACATGATGATATTAAAACAGTGTGAGTTTTACATCACTACAGCTTTTCTAATTAAAAGTGGAGACAGCTCATCATCAAAGTTACGTGACCAATTCAAAAAAACAAAAACAGCCATTCAAGTCATGACATCAGATGAATTAAGATTAGGAGGTGGGAGACTAGCTGGAGATGAAGGAGGAGGTGAAATATTAAAAAAACAAGTTAATCCACTCAGGAGGTTTTTTCTTTCTTTTTGTTTTAAATATATATAAAACAGAGACAAATACAAATGTTTAATCTTTGGCTTCTCTCATCGAGGCGACTACGGGAGTGAAAATGTGCTAAAATCAGAATAGAATAAACATTTCATCAAAAAAAAAAAGAAGTAAGAACCCATCCCTACAACTTCAGAGGAAGTCAGCATCTCTTCTATTAATAATCAGGTATGTTTTTCACCATTGTTATGATATAAATTGAGTATATTGAGTATGTATATAAGTTAAACAGGAGGAGAAATAAATTAAATAAATAAATGTTTGGACACCTTTAAACCTCCTTATGTACAAACATCAAAATCTTCATAGACAGAAAAAGCACTAAATAAATACGGCAATACAATTCAAATGTATATATCATTATATTTATAGAATATATTTTGATATTAACATGTTTTAATCATATAAAATTATTATTTATTTATTTAATCTGGCTTTGAATTAGTATCATTTTTTTTATTTTCCTAAATGTCTACTATTAATATCTTATTTGCTGTATTTTAATTGTATTTTTTTTTATTATTTAATTTATTTGTTTATTTGCTGTTTCTAGAGTATTGTATTTTAATTTTATTTTCTCTGTAAAGCACTTTGAGCTACATCCCTTGCATGACAGGCACTCTATAATAAGTTTATTATTATTATGTTCTATTAAAATTGACTAATTGAACAACTAATTTTGGATGTTTTTGTGAACATTTGCTAAAAAGTTAACAGATATTTTATTTAAAACAGTAATAATATGTTCATCATCACACTCCTGTTACTGTACAGACTTGTTAGCATGTAGCTTGCAGTGTGAGTGCATCATTTTGGGTTTTTTAAAGTCATTTTCTGCCCTGGATTGATGAGACCAAACTCAAACAGATAGCTAAAGATAAACTAACTGAGGGGTTTATCAAATAAGAATGAAGTGATTTTAACATGATATAAAAACCAGTAGTTTGAGTTGAGGCAGAGCTGTGCTGTTTATAATCCAGACGTATATATAAACAGTTGGAGGACAAGAAGAAGGAGGGATGCAAGTGAAAAGTATAGAAAACAACATTAATAAAACAGCCATGTGAAGGCTAAAAGCTTTGTCACAAATCCAGACCCAAAAAAGAGGGGAGAGTAAAAATAAATAAATAAATCAAATTAATTTCAAAAAGGGGAAAATTACCAACATCATTGACCTGTTGCAGTGGTCATAATTCCCTCATAAGATCCTAATGCTGTAAAATATGCAACAACACATAAAACCACAACAAGCCTTGAAGAAAGGAACATTGCACATGAGTGTATCTGAACTGTAGAGGAGGAAGAGGAAGAGGAGGAAGAGGAAGCATGCACAGAGTCTCTGATAAATGTGTAAATACAGAAATATCAGCAGAGACAAAGGTGGGATTGTTTGTTTCATATCATATGGAAATGATCGGCTGCAAGAGGAACAATATTTTTCATTGCTGGTAAAATTACAATAATGAAGAATAAATCTGCATTTTTTGTTGTTTTTTTACATTTAAATGCCATCACTCTCATATGATGTGAACACAACAGAAGACAGTAAATGATTCATCTGCTCATCTGGACATGAACAGCTGGTGTCAAGTGAGAAAAAAGGAGGAGAAAAAATAAAATAAAAAGAAAAACACTTCATTTCTTTAATGTGTTTGTATTTAACCCTTACATATTGTTCAAAGTCTAATTTGACCCTTTTTTTTACATTTAAGATTAAAAAAAATCCCCATTCAACTTTTTTTTTTTAACCATAAATGTGATGATTTATATTAATGTGACCCTCAATATTCAAAAAAATGGAAATATTTCAACTTTCTAAACATGTTTTTGTGCAGTGGCTGCCATCAGTCCGTGACCCACAAGTGGTTTTCCAATATTTGCCAATTTTGAAAAAGTTAATGTAAGAAAAACTTTCAAATTGTTACTGAAACTTCAACAGGAATATTCAATGGATGGAATGTAAAACTACTTCATATTTCACAACTTCATTTATAGAAAAACCGTGTTGAAAATGTGTCTACTAAAATCGATACGGCAGGTATATAAGGTCATTTATTTGCAAATCTGTCATTTGTCATTTTATTGCATTCTATGCATTTTCCATTCAATAAAGCAACATAGTGTTTTTCTTAAATTAATTAAAGGTTTAACTGACAATTAGGTATATTTAAAGTAGAAATTGAGATATTTCTAACCTATTTAGTATTTTTATATATGCAACCTGCTGTATCATGATGATTGATAACTAGTTGAATATTGGCCATGCCTCCCTTGCTAATGATTGTCTTTTATTCATTGATTTCTACTATAACTGAACAATTCAGAAAATAAAATACACAATCATTTGTCATTGCTGCATGATACCTTCATTTCAGCAGATACAGAATACCTATGACGTTGTTGTGAAATATGGAAACATTTTCTTCTGGATGTTTGACTTGAGGGTTTTAAAGGAAACTCAAAGTTAAATGAGTTTCAAATGTTGGGTTTTTACATGTTTTTGGTCAAATAAGATAAACCAACTGTGACCAATAAATTACACAAAAATTCCTGATGTAGCTTTATGAAAAAATAAATGTGTCAGAAGGTTCAATAAACACTCCATCCACATTATTTCATGGTTCAGGCTTTACAGGGTTAAGCAGCACACATGATGCTTAGAGGAAGATTTACATTCACTGACTGAATCATTAACATTCAGCAAATTCAAGGCCAATAAAACATCATTTAAATACATTCAGGTATCTATTAATTCTCTTTAGTGTTGTAACATTAATATTTCACATGATACACAAAAACAAATGTATTCAAATATAATCGTGACACATTTACTTTGATATTAATTATTTTACAGTAAAAACAGTAAGATCTTAATTTAACTTCATTTACTAGTTTAACTTTTGACTCTTCGCTCAGTAGATGAAGTATTATCACAGAGAAATAAAGCAATAAATACAGAGATCATCTCCTCCTGTCTAAGTGTAATTAGGCTGTTTGCATATTATTGTAGTAATACTGACTGACTGTTCCTCCACATCAGTGAATACGACACATTTAATATTCAAACATAAAACATATTGATTAGCTAATTGATTTTAGATTTATCTTCTAACATTATGTATTTATTTTAAAAAAAAGGGACAGTGTACATTCATGAACATTTCAAATTAAAATGGAAATGCACCGGAATTAGCTAAAATAGCTACTTTTCATTCGTGAGTTTATGATATGTTTATGATAAATAAATAAATAAAAAGATGAACTACAAACATAAAAGAGCAAGAAACAAAATGTAAAGTTACTGTAGATGAAGGTAAAATAAGTATGAAAGAAAGCAAACTTACCGTGAAGAGTCCAAACAGCTGCTTTAATCAATAATGATAGTCATGTGACCAGCATCACATGACTTTAGGTGACACCCCCCCCTCCAGGTAAAAGTCAATGTTGATGTTTTCACAGCGTTGGATGAAATTCTCTGGGGAGGAGCAAAAGATGATTTGTCACCTGCAGGAGGCACACATGGAGCATCAGAGGGTCCCTTAAAAATACAGCACAGACACATATGGATTTATGGACTTGAGAGTGATTTGAACAATTGCAGGAGTGATGATTTGGAGGATGCATTTAATACAGATGAGGTGTATGGTGGACTCACTGGGTGGATGGATGTGTGCTTGGTGAAGCAGCAGGAGGAAATATTTACAGGGTGCATGACATGTGCAAGTTAGTTATGTTATTAATGTTGACTTTTTATTCATTCCAACTAAATAAAAAAGTGCTGTTTAAGGATTTTTCTATTTGTAGATGCTGTTAAATTATTTCTGCAACAATTTTTTAACCTACAAGTGTCCTCAAGAAATTAGTTTAACACAATT
Organism: Scomber scombrus; assembly: GCF_963691925.1. NCBI lineage: Eukaryota > Metazoa > Chordata > Actinopteri > Scombriformes > Scombridae > Scomber > Scomber scombrus. The sequence continues at coordinate 2,929,425 of NC_084993.1, read as the reverse complement.
TAATTCGATTTAAAAAAAATTATAACTCACAAATAACCTTTAAAAATGAAGTGGATTTCCTGTAACAGATCCACTATTCGCATTAATATAATGTTTTATATTATTTATTATGTATAATACTATAGGTTAATGAAACAACTACACATGCAAACATTTTATTTCATTTTCATTTACTTCAAAATCTGGACTCAGTTACCCAAATGTTTGTTGCATGTGGTCCCATCCTTGTTGCTACCTTCAGGTGAGAGGGCAGACTATCAAACAGGAAGTGGGAGAATCCAATTTCATTTATAGAAGGGGAGCTCAGACTGTACTAAGTGGGGAAGATTACAGGGGGTGTCTGTTGTCTACTGTGATTATTTTAATACTACAGTACTATTTTAACATTGTCATTGCTTTTTATTGCCCTTGCAATAATCTACATAGTAGAGTATAGACTAAAACCTTGCCTTCACTACATGATATGATATTCAGAAGCTTGAATGATAATTAAAAAATAACTAATAACACTGATGATTCAAATATAATCGTGACTCATTTACTTTGATATTAATTATTTTACAGTAAAAACCTAACAGCAGCAGATGTTATATCTTAATTTAACTTAATATAGTAGTAGTCATTTTAACTCTTCGCTCAGTAGAGAAATAAAGCAATAAATACGCAGATCATCTCTTCCTGTCTAAGTGTAATTAGGCTGTTTGCATGTTATTGTAGTAACACTGACTGTTCCTCCACATCAGTGAATACAACACATTTAATATTCAAACATATAAAACATGTTCATTTTTAAGAGCTGAAGAAAGGAAATATTGATTAGCTGATTGATATTGTTTGATTCCACCAACAAGTTGATCAATAATTAAACAGATTTTAGATTTAACTTCTAACGTTATTTATTTATTTTTTTTAAAAAGGACAGTGTACATTCATGAACATTTCAAATTAAAATGGAAATGCACCGGAATTAGCTAAAATTTTCATTCGTGAGTTTATGATATGTTTATGATAAATAAATAAAAAGATGAACTACAATCATAAAAGAGCAAGAAACAAAGTGTAAAGTTACTGTAGATGAAGGTAAAATAAGTATGAAAGAAAGCAAACTTACCGTGGAGTCCAAACAGCTGCTTTAATCAATAATGATAGTCATGTGACCAGCATCACATGACTTTAGGTGACACCCCCCTCCAGGTAAAACTGCTGCTGGTGTTACTGGTTATCAGACTGGTCCTGCTGCTGAAGCTTGTCTTTAATGGTTTAATTAGTTTGTTGCTCTTAAAAATGTGAAGATGTAATAACCAGCATTCATTTTTAATTTTGATAAATGTCTAAAATAAAGTAGGCTAACTAATTATTTTAACACGTTTATTATATTCTATTAAAAAACTTTTTTGACCCTGTGAAGCTGTCAGTTTGATGACGAATCAATTAATAGATAATAACTATTATTATTCATATATTAATTATTCATATAATAATAATTAATAATTATTTCTATAAATACTGTATAGGTAAATTAAGATTTTTTTTTTGGTTTGTTTTGCCTAAATGAGCAGTACTATAGCGACAGTCTGGAGAAGGACAATGCAACTGCAGATAAAATGACAGACATCTTGACCTCTGCCTCCGCAATTGACAGGAAGTCACGTTGTTTAATACATTGTTTATTAAAATAAATTGATTTAAAACATTATATGACACATTAAAATAATTTACAACTTTCCAAAGAATTAATTTGTTTTAAAAATCTTCAAACTTCTCTGTTACATATTGTTTAATGTCCTTAAAAGTCAATTGACTGTTTTTAGAAAAATGTTATGTTTTAAGGATATGTCCTGCTCAATATTGACAAAATGCATGAACATTTAAATGAAGTATTCTTTTTTTAGAATAATTTCAAATGACATAACACAGACGAAAACACAAAATAAATATATTAATAAACCTGATGTTACTTTTAAAACATTTGTTAAGACATTTTTGGATTTCTCATCTTGCCAACCTTTATTTTTCACTGACCCATATATAAAGTAGTTAAACTAGCTCCACCTGCTGCAGCTACAACTGTAACATACTGTGTACACATGGATGCGACAGTAATCAAATTAATTACACTGACACATAGGGGCTGATTTTCTCCAAACTGAGTACTTTTAATGTTAATACTTTTAAAGCAGTAAAGTACTAGTACTAAAGTAAATTGAGTATTTACAAATCCTGTAAATTAACAGTTATTCTGGTTTCAACAGATACAGATAGTCACATGTAAAGAGACATTTCAAAATGATATGCCAAGACATGATTTTTACAAGTCTTCTCTGCTGGAGATGATCCAGATGGACCAACATCCAGACTCACATCGAGGTGGTTGAGTGGAGGAGTCTCCGTGTGTCTGCAGAGAGTGTGTAGAAGGACAGAGCAGCAGCAGATCAGTCCAGATACACTGATGATACTCTGTCAGATCCAGACGAACACACAGGGATGATGGTGGACTTGACTTTGTGTCTGACAGTGGAGCTGTTCTCAGATCAGTTCAGACTGCAGCACTGAGAGTCATCTCCACTTCTTCTGATTCCTCTGTCAGTCACTGCTGGATGAAGCTCTCCCCTCCACTCTACCTCCCAGTAACATGGTCCAGTCACAGCCTCTCTACACACAAACTGCTGCTGCTGCTTCAACCTCTCTGGATCATCAGGATACAGCTGATCCTCTCTCAACACACACTGCTGTTGTGGAGATCATCACAAGCTGAGGAGAGAAGAAACAACAGAGGTGATGAATCAGTGTTTAGTGAGACTCACTTCATTAGCTGTCAGTCAGTGATGCAGCACATCCAGTATAAAGAGCAGCAGGGACTTCAGTCCTGTTCAGACCAGAAGTGGAACAGCTGTGCAGCGTAGCTTGCTTCCTTTCAGCTCTCATGTTAACATGTTGGAGCGAACACACTGATCTCCAAACTCACACACCTGCACACACTTTTAGTATCAAGTGTGTTTACTCTGCAGATTTCACTGAAGTACACAGAGGAAATAAAGTGCAGAGAGTCATGAACACTTCAGTACTGCACAAACACTTTAGTGATACATTTACTGTTGTTACATGTGACCTGCTGTTAAAGTTAAAGCAGAGTCTCTGTGTGTTGATGAACATCTTTTCTGCTTTTAAATATCATTTGACAAATAAAAATGGAGGCTGTCATTGAAAATATTTGGAGGAAACTAAATAAGTGATGGACAGATACAAAGATGTGATTCCTGGACTTCAGCAGAGGTTCTGGTCTGTATAAAGACCACATGGTTACTAAATGTAATGATGGTTCTGTGAAATCAGAGCCAGTGATTTACAGGCTGCAGTCAGACTGATCTTAGAGCTCTGACAAAGATGAACTGATCAATTGTTTAGTGTTGAAATGAGAGAACAAACACTTTCAGATCAGATTTGATGAATGAGGATCACTGTCTCTATACATGTTGTAAGGCTGTCAGCTGTAATCCAGCTTTATTTCCTGCAGACATGAACACAACAACAACAGTCGTCTTCACATCAACTCAAACACATATAAAACTGTTAAAACCAGCACAGACTGACTCCAACTCTCTACTCACTCCACAGTCTCCAGTTTACAGTCTGGACTCTCCTTGAGATCAGACAGCAGCTTTTTGTCTGATTCCTTCAGGTTGTTGTTTCCTCTCAGATCCAGCACTCTCAGATGGGAGGGGTTGTTCTTCAGAGCTGAGACCAGAGAAGCACAGCTGATCTCTGACAAACTGCAGTCCCACAATCTGAATAAAGAAGAAATCATGTAGTGTTAGAAGCAGATTATTCTGCTTGAAATCATTCAATGTTTCATAATCTGTTCAGAGCTGAAGAAGGTTTAAATGTACAAGTTTAGAAAAAGGAAACTCCAAACACCTGAACCCAACAGGATGCAGGTTCAAAACTGTCAAATACAAACAGTGAAAAAGAGCTCTCATTAATATTAATGACAACATGCTGCTACTTCAATAAAGACACAGTGACTTAACAGTGAATTAGTCAGTGCAGCATTTTCTAGTTATATTAAATATGAAGACCAAAAAGATGCTCAGTGTGGTTCAGTATAAAGTCTATGTGATCACAGATGTTTTAATGTTAATGAAACTGATTTAAAACAAAGATCTGAATGTTTGAAAGTATGTTTTTAAATTGTTAACTTTGGTTTGAAGTTAAATTTAAATATTTAAAAACAACATTTGAATGTTTGAATCTGAAGGTGATTTAACTCATTAAAATGAACCTAATGTCTGTAGTTTAGTGTCATCACAGTTTTCATATCAAGAATATTTTTGAGAATTTTTATTATATTTTTAAGTATCGATTCTATTTCTCTGTTTTTTTGTGTTGGTCCGTGTATCAGTCCAAACAATCCAAAATCAAAAAAACTAAAGAATGACTTGTTATTTCATTATTTGTTCATGAATGTGATACAAAAAAGAAAATTACACTTTGTTTTTCAGACTTTTGATTTTAGGTTCAGGTCAAAAAAAGAAAATTAACAAAACGGCTCCAGGGCTGAATTTGTTTTTGTCTCCACTTACAGTAAGTTAAGTAAGAGTGAACTGTTGAGTTTCCAATAAGCAGGAGTCTTCCTATTTCTTTATCTTATATCTTTAGTTTAGTGTCATCACAGTTTTCATATCAATATAATTTATATGATATTTTGCAGTGTTAAATCAAGATATTGTGCTTCCTCTTCACCGTCTGCATTAGTCCATAGATCATATGTTGGCTCCTCTCTGTGGGATAATGTGTTTCTATACTGGCAGAATAAGAACATAAAAACACTGCAGGATCTCTTCATAGACACACTTTTTACCTCTTTTTAACAGCTGTGTATTAAATGTCTCACTTCACACTTGTTCACATGTCTGCAGGTGTGTGAAATTGTCTAGAAAGAGTTGACTAATGGGCCTCATGTAAGAAACACTCAAACGCACTGATTTATTATGAAATGACGTAAACGAGAGCTTTAAGAGAACTTGCCACTGAGTTTTCTCTTAGGTACCAACAAAATCTACGAGTGGTGCAGTCCTGTCGTATAACCAACCTGCTGTTCTCCAAAGCAATAAAACTTTGCTGTTGACTAATGGATTGTGTCCCATTCATGACTTTGAAGTCATTTTGAGTTGTAATATATAAACTACACTTCATGGTGACATTACCCTGTTTGTAGAAGTATTACTTTAGTATTAAATTAGTGTTCAACTATTTAGGCATGATATCATCAGTCATTTAAATTACCAATTGAAACTATGATATAATGCCAGCTTACAATACAAATATTAACAGTTGAAACTACAAAGCGACTTCTCCACAGTTACTTTTCCACAATGCAAACTGACTATTTGTTCATTACTTTTATTCATTTAATATAAATGTAGGTGATTGAGGTTATGGTTTGGTTTCCTGGGTGATGACTCTAGTGAGACTTTTTTTGCATCCAATTTCACATCAAACCATTTCTTTTTTTATTTCTGTGACAGTGAGCACAACAGCTGAGACAGTGTTCACACCACAGGTCATTTTTTTCTCATTCTTTGGCTTTTCGGGTCCTTTAATTCCTTCATTTACACTCTAAATAAAATGTGTTTCTGTTGATCTATTTCTGAGAGCAGAATCTCAATCTCTGAGCTCCTAAAGTTCTTCTTCTTAGTCTTTGGTGTCATTTTCATGAATGGAGTTTCTCTACAACTTGCTGGACCCCTGACCTTATATGATATTTTGAGGACGTCAATTATGCTGATTTATTATTCTTGGGAAAACACGTTCATTTAGAACAGGTGGGATTCATCATGTTTACGCAGGTTATGTATGACTGTTTCCTGGTGATAAAGTATTTGGTGAATATCTGACGTGGATCACTCGTACAGGTCCACCTAACGAAAAAAGTAAGTGAAATTTAAGATAAGAATATGAAAATCTTCTTGAATGAGGCAAACTGACTCTTTATTAGCACCTGTTTGATCATTTAAAAGCATAATATCTAACCTATATAATCCCTCACCATCATCACACATAGATGGGAGGAAGACCTGGATGAGAACATAACAGACTAAACTTGGGATGTTGTATTAAAACGTGTCCTCATCTCCTCTATCTGCATAAGACATGAACTACTGCAGTGTAAAATACTACATCAGACACACTGGACTAAAGACAAGTTGGCAGAGAGATTCCCAGACATAGATCCAGAGTGTAACTGTTGTAAAATGATCCCATCTTCATATCTACATACATTCAGGAAGTGCTCCAAACTAGCAATAAAGTCCTCCAGGTGACTGTGGACCCCTGCTCTATTATAGCTCAGAGAACCACTGATGTCTACTCTGTTAACAAACTCTAGTCTGACTTCTAATAAACATTTAATCCTACTGAAATGGAAAGATGTAACTCCTCCATCTCATACACAGTGGATCAGGAATATCTTGTATTATATGAGGTTAGAAATACATTAAACACACACTGTGAGGTTCATCTGACACATTCTGTAAGATTTGGCCACATTTTCTGAGATATGAAGAAGAGGAGCTAGAGCTATACGAGAACCCTGAGAGCAAATGTGACAGTAAGATAATGATATTGGTTGGATATCCTGCTCTGATAGACCCTGAGTATTAGGATAGTCTCTCCTCAGTCAAACCTCACTTTGTTGTTTTGTCTATTTTTTGTTCATTCTTATTTAGTTTGACTTTTATTTACTTTTTTTATTCTATCATTTTTAGAGGACAGACTCTAATGCTATTATTCAGTGTTATTGATCATTCTGAAAACGTTGTCAATAAAGTTAAATCGAGCATATAAACTTGTGTTATTCAAATTTGCTGCACTTAGTCCTTCTCTGCTGTATTTTTATGGTATTTTTTCTACTTCATTTATTTCTCTGCTTATTTCTTTTGAGGTTTGTTTCTACCTGTTCCCTTAAAAAAACAATAAACAAAGTAAAAAGAACAAAAAACAAAAGACAATCCTTATGTCTGCAGTTTTGCAACATCAAACTTTCACATCATATTCATCTCAGCACAGAAGTAAGAAATGGTGTCTGACCTCAGAGTCTCCAGTCTGCAGTTTGGACTCTCCATAAAATCACAAAGCAGCTTCATTACTGAATCATTCAGGTTGTTGTAACCCAGATCCAGATATCTCAGATGGGAAGGGTTGTTCTTCAGAGCTGAGACCAGAGAAGCACAGCTGATCTCTGACAAACTGCAGTAGTACAATCTGAATAAAGAAGAAATCATGTAGTGTTAGAAGCAGATCATTATGCTTGAAATCATTCAATGTTTCATAATCTGTTCAGAGCTGAAGAAAGTTTAAATGTACAAGTTTAGAAAAAGGAAACTCCAAACACCTGAACCCAACAGGATGCAGGTTCAAAACTGTCAAATACAAACAGTGAAAAAGAGCTCTCATTAATATTAATGACAACATGCTGCTACTTCAATAAAGACACAGTGACTTAACAGTGAATTAGTCAGTGCAGCATTTTCTAGTTATATTAAATATGAAGACCAAAAAGATGCTCAGTGTGGATCAGTATAAAGTCTATGTGATCACAGATGTTTTAATGTTAATGAAACTGATTTAAAACAAAGATCTGAATGTTTGAAAGTATGTTTTTAAATTGTTAACTTTGGTTTGAAGTTAAATTTAAATATTTAAAAACAACATTTGAATGTTTAAATCTGAAGGTGATTTAACTCATTAAAATGAGCCTTATGTCTGTAGTTTAGTGTCATCACAGTTTTCATATCAACAATATTTTTGAGTATTTTTATTATATTTTTATGTATCTACTTTGTTTCTCTGTTTTTTGTGTTGGTCCGTGTATCAGTCCAAATAATCCAAAATCAAACAAACTAAAGAATGACTTGTTATTTCATTATTTGTTCATGAATGTGATACAAAAAAGAAAATTACACTTTGTTTTTCAGACTTCTGATTTTAGGTTCAGGTCAATGAAAGAAAATTAACTAAACGGCTCCAGGGCTGAATTTGTTTTTGTCTACACTTAGAGTAAGTTAAGTAAGAGTGAACTGTTGAGTTTCCAATAAGCAGGAGTCTTCCTATTAACTTATCTGTTATCTTTAATTTAGTGTCATCACAGTTTTCATATCAATATAATTTATATGATATTTTGCAGTCTTGAAGCAAGATCTTGTGCTTCCTCTTCACCGTCTGCATTAGTTCATAAATCATATGTTTGCTCCTCTCTGTGGGATAATGTGTTTCTATACTGGCAGAATAAGAACATAAAAACTCTGCAGGATCTCTTCATAGACACACTTTTTACCTCTTTTTAACAGCTGTGTATTAAATGTCTCACTTCACACTTGTTCACATGTCTGCAGGTGTGTGACTTTGTCTAGAAAGAGTTGACTAATGGGCCTCATGTAAGAAACACTCAAACGCACTGATTTGTTCTGAAATGACGTAAACGAGAGCTTTAAGAGAACTTGCCACTGAGTTTTCTCTTAGGTACCAACAAAATCTACGAGTGGTGCAGTCCTGTCGTATAACCAACCTGCTGTTCTCCAAAGCAATAAAACTTTGCTGTTGACTAATGGATTGTGTCCCATTCATGACTTTGAAGTCATTTTCAGTTGTAATATATAAACTACACTTCATGGTGACATTACCCTGTTTGTAGAAGTATTACTTTAGTATTAAATTAGTGTTCAACTATTTAGGCATGATATTATCAGTCATTTAAATTACCAATTGAAACTATGATATAATGCCAGCTTACAATACAAATATTAACAGTTGAAACTACAAAGCGACTTCTCCACAGTTACTTTTCCACAATGCAAACTGACTATTTGTTCATTACTTTTATTCATTTAATATAAATGTAGGTCATTGAGGTTATGGTTTGGCTCCCTGGCTGATGACTGTAGCGAGACTTTTTTTGCATCCAATTTAACATCAAACCATTTCTTTTTTATTTCTGTGACAGTGAGCACAACAGCTGAGACAGTGTTCACACCACAGGTCATTTTTTCTCATTCTTTGGCTTTTCGGGTCCTTTAATTCCTTCATTTACACTCTAAATAAAATGTGTTTCTGTTGATCTATTTCTGAGAGCAGGATCTCAATCTCTGAGCTCCTAAAGTTCTTCTTCTTAGTCTTTGGTGCCATTTTCATGAATGGAGTTTCTCTACTACTTGCTGGACCCCTGACCTTATATGATATTTTGAGGACGTCAATTATGCTGATTTATTATTCTTGGGAAAGCACGTTCATTTAGAACAGGTGGGATTCATCATGTTTACGCAGGTTATTTATGATGTTTCCTGGTGATAAAGTATTTGGTGAATATCTGACGTGGCACACTCGTACAGGTCCACCTAGCGAAAAAAGTAAGTGATATTTAAGATATGAATATGAAAATGTTCTTGAATGAGGCAAATTGACTCTTTATTAGCACCTATTTGATCATTTAAAGGCACAATATCTAACCTATATAATCCCTCACCATCATCAGACATAGATGGGAGGAAGACCTGGATGAGAACATAACAGACTAAACTTGGGATGTTGTATTAAAACATGTCCTCATCTCCTCTGTCTGCATAAGACATGAACTACTGCAGTGTAAAATACTACATCAGACACACTGGACTAAAGACAAGTTGGCAGAGAGATTCCCAGACATAGATCCAGAGTGTAACTGTTGTAAAATGATCCCATCTTCATATCTACATACATTCAGGAAGTGCTCCAAACTAGCAATAAAGTCCTCCAGGTGACTGTGGACCCCTGCTCTATTATAGCTCAGAGAACCACCGAATGTCTACTCTGTTAACAAACTCCAGTTTGACTTCTAATAAACTTCTAATCCTACTGAAATGGAAAAATGTAACTCCTCCATCTCATACACAGTGGATCAGGAATATCTTGTATTATATGAGGTTAGAAAACATTAAACACACACTGTGAGGTTCATCTGACACATTCTGTAAGATTTGGAGACATTTTCTGAGATAAGTAGAAGAGGAGCTAGAGCTACATGAGAACCCTGAGAGCAAATGTGATAGTAAGATAATGATATTGGTTGGATATCCTGCTCTGATAGACCCTGAGTATTAGGATAGTCTCTCCTCAGTCAAACCTCACTTTGTTGTTTTGTCTATTTTTTGTTCATTCTTATTTAGTTTGACTTTTATTTTGTTTTTTTAATTCTATCATCTTTAGAGGAAAGACTCTAATGCTATTATTCAGTGTTATTGATCATTCTGAAAATGTTGTCAATAAAGTTAAATCCAGCATATAAACTTGTGTTATTCAAATTTGCTGCACTTAGTCCTTCTCTGCTGTATTTTTATGGTATTTTTTCTACTTCATTTATTTCTCTGCTTATTTCTTTTGAGGTTTGTTTCTACCTGTTCCCTTAAAAAAACAATAAACAAAGTAAAAAGAACAAAACACAAAAGACAATCCTTATGTCTGCAGTTTTGCAACATCAAACTTTCACATCATATTCATCTCAGCACAGAAGTAAGAAATGGTGTCTTACTTCAGAGTCTCCAGTCTGCAGTTTGGACTCTCCACAAAATCACAAAGCAGCTTCATTACTGAATCCTTCAGGTTGTTGTAACCCAGATCCAGCACTCTCAGATGGGAGGGGTTGTTCTTCAGAGCTGAGACCAGAGAAGCCCAGCTGATCTCTGACAAACTGCAGTTAATCAATCTGAATAAAGAAGAAATCATGTAGTGTTAGAAGCAGATTATTCTGCTTGAAATCATTCAATGTTTCATAATCTGTTCAGAGCTGAAGAAGGTTTAAATGTACAAGTTTAGAAAAAGGAAACTCCAAACACCTGAACCCAACAGGATGCAGGTTCAAAACTGTCAAATACAAACAGTGAAAAAGAGCTCTCATTAATATTAATGACACCATGCTGCTACTTCAATAAAGACACAGTGACTTAACAGTGAATTAGTCAGTGCAGCATTTTCTAGTTATATTAAATATGAAGACCAAAAAGATGCTCAGTGTGGATCAGTATAAAGTCTATGTGATCACAGATGTTTTAATGTTAATGAAACTGATTTAAAACAAAGATCTGAATGTTTGAAAGCATGTTTTTAAATTGTTAACTTTGGTTTGAAGTTAAATTTTAATATTTAAAAACAACATTTGAATGTTTAAATCTGAAGGTGATTTTAACTCATTAAAATGAGCCTTATGTCTGTAGTTTAGTGTCATCACAGTTTTCATATCAAGAATATTGTTATGTATTTACTCTAGTTTTCTGTTTTTTTGTGTTGGTCTGTGTATCAGTAAAAAATAATCCAAATAAACTTTAAACATAAACTGATGTTCTATAGAGTCAAAGGTCTTATGAAGATCTAGAAAAAGAATAAAGCTGTTATCTAATACTAAATCGGAATAGTCTAATATATCAAGGATGAGTCTTATATTATGAAGCCATTTTGTGATTCATCAATGATGTCATTTAGGACTTTATTTAATTTATTAGCTAAACACATTGCAATCATTTCTGGGGCTTTGGGATTAACGTAATTAAACCTTGGGATAGTGAGAACGGGAGTGCTCCACTGTTAATACTTTCAATAGAAACATTAAGCAAGAAAGGGACGAGCTCTGATTATAAAATTCAGAGGTCAGCCCATCTCTACCACGAGATTTGTTCTATTTAACTTTTTTAAAAGCATCCTTCATTTCTAAAATAGAGATTGGAGCATTTCCAATTGTCCTAATATTACTTAAGGAATTAAAAAAGGTCCTCAAGTTCAGCTGTTGATCATTTAGATTCATAAAGAGTTTTATAAAAATGCTCTCACATTTCAGCAATGTCTTTTGGATTATTGATAATTGAGCCATTTAAGGAAAGTTGTGTTATTAGATTTTAGTTTTGCCTTTGTTTTTCTAATTTAAAGAAATAACAGGAATTCTGTTCCCCCTCTTCCATCCACTTAGCCCTCAGCGTATAAAAGCTCCTTTGGCTTTACTGATGTATAACTGATCTAGTTTCTATTGTAGTGTTTGTAACTGAACTCTTTGATTCTCACACAGATTTTCAGGCAATATGGAGGATAAAGAAATGAATTCAGCCATCAAGCAGTTTTCTTCTTTTTTCTTATCTTTCCTAATATTTGCACTTGTTTCCATTAAAAGTTTTCTTAACTCAAAGTTTAAAAGCTCCCAGTATTTTCCATAAGCCCCTTCACTTTCTGCCATTTCAGGTACTCACTTAACTTGTTTTTAATAACTCCACTTAGAGTAAGTTAAGTAAGAGTGAACTGTTGAGTTTCCAATAAGCAGTCCTCCTATTTACTGTATCTGATATATTTAGTTTAGTGTCATCAGTTTTCATATCAAAATGCCTTCCTCACCATCATCAGACATAGATGGAAGCAAGACCTGGGTGAGAACATAACAGACAAAACATGAAATGCTGTATTAAAACGTGTAAATGTGATAGTAAGATAATGATATTGGTTGGATATCCTGCTCTGATAGACCCTGAGTATTAGGATAGTCTCTCCACAGTCAAAACTCACTTTTTTGTCTATTTTTTTTTGTCTATTTATTTTTCTTCTCTCATTTTTACACACCATTATTTTAGTGTTATTGATCATGATGAAATTGTTGTCAGAGTGAAATTGAGTATGTAAACTTGTTTTATTTGAGAATGCTGCACTTAGTCCTTCCCTGCTGTATTCATGGTATTTTACTATATACTACTATTTACTTTGTCTCTGCTTATTTCTTTTGAGGGGCAGGGTATTTTGTATGTGATTTCATATGTCCACTTAAAAAAAAGAACAAAGTTTTTAAAAAAAAGAAAGTAATAATAATAATAATAATAAGGTAATCATTTTATCTGCAATTTGGTGTCATCACAACTTTCACATCATATAAATGTCCCAACAGAAGTAAGAAATGGTGTCTTACTTCAGAGTCTCCAGTCTGCAGTTTGGACTCTTCACAAAATCAGACAAGAGCTTCATGTCTGAATCCTGCAGCTTGTTGTTACTCAGATCCAGCTCTCTCAGATCGAAGGGGTTGTTCTTCAGAGCTGAGGCCAGAGAAGCACAGCTGATCTCTGACAATGTGCAGCTCTTCAATCTGAATAAAGAAGAAATCATGTAATGTTAGGAGCAGATTATTCTGCTTGAAATCATTCAGTGTTTCATAATCTGTTCAGAGCTGAAACAGATTTCAATGCAGAAGTTTAGAAAATGCATTCAAAGTATTCAACTTTTGCCCATTTGGTTTACAGATTTGAGTTTCACACACGGAGCAAAAATTATGAACATTAAATTGGTCTCAGAGATCATTTTCCAATAATTTCAACAGTTTTTCTTTCAAATTTGAGACCCTTTCGATTTTGGACTAAGTTCAAAGTTAAACCAACTGTTCAAGCATTTTGGACACAGTCAGTGAACTGACCTCAGAGTCTCCAGTCTACAGTTTGGACTCTCCTTAAGATCAGACAGCAGCTTCACTCCTGAATCCTGCAGCATGTTGATACTCAGATCCAGCTCTCTCAGATGGGAGGGGTTGTTCTTCAGAGCTGAGACCAGAGAAGCACAGCTGATCTCTGACAAACTGCAGCCACTCAATCTGAATAAAGAAGAAATCATGTAGTGTTAGAAGCAGATTATTCTGCTTGAAATCATTCAATGTTTCATAATCTGTTCAGAGCTGAAACAGATTTCAATGCACAAGTTTAGAAAATGGAAACTCCAAACATCTGATCCCAACAGGATGAAAAAGTTGTTGTAAAATCTTCATATCTACATACATTCATTTTTCTCTTTTTTAAAGCTGGATTTCCTATTCACTTTATCAAATCATTTGCATGTTTTTACTTTGTTTTAGTTTGAGTTTTCTTTGCATATATTTATATATTTTTTGTATATAGTGCATTGCATAGTTTGACATTTTACTGTTACTATAGATCCTGAATATTAGGATAGGCTCTTCTGAGTCATACCTCCCTTTTTTTTTCTTCCTCTCTCTTGTTTAAACACTATAGACTCTAATGATATTATTAAATTTTTATGTAAACTTGTGCTTGTCCTTCCCTGCTGTATGTTTATGTTATTTAATGTATCTACTTTATTTCTCAGTTTATTTCTTTTATTTGCATTTAATTTGGGTATGTGTTTTCACCTGTTCCCTTAACGAAGCCATAAACAAATTTAAAAAAATATTAATTAATTAATAATATTATCCTTATGTCTGCAGTTTAGTGTCGCCACAACTTTCACATCGTACTTATCTCAGCACAGAAATAAGAAATTGTGTCTGACCTCAGAGTCTTCAGTCTACAGTTTGGACTCTCCACAAAATCACACAGAAGCTTCATTCCTGAATCCTGCAGGTCATTGTAACTCAGATCCAGCTCTCTCAGATGGGAGGGGTTGTTCTTCAGAGCTGAGACCAGAGAAGCACAGCTGGCCTTTGACAACCAGCAAAACTCCAATCTGAAAAGACATCACATTATTATGTCCTAATAAATGAGCTTTTCCCTGAATTCAGCATATTGACTTTGTCATTGTGTTATTGTGGATCATCATGTCAGCCTTCTACAGACATCATCCTAATGTCACCACAACATTCAGACACCTTTTCATGTCAACACAGATCAAAAAAATGCTGCTGACCTCCATCAAGTCTGTAAAAATGATCAAATTAGACATGTTGGATTAAAAGGCTTTTGCATTACTTTTATTTATTTTCTTCCTGTAAATAGTAACAGTTAAGTGTAATTTCATTAAAAACTTTGCAGAACTTGAGTATATACAGAAAAATCAACATTTTCCTCCTACTGAGGCATTTATTTCAGATTTACTCTCATCATCACTGCTGACTGACTGTGATCAGTGCCAAACACCAGACTGTCACATGACTTCCCTTTTAACTGGTGGTGCAGCTACACAAAGAGACATCATTTTCTGCCAGGAAGCATCATGCACAGGTTGAAGTGTGGCAGCTCAGACACGACTAAAGATACAAACTGCATTTGGAAATATGATTTGCTCTCTTTGTCTGTACTCCTGTATGAGAGCTTTAAAGTGTGTGAGTGAAAGAAACTTTAAGTATAAATTCCTGCAAAATACAATACAAGTCTTCAACATTTTTCCTATTTGGTTTACAGATTTTAGTTTCACAAACCAATCAAAAAACTATGAACATTAAATTGGTCTCACGAATAATTGTCCAATAATTTCAAACATTTTCTAACAAATACCATACCTTTCGATTGTTGAATATATTCAACGTGAAACCAAATGTTCAGGAATTTTGGATTTTAAACATTTTAATGATTTGTGAAATACAAATGAACCAAATTATAAATCTGAAACTTCTGTTATGTATTTAAATAACTGGATACATACAATATGTACAAGAGGAAAACACAGTTAGTAAACTGACCTCAGAGTCTTCAGTTTACAGTTTGGACTCTCCACAAAATCAAACAGCAGCTTCATTATTTACATACATTTTACACTGCAGAACTACTGCAGTGTAAAATACTACATCAGACACACTGGACTAAAGAGAAGTTGTCAGAGAGATTCCCAGACATAGATCCAGAGTGTAACTGTTGTAAAATGATCCCATATTCATATCTACATACATTCAGCAAGTGCTTCAAACTAGCAACTGATTGGACTTGTTTGTTTAGGACACTCTCAGAGGTCCTTCAGGTGACTGTGGACCCCTGCCCTATTATAGATATTTTCAGAGAACCACTGATGTCTACTCTATTAAAAAAATCCAGTCTGACTTTCTAATAAACATCTAATACTACTGAAATGGAAAGATGTAACTCCTCCATCTCATACACAGTGGATCAGGAATATCTTGTATTATATGAGCTTAGAAAACATTAAACACACACTGTGAGGTTCATCCGACACATTTTCTGAGATATGTAGAAGAGGAGCTAGAGCTACATGAGAACCCTGAGAGCAAATGTGATAGTAAGATAATGATATTGGTTGGATATCCTGCTCTGATAGAACCTGGGTATTAGGATAGTCTCTCCTCAGTTATTCTATCATTTTTAGAGGACAGACTCTAATGCTATTATTCATTGTTACTGGTCATTCTGAAAACATTGTCAATAAAGTTAAATCGAGCATGTACACTTGTGTTATTCAAATGTGCTGCACTTAGTCCTTCTCTGCTGCATTTTTATGGTATTTTTTCTACTTAATTTATTTCTCTGCTTATTTGTTTTGAGGTTTGTTTCCATCTGTCCACTTAAAAAGCAATAAACAAAGTAAAAAGAACAAAACACAAAAGACAATCCTTATGTCTGCAGTTTTGCAAAATTAAACTTTCACATCATATTAATCTCAGCACAGAAGTAAGAAATGGTGTCTGACCCCAGAGTCTCCAGTCTGCAGTTTGGATTTTTCACAAAATCACAAAGTAGCTTCATGGCTGAACCCTGCAGCTTGCTGTGACTCAGGTCCAGGTCTCTGAGATGGGAGGGGTTGTTCTTCAGAGCTGAGACCAGAGATGCACAGCTGGTCTCTGAAAAACTGCAGCTCTTCAACCTAAATAAAGAAGAAATCACATGATTATGTCCTTATCAATGAGCTTTTCCCTAAAATGAGCATATTGACTTTGTCATTGTGTTATTGTGGATCATCATGTCAGCCTTCTACAGACATCATCCAAATGTCACCACAACATTCAGACACCTATTCATGTCAACACAGATCAATAAAATGCTGCTGACCTCCATCAAGTCTGTAAAAAGGATCAAATGTACCTGTGTATATACACAAAAATCGATATTTTCCTCCTACTGAGGCTCCCATTTCCAACCACAGATTTACTCTCATCATCACTGCTGACTGACTGTGATCAGTGCCAAACACCAGACTGTCACATGACTTCCCTTTTAACTGGTGGTGCAGCTACACAAAGTGACATCATTTTCTACCAGGAAGCATCATGCACATGTTTAAGTGTGGCAGCTCAGACACGACTAAAGATACAAACTGCATTTGGAAATATGATTTGCTCTCTTTGTCTGTACTCCTGTATGATAGTTATAGAGTTTGTGAATGAGACCTTATGTATAAATTCCTGCTAAATAGTTTGCTCTCAATGTTTAATATAAAATACATTATTCCTCAAAAATACAATGCCAGTCTTAAACTACTTTCACCATGTGGTTTACCGATTTGAGTTTCACACTCAAACCAAAAAGTTATGAACATTAAATTGGTCTCAAAGATAATTGTAGTTTTCAAACAAATATCAGACTGTTTTTATTGTTGACTAAACGACTGTATAGGCATTTTGGACTTCAAACATTTTAGTGAAATACAAATGAATTAAATTATAAAATCTGAAACTTCTGTTATGTATTTAACTGGATACATACAATACAAGAGGAAAACACAGTAAGTGAACTGACCTCAGAGCCTCCAGTCTGCAGTTTGGACTCTCCACAAAATCAAACAGCAGCTTCATTACTGAATCCTGAAGGTTGTTGTCACTCAGATCCAGCTCTCTCAGATGGGAGGGGTTGTTCTTCAGAGCTGAGACCAGAGAAGCCCAGCTGCTCTCTGACAAACTGCAGCTCCTCAATCTGAATAAAGAACAAATCATGTAGTGTTAGAAGCAGATTATTCTGAAATCATTCAATGTTTCATAATCTGTTCAGAGCTGAAGAAAGTTTAAATGTACAAGTTTAGAAAATGGAAACTCCAAACACCTGAACCCAACAGGATGCAGGTTCAAAACTATCAAATACAAACAGTGAAAAATAGCTCTCATTAATATTAATGACAACATGCTGCTACTTCAATAAAGACACAGCGACCTAACAGTGAATTAGTCAGTGCAGCATTTTCTTGTTATAATAAGGTTTTAAATCTGCAGCTCTGACACAGTCAACAGTCTATACCACTGAAGAAGAACATAGATGTTAATGGTAAGATATTCAGTGTCAAATTATAAATCTGAAACTGAAACCAACTTCTCTCATGTATTTAAATAACTGGGTACATACAAGATGTACAAGAGGAAAACACAATCAGTGAACTGACCTCAGAGTCTCCAGTCTACAGTTTGGACTCTCCAGTCCAGCAGACAGAAACTTCACAGCTGAATCCTTCAGGTTGTTCTTACTCAGGTCCAGGTCTCTGAGATGGGAGGGGTTGGACTTCAGAGCTGAGGCCACGACTTCACAGTGAGTCTCTGAGAGTCCACAGTTCTCAAACCTGTTATTACATTTAAAATATTCGAACATCAAACACTTTGATCATAAATATAGACACTTGGCATTTTGACAACAAAGCACAGGGGGTGGTGGTGGTGTTTTTTTGGTGGCGGTGGGTGGGTGTCAGTAACTCCATATTGTGAATATACAGCAGATTCAAAGAACAGCTGTTATGAGAATAACTGGTTAACTATTTTGGCACCGAGCAGCTGTAACACAAGCTGAACCCACTTTAATAATTTATAAGTTTGACAATGGGCATGTGTGTAAAAGAGAGATGTATGATGTGTCAGTGATTGATATTTTACTGGTCGAAAAATGAGAAAACTATACATTTACATAACACTTTACTGGAGAGAGCTGGATTTGAGTGACACTTTACTGTTATATTGTTATGATTGATGTGATATTGGCTTTATAATGTTGACATTTTGTTTCCAAATCACTCTCAACACTGTAAAACGCTCCCTTAAAAATGTTTATCTTTGTTACAGGTACAAAGAGTACAACGCTTGGAGACAAATAGGCTCTTCGGAGTTGAGTACAGAGGCAACAGGAAGTATATACAACTTTTTGGACTGAGAACCTGGACAAAAAAGATGTGTGTGTTTTGCAGAGATTGATTTATAATGTTGATAATCACATCTGGACTTACACAGCCTTTCTGCAGTTCCTCACAGCTGGGATCAGTCTCAGTCGTCCCTGGTCTGATGTGCTGTACTTCTTCAAGTCCAGCTCATCCAGAACCTCCTCTGACATCTGCAGCATGTAGGCCAGAGCTGAGCACTGGATGTCAGAGAGTTTCTTCTCTGATCTGTTCTCTGACTTCAGGAACTCTTGGATCTCCTGATGTACTGCGTGGTTGTTCATCTCCATCAGACAGTGGAAGATGTTGATGGTTCTGTCAGGAGAGATTTTGGTCTTGTTCTTCTTCAGGTTGTCGATGACTCTCTGGATGATTTCTGGACTGTTCTTTGTCTGACCCAGCAGACCTCCTAAGAGACTCTGGTTGGACTCCAGAGAGAGGCCATGAAGGAAACGAACAAACAGGTCAAGGTGGCCATTTTTACTTTTGAAAGATTTCCTCAAGGCTTTTATCAAGAAGTCATCCAGGGATGAGCGACTGTAGTCTTTTCCCAGGAAGTTCTTCAGTACCTCTGTGTTGCTGCTGGTGTAACAGTGGTACATGTAAACTGCAGCCAGAAACTCCTGAACACTCAGATGAACAAAGCTGTAGACTGATTTCTGGAAGATCACACTCTCTCTTTTGAGGATCTCTGTACAAAATCCTGAGTACACCGAGGCCTCTGAGACATCAAGACCACATCGCTCCAGGTCTTCTTGGTAGAACATGATGTTTCCTTTCTTTAGATGTTCAAACGCTAGCCTCCCCAGCTTCAGAAGAACTTCCCTGTCAGCATTCGTCAACTCCTGTGAACTCGTCTCATGTCCCTCATCATACTTGTGTTTCTTCCTCTTTGTCTGAACCAGCAGGAAGTGTGAGTACATTTCAGTCAGGGTCTTGGGCAGCTCTCCTGTCTGGTCTGTGGTCAACATGTGCTCCAGAACTGTAGCAGTGATCCAGCAGAAGACTGGGATGTGACACATGATGTGGAGGCTCCTGGAAGACTTAATTTGTGAGATGACTCTGTTGGACAGCTCTTCATCACTGAATCTCCTCCTGAAGTACTCCTCCTTCTGGGCGTCAGTGAAGCCTCGTACTTCTGTTACTCTGTCAACACATGTAGGAGGGATCTGATTGGCTGCAGCAGGTCGAGAAGTTATCCAGATGAGAGCAGAGGGAAGTAGATTCCCCTTGAAGAGGTTGGTCAACAGCATGTTGACTGATGATATCTGTGTGACATCAGATACCACCTTCCTGTTGTTGAAATCTAATGAAAGTCTGCTTTCATCCAGGCCGTCAAAGATGAACAAAACTTTACAGAGAGCGAGCATCTCTGCTGTGAGCTTCTGTAATGTTGGATGGAAAGTGTGGATCAGCATGAGAAGACTGTACTGCTCATTTTTGATCAGGTTCAGCTCCCTGAATGAAAACAGAATCACCAGAATGATATCTTTGTTTTCCAAACCCTGTGCCCAGTCCAGAGTGAACTTCTGCACTGAGAAGGTTTTTCCAACGCCAGCGACGCCACACGTCAGAACGAGCCTGATGTGTTTCTTTTGGGCAGGTAAGCACTGAACAGGTAAGTCTTTGGCTGGTAAGACTTTGAAGATGTCGTGACACTTGATTGGAGTCTCATGGAGGGTCTCCATTTTGGAAGCTCTCTCAAGCTGCTTCACCTCATGTTGGGTATTAACCTCTTCACTCTGTCCCTCTGTGATGTAGAGCTCAGTGTAGATGGTGTTGAGGAGGACTTCACTTCCTGCTTCATCAGTTCCTTCAGTCACACAGTAACATCTTATCTCCAGACTGATCTTATGTACATGTAAAACCTCCAGGAGAGCAACGCTCACTAAAACAGAGAAAACAATGTGAGACTAAACAAAGACAATCTGACAAATATTCATTATTACAAAAATAATCAGTCTTACTTTGTACAGTGATGGTCTGACTCTCTGTCTGCAGTCCAGGTCTTGTTTTAAATCTTTTTCCACACTGAGGACAGGGGAAGTCTCCAGATGAAGCAGACTGGTCCCAGTATGAGTTGATGCACTGTCTGCAGAACCAGTGTCCACAGCTGGTAGAGAATGGATCCTTTAAGACGTATTGACACAAAGAACAGCAGGACAGCAGCTGCTCCACAGAAACGCTATTCCTCCTCTTCCTTGTCCCCTCTCTGTGAAGACATTTCTTAATCACTAAAATGCATCTTTATCAGTATTGAAAAATATTAAGACTTGTCGAGAGCTCAGACATGCACAAAAAACAGTAGCAAATAACAGCTTCTTTCTGAAAATAATCATTCATTTTATTTAAACTCTGCTGCTTTCATAAAACATATTTAAGTCTTGTAAACTAGTGTTAAGAGATTAATTTGTGTCTCTGCCGAAAACAGCCATTAACTGCGTTCTTATCTGGCTGTCTTACTAAACATTTAATGATCTGTCTGTAGTTTGATATTAATACAAACTTAACACTTCCTGCAGCTGCTTCACTGTAAAAGCCTTCCATTAAAGAGAGATTATTATGTGAACTGAGGTTAAAAGAACATTAAAAACTGTGGTAAACCAGCAGTTACAATCATTAGTTAGTGGACCTTACTAATGATTCAGAGCTTTCAATGATGGTCTGCAAGCTCCAGAAAATTAGTAAATGGACTTTTGAGATTAATTTTCTTCATTATAGTTCATATAAACAATTAGCTGATAAGAAAACTCAAACACACATGATCAATGTAAGCAAAGCATTTCTACATTTCTTTTGTACACATATTGCACTTTTCTGATATGCACCAATTCAAGAGAACATCTGGTAGCTTATAACAGCTGACCTGAAGTATATTTTGAGTAAAATAATAATAAGATTAATCACACATTTGAAGCACATTCTTTCAGGTTTTGAGTAGTTGCCGATCTTTACAGTGACTTCAACGTTTGGGGAAATATGTATGAATATCTTCTTGAAGTGTACATTTTGACATAGAGGTTCTCAGGTTGCTACAGAAATATCATCTGTAGTTTCTGCATATAAAATACAATAGTTGTGTTTACTGAATTTAGTGAACATCAAATGAACCTTATTCTAACATGTCTTTGTGTATGAGGGTGCTATGGAGTGGGCGGTGCTAAACAAGTGGATCATGTGACAACCTTGCCTCTTCAGGCTGTTGGGCTGCTTGTCTTTGTGTTTGTGTGGGGCGGTTGGATTGTTAGCTGCTGGGAACACCTGGACCCGGTGTTCCTAGAGCTATAAGGGCAAACCTTACAAGCTCTGAGATTAAAGTGAGAAGACAAGAGGAAACTCTGCTTTCTACTCTTCACTCTCCCTACTTTTGTTTTCTGTTTATTTGCTTGTGTTTCCACCTTACAACGCATCACTTACTATCTAGACAATCATGCATATACACTAACAGCACTGATTTACTGACTGCTAAACCTCATACCATTTTTGACATTTGGTTTTGAGTTGATTCAAATAAATGATGCTTTCTGTGCTTTAACTTCTTGTGTCTCCCATTATTTGTCTTTTTTTTGAGTAAGCCGTGACAATCATTAGTGCTGAAAAAATAAATACATTTTTGCCATATTCAAACCCAACATCCATATTAGATATCCTGTTTTCCACTTCTCTTACCTTGGGTCTGAGGGTCCAGGTTTGTTCCTGAAGAATAGAGGAACATCTTTGGAGAAGTCACTCTTCATAGACAGACAGTCTGATGCTGGATACTCTGCTCTCTGTCTGTGGTCTGACCACAGGACTCTGTAACACCACCAAGATGTTTTTATTCATATCATGTGATTCTTTGATAAATTATTTGATGACAAAGTCATTGAAGGAGCTCTATATACACAAACTTCTGCTCTTGCAGATAATAAGTTGTAGATTAGATCACAGTTTTTCTAAATGACTGACAGCTGTCACAGATACTAACTCAAACTCAAACACTTTGTAATTCAACATCGCAAACGTTGTTTGATGTCAACTACCAAATTTGATGTTGATCTGGTTAGGTCTCTCAGAGGAATTTGTTAAAATACAACATTTGTAAATGGCTTTACTTTGCGAAAATTTTGCACAGTAAATTCAAAATGGCTGACTTCCTGTTGGACTTAAGGTATGGATACAAGAGGTTTTCTTTTAAGTCTGGAGATGTTACATCTGCCTACTAAATGTCATATACCTACATTAAATTTAATGTTTGGGGCTTTGACTTTGACATTTTGTAGGGGGCCATTCAGCCATTTTGACACACCCAAGCCCAATTATACATTTGAAGCATTCTTTCAGGTTTTGAATAGTTGCAGATCTTTACAGTGACTTCAACATTTGGGCAAATGTATAAAAATATCTTCTTGAAGTGTAAATTCTGACATGGATGTTCTCAGATCGCTAGAGAAATATCATCTGCAGTTTCTAGTTATAAAAAACATAAAAAACATCTTTATTTGAAACAGTGTTTTAAATAGTTCTGAATCCTGATTAGAAATATTTTAACAAAAGCAGTTTTTCATCATCACTGGATCATCGTCCATCAGGTCAGTTTACAGTAGAAACAGTCTCTTACCTTGGGTCTGAGGGTCCAGGTTCATTCCTGAAGAATAGAGGAACATCTTTGGAGAAGTCACTCTTCATAGACAGACAGTCTGATGCTGGATACTCTGCTGCCTGTCTGTGGTCTGACCACAGGACGCTGTAACATCACCAAGATGTTTTTATTCATATCATGTGAATCTTTGATCAGTTTTTTGATGACAAAGTAATTGACGGAACTCTAAATACACAAACTTCTGCTCCTGCAGATAATAAATTGTAGATTAGATCACAGTTTTTCTAAATGACTGAGCGGCTGATACATATACTAACTCAAACTCAAAAGCTTCGCAATTCAACATCGCAAACGTTGTTATAAGTTACCTACCAAATTTGAAGTCACACTGGTTAATCCTCCCGGAAAAATGTATTACACTAAAACATCTGTAAATAGCTATTCCTGTCAACGGTTATTTCTGCCTACCAAATTTCATACATCTACATTGAATGTAAAGTTTGGGACTCTGACATTCACATTTTCAAGGGGGTAAGCTTGAGCCATTTGCCCACATTCAATCAGGCTGTATAATTCTTCAATAATTTACAGAAAAGCTAACAGACTAATTGAATTTCCCCTCAGGGATAAATAAAGCAATTTTGAATTTGAATATCAGCTATCACGTTTTGCCACATCTGATACATGTTCAAAGTTTTATGAATTTTCAAGAACCCCTGACACCTCATAAATGCTAAAAGTAATTAGGGGGCGCTATAGGGCTGATGATCATTAATGCAGCAATACATTTAGTCATTAGCCAAGAAACAGTCTCTTACCTTGGGTCTGAGGGTCCAGGTGCATTCCTGAAGAATAGAGGAACATCTTTGGAGAAGTCACTCTTCATAGACAGACAGTCTGATGCTGGATACTCTGCTCTCTGTCTGTGTTCTGACCACAGGACTCTGTAACACCACCAAGATGTTTTTATTCATATCATGTGAATCTTTGATAAATTATTTAATGACAAAGTCATTGAAGGAGCTCTATATACACAAACTGCTGCAGATAAATTGTAGATTAGATCACAGCTTTTCTAATGACTGACAGTTGTCACAGATACTAACTCAAACTCAAAACCTTTGCAATTCAACATTGCAAACGTCATTAGTTGTTACCTACCAAATCTGAAGTCGCACTGGTTAATGCTCTCAGAAAAAAAGTGTTAAAAAACAACATCTGTAAATGCCTTCACTTTGCAAAAATATTGCATAGTAAATTCAAAATGGCTGACTTCCTGTTGGACTTAAGGTATGGATACAAGAGGTTGGACTTCCTGTTGGACTCAAGGTATGGATACAAGAGGTTTTCTTTTAAGTCTGGAGATGTTACATCTGCCTACTAAATGTCATATACCTACATTAAATTTAATGTTTGGGGCTTTGACTTTGACATTTTGTAGGGGGCAGCCTTGAGCCATTTTGACACACCCAAGCCCAATTATACATTTGAAGCATTCTTTCAGGTTTTGAATAGTTGCAGATCTTTACAGTGACTTCAACATTTGGGCAAATGTATAAAAATATCTTCTTGAAGTGTAAATTCTGACATGGAGGTTCTCAGAAAGCTACAGAAATATCATCTGTAGTTTCTAGTTATAAAAACAGATTTAAAAACCATCTTTATTTGAAACAGTGTCTATAAAATAGTTCTGAATCTTGAATAGAAATATTTTAACAAAGCAGTTTTTCATCATCACTGGATCATCGTCCATCAGGTCAGTTTACAGCAGAAACAGTCTCTTACCTTGGGTCTGAGGGTCCAGGTTCATTCCTGAAGAATAGAGGAACATCTTTGGAGAAGTCACTCTTCATAGACAGACAGTCTGATGCTGGATACTCTGCTCTCTGTCTGTGGTCTGACCACAGGACTCTGTAACACCACCAAGATGTTTTTATGCATATCATTTGAATCTTTGATAAATTATCTGATGGCAAAGTAATTGAAGGAGCTCTATATACACAAACTTCTGCTCCTGCAGATAATAAATTGTAGATTAGATCACAGTTTTTCTAAATGACTAAACAGCTGATACATATACTAACTCAAACTCAAAAGCTTCGCAATTCAACATGGCAAATGTTGTTATAAGTTACCTACCAAATTTGAAGTCACACTGGTTAATCCTCCCGGAAAAATGTATTACACTAAAACATCTGTAAATAGCTATTCCTGTCAACGGTTATTTCTGCCTACCAAATTTCATACATCTACATTAAATTTAAAGTTTGGGACTTTGACATTCGAATTTCAAGGGGGCATGCTTGAGCCATTTTGCCCACACTCAATCCCAACATCCATATCAGCTATCACGTTTTGCCACGTCTGACGCATTTGCAAAGTTTTATGAGTTTTCAAGCAACCCTGACACATCATCAATGCTAAGAGTAATTAGGGGGCGCTATCGGGCTGATGATCATTAATGCAGCAATACATTTAGTCATTAGCCAAGAAACAGTCTCTTACCTTGGGTCTGAGGGTCCAGGTGCATTCCTGAAGAATAGAGGAGGATCTATGGACTGGTCACTCTTCATAGACAGACAGTCTGATGCTGGATACTCTGCTCTCTGTCTGTGGTCTGACCACAGGACTCTGTAACACCACCAAGATGTTTTTATTCATATCATGTGAATCTTTGATCAGTTCTTTGACGTCAAAGTCATTGAAGGAGCTCTAAATACACAAACTGCTGCTCCTGCAAATAATACGTTGTAGGTTAGATCACAGCTTTTCTAAATGACTGACAGCTGTCACAGATACTAAGAGGAAGATGGAACAAAGTATTAGAATGTTTGTTAAATTTTAAATAGTAAATACATTTCAGTAGAAATCTTAATACAGAAACTCAAAATAAAAACAAAATTTAAAGTTTTAAGCAGTGATGACTGCCCCCAAATCTCGTGGGCATTCTTCTAACACGTGTGAAAAGTTCATGCTTTTTATCTCTGGCCCATCAAAAATGTGAGTCATTGTGAAGAAGAAAAAGAAGAGTTCTTTCACATACAATGAGGCCTTCACATCACTCGGCCGTAAACATCTCTACAAAAACAAAAAGGTTCATCACACTTTCAGAGGCAGGACCTGAATGAGACATATAAATGAGTTAGTAGCAGCTCTCTTACTTTGTGTTTGAGGGTTCAGGTTCATTACTGAAGGTTGGAGGATGATTGTTGTCCTGGTCACTCTTCATAGACAGGAAGTTGGACACAGGAGGCTCTGCTCTGTCCTCCTCTTCTTCCTCCACACAAACACTCATCTTGTGGACTTCAGTCAGTCTGAGAGATAAACCAGAAACACTGACTGTGAGATTAGAAAGCAAGATTCAAGAGAAACAAGTCTGTTCAAGAACCACAGCAACAAGAGAAAACACCCAAACAAGTTAGTATCTCTCAGTTTTCTCACTGAAAAGGATATAATTAATTTTTTTTTTCATAATAATAATAATAATCATAAATTCCCACTGACCCCCTTCAGTAATGTTCAGTGGCGTGTCATTCAACACAATGCTCCTCACCCTCTTCAGTAGGACTGGTTCAGTATTATGGGGGGACAGAAGGGACTGAACCTGAAGTTGCATCTGCTGGTCTTGACACCAGGAGCTGGGACTACTGGTTTAGTATGAATAGCTTGTGTTTACCTGCATTTATTACATGTCAGCTAAAAGAGGAGTGAAATGCAAACACTCAAGACTTTTCTGTGAATATATTAGCGGTAACTAATGTTAGGGGAGCAATAGTAACATTAACCTGTTTCATTACAGGTTCATTTCCACCACTCATGGACTAGATCCACCTTTTTATGAAAGATTAAGTGGTATTAAGTGGAACTGAAATCAGCCCCAACTGTGAATATTTTTAAATCCAGGTAAAAAACACTTCTCTTCTCCTGTGCTTATGATTGAGCTCTTTATTTCAAAGCACTTTAAATTGTAATCTTTCATTTGCACTCTATGTCCTTTTAATGATTTTAAAGCAAATCATTATTTTATGCTGCAATCTTATTTTTAATGCTCTATTATAGTATTTTATTTCTCTCTCTTTCTATGTTTCTGTACATTGTTTTTATTATTAGTGTGTGTGTGTGTGTGGTGGGGGGGGGGGGTATGTATGTGTTGGATGATTGGGTTTTATTTTTATTTCTCAAATTCCATGTTTTTTTCAATTTTTTCTGTTAAATGTTTCTTTTATGTAAAGCACATTGAATTGCCACTGTGTATGAAATGCGCTATATAAATAAAACTGCCTTGCCTTGCCTTGCCTATATTGTCGCCTTTTCAGTTTTCTCCCTTGTCTTTCTTGTCTCTGTTTTCGTTTATGGATCCTGCTTGTATTTTAAGAAGCTGTTCTCCTCATTGCTACTGCAGCAAATGTCACACCCGGTTGTAGGCAGGACTGAACCATTTATGTAAACAGAGGAGGGAGTTTGATGAATACAGAGGCTTTAGATGTTTTTTAATTTTAGTTTTTGCAAAAAAAATAAAAATAAACCGTTTTTAGTGAGTAGGCCTACAATGTAAATATAATATTATTTTGATGTATATTAATGATGAATGATGACAGGTTAATAAAGAAAGAACTTGTTGTAATATATTTTAAGGCTCCTGTCAGTTAGGGGCCCTTAAAAACGTCCTGACTTTTCACCTCTGAAGTCATGAGAAGGTCTGATCCAGGTAAAGGGTTAGGGACTGATATCTCTTTTGACCATGACACCGAAACTTAGTGTTATGGGACTTTTCTATCTATACTGTGAACAAATACACTGCGTTTAGAAGAAAGTATTACTGTTGATCAATTTCTAAAACAGCAGAACAACAAAAACTTTTTTTTCAGGGAGAGCTACGTGGGAAAGAGCTCGATACAATCCCGGAAATACCACACAAACGATTCATTTTAACTCTTCAGTCCTCAAAGAGGAAACTGACTGAGACTTTCACGGTGAAATAAGGTTTTATTAACACTCACCTTCCGTCATTGGTTATAATTTAGGGAACATGACCTGGTAAAATAATGCAAAATCACAGGGACAGGGTAATTGAAAAAGACATAATTACTTTATTGTATATATAACCTGTCCATGCGTCATTTTTATGAGGCCTACAGTCTAATAATTAACAATGATACAGGCCTACATACCAAACACTTGACATAGGCCTATGCTTTAACTCAGGTAAATATCATACCTGATAACGCTTAAACTGCAAAGATGTATTTGGCCGCAAGTGTGATTATTAGATTAAAATAAATGTTAAAGTTTCACAAAGACATATCGTCGCTATTACAACTGACATCAACTTTTTTTCAGCGACAGCTCCGTGAGAAAGAGCTCGATATCAACCCGGAAATAGCACACAAATAAATTAACTCCCCGTTTTATTACTTCTCTTTATACCCACAGAAGTTCATTTTGACTCTTCTCCACTTTACAATCGTCAGAGATTAAACTGACTGACACTTTCATGGTGAAATAAGGTTTTATTAACACTCACCCTTCGTCAGACGTCAGTTTTCATCCACCTACTCTGCTCCTTTGAACAATTTAGTTTCACTTTTCACATTTACAAGATCAATTTAAAAGCAATATGATCAATTTGCAGCCACTTTATTAATTACAGAGCCATTAGAAAATATACGTTAACTTTTTTTCTGATGTTAGCATTTACGCTAGCGACATGACCGCTATGGATGCTGCTTGGATACAGTCGGCATAATTATTACTATAACTTATCAAATATTATAAGATAAAGATAAAGTCACAATACATGCACAGTAACAGCAGATTCAGTCATTACCTTTCTTATATACAGTCTCAATGGTCACAGGTCACAACACATCCACTCTGACACGTTCGCACTGTGTGTTTCCATGGTTACAAAAACACTCTTGTCTTTGCTGTAGACTAGTTATCAGGACTGTGGCTGTGAGTTAAATTGCTGTTTACTTAACCTTTTTTGTCCTTTTTTCTTTTTTTTTTTTTCTTTTTTTTTTTTACATATCATTGATTCACATCATTTATCAAGTAAGCAAGTGTCTAAAGTATTGTATGGCTGATTTTTGTTTCTTTTTCATTTCTGAATCTGCACACCACTTGCACAATAGCATGTAATATAGCTATTTAACTGACAGTTTGTGTTTTGCTTGTGTTTTCTGTTTTAGACGCCCTGACACTACAAATGGGGACTGCAAACGAATTTGCCTTTTCTCAGGCAGATCAGAAATGGCTGCATTACACCCCAGACCAGTCAGGAGGGGCTGGATGCCCTCAGAAGCTTTGAAATTTGGTGAAATGTATTGATTAAATAAATGAATGTTTGTTTGTTTTTTAAAATCGTGTGGATTTGTCATTTGCTATTAGATAAAAACCTGTTTAATAAAACCCATCATATTTAGGCCTATGTCTATAACACCCTGACTGTAGATAAAGCAGGATTTGTATTATTATTAGCCTATTTTTTATGTAGGCATATTTAGTAATTGTTGTGGTTTAATATTATTATATTTAATATTTAAATATCATTGAAAGCACGCTGACCTTTAGCCTAGTTAGGTTGAAATGTCAACATTGTTTCAATATTTCTGTTAGTTGAGATACTGTTGAAATTCCGTTGATCTTTAGTTACTAAATCAACGTTGTTTCAATATTAATTGAGGGTGCAAACTGATGTAGAATCAACATCAGAGTTCAACGTTGTTTCAATGACTTAACGTTGATAATGAAATGTTGATTTAACATTGTTTCATTGACTCTTTGCTCTCTAAACTCCTGATTTGTCAGCCAATGTTATAAATATATTTGGATAAGAGCTGTCAGCGTATACGCGATATGATTAAGGCGAGCGTAACACTTTTTAAAAAATGTTGTTTGTTTTTATCATGTTAATCATGCTGCTCACTGACTCACTCACTCCCATTACCCTCATCATATGAATGATGTTAAACATTTTGAAGCATAAATAACATTTTGGATTGGTTATAATTTAGGGAACATGAGCTGGTAAAATAATGCAAAATCCCAGGGACAGCTAGGGTTACAGAAAAATACATTTTTTTTTATTGTATACTATATAACCTGTCCATGCATCATTCTTATTGGCCTACATATCAAACACGTGACAATAGTAGGCCTATGCCTTAACTCAGGTAAATATCATACCTGATCATTTTAGCCGCAATTATAGTTATTTGATTAAAATAAATCTTACATTTTCAGAAAGACATGCTGTCAATACAAAGGATATAAAGTTATCAGTATTTGAACGTCGTGGCTTTTTTTGTCGTTTGATCCAGAGGAAAGCAGACGTGTCTGTAACTGCGTGTGCGCGCTCCCGCGGACGGAAAACACTTTGGCAAAACGTGCAGTAACTTTTCTACCTACAGACTACTGTGAACAAAGGGTGTGCATTTTTATTAAGTTATTACAGTTTATCAATTTGTAAGACAGCAGAACAACAAAAACCTTCCCTGTTCTTTCAGAAAGGCCTACGTGAGAAAGAGCTCGATATCAACCCGGAAACACCACAAATAAATTATCTCCCCGTTGTATTACTTCTCTTTATACCCACAGAAGTTAATTCTGACTCTGCTCCACTTTACAACCGTCAGAGATTAAACTGACTGAGACTTTCATGGTGAAATAAGGTTTTATTAACACTCACCCTTCGTCAGACGTCAGTTTTCATCCAACTGCTCTGCTCCTTTGAACTATTTAGTTTCACTTTTCACATTTACAAGAAATCACATGATCCTGCAGGGCGGACAGGCTCTAAACTCTTCCTCCTTTGTCATCCAGTATTTCCTTAAATGTATCTTATCGAGTGTGTGTTTGGATTTCAACCAGCAGTGTTGTAGTAATATAAAACTAATTACAATCAGCGTCCCTTGTGATACTATGAAGGATAAATAAAGCTGTCCTCCCTTTTTTAGAGATTTTTAGAGACACACAGGCACAAGTAGGAAATGCTTAAAGGACTCTGCCCCTTCAGTACATTATATAATCAAAATACATTTTGTGCAGGTGGATTCTGATCAGGAGGTTACTTGAAACGGGGTACAAGCTTTAAGTATATATGTCAGACTACTTTAAAACATCTAAAACAATTTCATCACAGGCACCGCACACTCACACAGGTGTTCAGTTTTGCAAAATCTAAAATTTCCAGTCATTATTAAAGACAACACGACTGCAAATATAAGTCCAATATATTGAAATGTGAAGTAGAAGTTATCATAGATTGAATCTTAAACAAATATTCACATCTAAAAAATAAAAAAAATTATCGCAGTACTAATACTTCATATGGCAGTATGAACGTAGTATTAGTACTTCATATGGCTGTATGAATGCAGTATAAGTACTTCATATGGCTGAAAGCAACTAAACGCACCCAGCAGTGATCTAAGCTCCGCCCCTCCCACCAAACGGCCCACTTTATCAAACGCACCCAGCAGTGCTCTAAACTCCGCCCCTTCCACCAAACGGCCCTCTCTACCAAACGCACCCTGCAGCTCTGCTTGTAGTTACGGCTGATGACCACCGGAGGGCGACATTTGACCAGAAACAGCAGATTTTTATATTTAAAACGAGAAAATATCTAATTTATATTACATTTAAATTGGCTGTTTAGAAAAATAAGACATATAAAAAAGAGTGTGGAGTATAATTAAACATTTACACATAAATAAATAATTTTCTCTCTTTTTTTTTAAACAAAATGTTTTTAAAATGTAATATCAGTAAATTTTATTAATTTAAGTTTTCATGAAGTAAATTATGTTTTTTAAAATATTAATAAGATAAAATAATGGTTCTTTATTTCATTTTGTACAATATTTAAAACATCTCATTATATATGTGTGTGTATATGTATCATATATTAGATATTTTCTGATGTTAAAGTCAAAATCTGCTGTTTCTGGTTAAATGGCGCCATCCTGTGGACATCAGCCGTAACTACAAGCAGAGCTACAGGCAGATTTATAAACTGATGGAAGGTTTTTTTAATTATCATTTTATTAGATTGTAACATATTTATATATGTTTATTTTATTTTGGTAGTATGAACGCAGTATTAGTACTTCATATGGCTGTATGAACGCAGTATTAGTACTTCATATGGCTGTATGAACGCAGTATTAGTACTTCATATGGCTGAAAGCAACTAAACGCACCCAGCAGTGATCTAAGCTCCGCCCCTCCCACCAAACGGCCCACTCTACCAAACGCACCCTGCAGCTCTACTTGTAGTTACGGCTGATGTCCACCGGAGGGCGACATCTGACCAGAAACAGATTTTTATATTTAAAATGAGAAAATATCTAATTTATAATATATTTAAATTGGATGTTTAGAAAAATAAGACGAAAAAGTGTGGAGTGTAATTAAACATTTACACATAAATAAATAATTTGTTGTTTTTTTTTTTAAACAAAATGTCTTTAAAATTGAATATCAGTAAACTTTATTAATTTAAGTTTTCATGAAGTAAATTATATTTTTTAAATAGATCAGATAAAAAACAATGCAGAGTCACAAGGATCATTGTAGAGACATGTCTATCACGTAATTGCCATGCCTTATTTCGCTACAAACTACACTTCTTTTGGCCACAGTTGTGATAATGTGTGATAATTGTTTGTATATGCATATTATGACCGTTTAATCAAAAGAAAATTAGACGTTTTATAGCGCTACCGCTCAACGGGCTGCTGTGCGCGCTCCCGCGGCCACAAATCAGATTCTGGCAGACGATCACTTTTTGGCACGACACCTGTCTGTCCTCCCCGCCTGGATTGAACCTATAAACTTAAAACTTAGTGAGCTACAGAGTCTCACATATCACATATTTAGATGAAAGAATGTCCTTAAACCTTCAGACTGTCTTTGCAGCCATAAAAATACAGATCATCAGTGTGTGTAAATGTGTTTAATTTCTTGTCCTTTCAGGCTAAAGAGCTGCAGACTCTACACAACCTTCGCAAACTCTTCGTTCAGGACCTCAACACGCGGGTGAAGAAGGTACAACTTCAGTGGAGAAATGACTTACCTGTAGTTGTGCACACTTTAGTTTCATCACCTGCTGTATTTTTTAGTTTTTAGAGTGCAGAGCTCGACTGTGAGGAAGGACTTGGCAACGTTGCCCAGAAACAGAAGATTTCCTTCCTGGAGAATAATTTGGAACAGCTCACCAAGGTCCACAAGCAGGTGAATATAACACATTATTATACATAAAATCAGAAAGGCATGCTTAATTTAAAATACTAACACTATACACTCATGTACTTTTCGCTGTCATCATCCACTGTCGTCCCCCATCAGCACCTCCATCAGAGCCGGAGGCGTCTACACCCATAACTGAAACCACAACAGCAAATTAACCCTGTGAGTAAAATCAAGCTTTGAGTTATTACCTTAGTGAAAGTCACAAAGGGTGACAGCATGCTAGATTTGTAAATGTCTTGATAGCCTTTTGCAAAAAATTATGGCATAAAAATACTTAAAAATAGGGTTCATATTTATGTCTTCATTTTCATTTTTATATCCCAACTGCCTTTTAAATTTGTATACTTTTGTTTAAATGTTCTTTTATTAAATGTAATGTAACTTTTAAAGTTTAAATGTTAGTACAGCACTTTGAAAGTTATAAAATACATACAAATTAAAATGAAATACATTTATTTTGGCCAATTCTGCATGAATGTTTAAAAATTTCTGCTATAATATTACATGCATTTGTTGATAATTTAACTGAAAATATTTGTTTTAGTGTCTTTTTTGTTGGAATAATCTAAATAAAACTAAAGCTTTCTTTCTTCCTGCAGACAGACCACGAGCAACTCAACGCATGCCCATCACGCCACGAGTCCCGGCCCTCGTTTTTTTGTGTGAAAACAAAGACTTCTACGTCGTCTTGTTCATGATATAATCTTTTTAATCCCTATACATATACAGTATTTCCCTCTGTAACATTGCACATCATCATCATCACCATCATCATCATCAGTTTTTGGACAGAACAGACAGATGGGGGTCATATTTTGGTCAGGTCACGAGTAAAATTAATAAAAATAATCAATAAATAATAGAAAAATCTTCTTCACACAATCACATATAAAGTTCTACATATTGAATACAACAATGTAACAGGACGGTTAAACCATTGTATCTGTACAAATAGATTTTTCACGTGTTTTTTTTCTCACATATTTCACATACTTTATGATATACTGCACTTTTTGGCCAACATTACAGAAAAGCGGAGCGGTTACAGATGTAACCCCCCCCCCTGCTTCTCTGAAGTCTCTTAAAGGTTCCCGAGAGTGACGATGTTCATGAGTAACGCTTCTCGTCTCCTAACCTGGGCCAAATAATATTTAAAAAATATCTTTTATAGGTGACTTTAGGAGCAGCGTAGTGGTTTTAAGTTGGTGCTGCTTCATGTGATTAATCTAATAAGACTTACTGGTAAATATGATTTGTCCCAGGTGTCGTCTTTTTTTAAATTTTTAATACACGATACTCAGATTCAGCTTCAGTAAATTCCTTTTTTACCTCTCTCTCTTTCTTTCTCTCGCGTTCAAAGATGATGCTGGCCGGCGGAAGATATTTAATTTTATAAAGCCAACACACTGCACACTTTTACTGCAGAGAAGAAAAAAAGAAGAATGAAATCAGGTGACGTTAACAAACACTCTGATAAACAACAAAGTCAGGGCTAGGTTTTTTTCAAAAAGCACCCTTTGACTAGGCCCATATCTTTGTGCTATGATCACTGACAATGGAGCAGATGCTACTGTTCGGCCGAGTCTGTAATAATGCAGATAAAGTTGAAAATGTTGGTTAATGCATCAGAAAAAAAAACATCCAATTTTAATGTTCCTAAACTTTTGCTATATTATTAAAATCTTGTTATTAACACTGATTTCAATGAATCTCCGTCATGTGGCATTCACAGGACGATTTTAAAGTAGGGAAAAATAAAATCTCTGAACTCTTGGATGCAACTTTAACTCTCAAACCCTTCCAAGTAAAAAAAAAATCTAAAGCATATGAATAAACAAATAAAAAATACCACATACGGAAATTAATATAGTGATTATTTAAATTCCCATGTGGTTTGTCGTATCCTACGATTAAGTGCATTTCTATGATTTGTTCCACGTCTGATATGAAACTACAGTTTTCTAACACATTAGCCATAAAACTTATATACTCTATTATGTATATACAGTCATGTCCTTCTATATATACATATATATGTGTATAAATATGTCATGTATTGACCCCTAGGAGAAGCCACGGACTCTCAATTTTATCATTTGTGTGCACAGATTACTTAATTCGTGACAAGGAATGTTAGCATGTTCACGCTGTGTGCTCTCTACAAAAGAGGAACAGGCACAATATATAAATCAAGGGCACTAATTAAGCAATCTGTGCACACAAATTATTAAATTAAGAGCACAAATTGTTAATCTGAAAGTACAAATTAGTCAATTTAGTCTTTTTTTCCTCCTCCATGGCTCCTCCTTTGGGGTTTTCTGCCCCCTAGTGGTCAAAAAAGTGCTTTATACAACTACAATGGTGTGAAATCTTCCCCTGCTGTACACATGATTTCCATCAACTTTTTCTACTTACTTACTTTCAAAGCACTTTTTTGCTGTTTACAGAGTAATTGTGATAAAAGAGAGCACCAGCAAGTTCTTAAAAAGTGGTTAAATGATAATCGTCTTACACAGCAATCGCAGAAATGTCATTTTGCTCCATTTCAGACGTTCAGACAGGATAATATGATATGGGTTTTTTTTTTTTTTTAAATTCGAAAGGATTGTGAGCCAAAATGGAGGAAATAAAAACATGATTTATCCGCATTATTATTAGCATCTGGTCTAACGTAGTCAAAAGCTGCAACGTGGGGAAACCGAGCCCTGGTCATTCAAGCACAGTTTCAACACAGATGCACACACATTCTCATGCATCCTCAAACCTTTCACGCAAACCACACCTTTCACGCACCCAACACACAAATACCCAACAGGAACAGACGTACACGGTGTCCGCTAATGTGTTTGTTTGTTGTTGTTGTTGTTTTTTTTACACCCAGGAGTCGGGGGAGCCGGTGAACTTGTTCGCCCTGTTTGAAGGCCTCCGCGTGGTGGAGTAGAAGTCCACGTAGTTGGTGTTGGCTTTGAATCGGAGCGTCTGGCTGGCGTAGCCATCGGGGGGGGAGGAAGGGGTCAGGTGGGCCGGTTCATCCTCGTAGGGCTCCTCTCCGTAGCCTTGTGGGGACGACAGGTACATTCTGTAGCTGTTGTAGTTCTTCCTGTTGGGTTCGTCGTAGAATGGCTCCTGGTGCTGCGAGAAGAGAAATATTAAGATTTATTGGTCTGGAAGTCGTTATAAAGCTGAGAATTCACAACTTTAACCCAACTTAAGTGTGTAGTTGGGAAGAAAATGTCTTTGTCCTGCAGATGCTAGTGTGGCTGTGGATGCTTTTAAAAGGTGTAAACATGGTTACAGCAATTTTGCTTCTTAAATTGTTCTGCCTTATCGTTTTAGGTTGCAAAAACTTCATGACTGACTTGTGATATTTGCTTTGGGGAGCTCCTAAAACTTTTATTATATGTAAATGTCGAGCTATTTTGATTGTAAATACATGCAATCAATGTATGTCTGACTATATTTGTGGAGAGGTGAACACTGAAAATAGCTTTAACCCAGCTAATTTGTGTAGTTTCATTATCTTTTACAAAGGAATATGTTCTTTTTTTTTGTCATGTATACTTGTTTCCAATAGCATGATTAGGTTTTAAAAGTTGCTAACAGGTTAAAGAAATACTGATTTATTTTGGGTCTTAAACCTTTAAGACTTGTATCTTCTTAGGTTGCAAAATTTTCATGAACTTAGGGACTTAAACACTTTGGGATAGATGTAAATGGTGAGGATATGTGATTGCAAATACGTATCAATGTGTGCCTGATCCTACATTTGAGAAAACACTGTTTATGTTAGATTATATTACATTAGATATTCTTTATTGTCTGCAAGGGGAAGTTCATTCTGCTTGTTTTTAATTAAATAACTTTAATAATCTTGCAAAGGATGACGACTGACATATGCATGAAACTGTGTAAGAAGTAGTGCTGTAAGTAACAATTATTTGCATTCTTCATTAAGTCTGATTCTTGCTGATTTGTTAGCTCCCAAATATTCAGTTTCCTATCATGGAGGACTAAGAAAATCAGCAAATATTGATATATCAGAAGCTGGAGCCAAAGAAAAGGGTTGTCAGCAGTGCAATATCTCTAAATCTCTGCTATGTAATGATGCTTTTTTTATCCTACTTTAATATTAGTTAATGTAATGACTTTTCTTACCTGAGACCTTCTCAAATCTTCTCCTGACTGGGAAGAATACGTCCCGATGAAATACGGGGTTTTCTTCTCAGACCCTAAAAAGTAGAAATTTCCCACACGAAAAAAAGGACAGACAGGAGAAAAGATGTATTTTAAACATTAATATTCATTGACTGTTTGAATGAGAACACCAGCGGTCCACATATCGATCCCTGAGGGTCGCCACATTACCAGCAAATCAACACGAACCTGTGTACTGCCTTTTGTGTAAACTGTTGTCTCCGTAATACGTGTCGAGTTGCATAGATGACTGCGCTCTCTGGTAGTTTGAACTGTGTCTTCTTATCCCGAGCATCGCTGGCGAGGATGTTGCGCTACCACCTAAAGACAAAAAACACAAATATATATCATTCTTAACGGGAATCTTTATTTTAGACGTGTTACAAAATGTGGGTTCGGCCTCGCTCACCTGATTGGATGACAGGGGACATCTGCATAGGGCTGGTGGGCAGGGTCGGTTGTGAGCGGTAGCGGTCTCGCTCCAACGTGGAGACGGGAGTGACGAAGTGAGTGTAATTCCATCCGTCCTGCACACACACAAACACACACACACACATATTTAATCTACATTCATTCATCGTCATGTTTAATCTGGAAGCTTTCGTGCAGGATTTTAATATTTCTGATATTTGGACTCTTTTCAAGTTGATGTGCAATTCCTGCTTTTGTGATTAAAGTATCCAATCTGGAAACAAAGGTTATAACAAATGGACTTTTTTCGTAACATCTGTTCTTAGATGTGAATTGAAAGCATTGTTGTTGTTGTTGTTTTTTGTTAGATGTGTCTGGTGTTACTGACCTGTTTGTAGAGGCTCCTCAGCTCTCTGTACTGCCACAGCGTGTTCAACACCTGAGCTGCTGCCTTCACAACCTTCATCGAGTACCTTCAACACCAGCACACACACAGCATATTACACGTATGATTATCAGTATTATTAAACAATTGCAGAGATTGTCCAGTTAATTACTAAAGTCAGAAAGGCCCCAAACTTCCCAACTAGCCTGTGCAAAACAAATTATTCCTAGTTACGTGATTTATTAGAGGTTTAAGACAGAAAATAACCAATTTAATCATTTTTTGCAGTCAAATTGACATCTAAAAAAGACTTCAACTTGAAATTATGCTGCTAAAATCTCTCTAAATATAGTTTTTTTTTCTCCCCTCTGCTGTTTCGTACCCTTTCCCTCGTCCTTTGCTGATGTCCACCAGCTTCTCGATGCCTCCGCTGTCGGCTAAAGCTTTGGCGTTCTCCATGTTGCGGCTGGTGACCTCGTGCAGCGTGCAGCAGACTGACGCCACTGTGTCATCCGACAACACCGGCGGATTGCCGCCAGGCAGCCGGTTCACCAAATCCCGCATGGCGTACTTTCCTGCAGGAGGAGATGCAAAAATCTTCAGTGACAAATAAGGGTTGGCAAGATGAGCAATACAAAAATATCTTTAAAAAATAGTTTTAAAAGCAGCATCAGGTTTGTCAAAAATGTACACTTGGTATTTTTGTTGGTTTTATATCATTTGAAATGACAATTGCACCTTTTTTTTTTTTTAACCAAAAGTAAAACTGAATGCTCCTGAAAATGTCAAATGGTGTAACCACAAAAGAATGATCTCCATGATTCCCCAGATTAAATGTAATATTTAGAACAATTGTATTCCATTACCTTTATTTAATATAAAAAGTTAAAATGTAAGATCATGCCAAACTAGTTGATATGGTGTTTTATTGAGAATTTACTGTTTTTAAGCAAGTTTGATTATTTGGTACAAAGTTTTTATGGTTACACCACTTCGATTTTAACCCCTTTAAATTTGACTAAACCATGGACATGGTCACTGGTCACTGAATATTTGTTTGTGTTGTGTTGAACGGCAGCAGAAGGATTATTGCACCATTTCATCTCCTCAGCTGTTGTCCACAAGGGGGCGACGTGTTATCACTCATGTGTAATCACACATGTACTTGTGACACACTGTGATGTAACATGAACATCTTGAACAAGCTGTTGATGTTCCTGCCATAAGTGTGAAGATGATCTTTTCACAGTTTGAGTGATCTGTTTGTGTGAGTGTATGAGTGTGTAGCTGAGTATGTGTGTGTCTGTTTGGACCTATCAGCTCCTTGTTCCGGCCGTCCAGCGCCATGTTTCGGAGAGCGGTGGCGACGGAGCAGACAACCCGGTCATTGTCCATCCTCAGCAGCTCCACCAGGATGGGCAGACCTTTCTCCTTACGCACCGCCGCTCGGATGTAGGCCGAGAACTGGACACACATGCACGCAAACACACACACAAGTTTAATGCTGAAAGACTTCATTTGAATCTTCACTCTGGTGAAAAGAAAAGGGTGAAAACTAGACTGAGTAACTCCTTGTGTGGTATCAATCCACAAAGATGCCTTCAGGTGAAAATGTAGCTTCAAAGTGTCCTTTTTTAAAATCTTGTTTATCCAGCAGAAAAATTCTTCAAAATCCGAGTCAT
Organism: Scomber scombrus; assembly: GCF_963691925.1. NCBI lineage: Eukaryota > Metazoa > Chordata > Actinopteri > Scombriformes > Scombridae > Scomber > Scomber scombrus. Next base: position 2,889,065 of record NC_084993.1, on the reverse strand, counting down.
GATGCTTTTACTTGATAATAAAGATGAAAAGGAGACTTCGCTGCAGAGGAACAACAAAGCCACTCAAATTTGGGAGTTTCGTGTGAGCTTTGATTCCAACTGAAGCATAAAAATCTTCACTTATAGGATTAAGAAATTCTTCAAATCTAAAACTACTTCAATACTTTGGTTTGGCCTTTTATAGTTTTAGGAGAAGGTGAGTCATTACCTTCCAGTTTCCAGCAGAGAGGTTCTGCAGCGACCCAGCGGCGCCCTCCAGCGTAGCCGGGTTCGAGCTCTCGGCCAGCAGGTTGAGGTACGGCTTCACCACCATCGGGTGCCACAGCAGCTCCGCTCCTCTCATCGTCTGGGAGAAACCTGGGATCGGCCCGACGCCGTCCCACTGCAAGAAACACACAGAACAACATGAAGAATATATTAATGGGTGTGTTTTAAACTCTGAAGATCTTCCTAACAGGGTTGGGAAGATTACAGATAGTTCAGGTGTTTTTCTTGGATACTGACATTGGATATAAGGGAGATAATTTCTTATAAAGCAACATTTATCTCTCATTTGTAAATGTATTCATTAGTTCATGTAGATTTTGGAATATAAAATGAAGATATTTGATGAATGAAGTGGGTTTAATTGGTTCATTTCTCACTCAGCCCGCCCCCCTGGCCCCTTTTAGCAAGGTTTGGGACAATCCCCCACCCTTCCCCATTTTTGACTTTTTCGACACTCTGTCGTTTTTTTAAATTTTTGCACTCTTTGGAAAATCCTTCAAAATTTCATAAAGGTGTATTTTAAGGTATTTTTTCTTCATTGATCAATACAGTCACTCTTAGTCGAGGTGGTTGAAACTGCACTTGAGCTAAAATCACTAAAATTTGGATTTTGCTCCTCTAGTGACCGGCAATCATAATACAACATAAAAAGAGTAATAAAACCAAACTCCAGGCTTCAAAATGTCAATGAAGAACTCACAGAAGCTAAATCCATCTTTTTCTTCACTTAAGACTGATAAAAGACATGATAAAAACTACTAAAAATTCAAGTCATTGTTGTACTGTAGCATCTACCAGACCTGACAAAGCAAATCTCAATTATCATCATAAACACAAATATCTCCACTAAATAGATTTCACGGATGATGTATCAGGGGAAATTAAGATCTCAGGTTTTCTCTTCTCTCTTTAGGGGATTTCTACTAAGGAAATTAATTGCCTACCGCCTCCTTTCATTTAAAAAATAAATAAAAAGATGACATTAATAAATCTGTAATGAGATGCTAAAATGTGACTCCACTTATCCCAAAAAAAAAAAAAAGGCATCAAATTTGATCATTTTAGAGCCGGGATCAGATGAGATGATGCAACGAGGGAAACACGTTTACTCAGCGAACAAATAAGACACAAAACATTTCTCTCGCTGCCTAATTAATGAGTTTAAATCGAGCTGTTCGCTGAGAAAACTCAATTATCTTCATCTTTAGAAGGAGAGCGAAGGTATTTGTATTCACTAATGTTTACTACAAACACTATTTTCCTTCCTGCCTGTCTTCTCTTCCTTCATTCATTTCTTCCTTCCTTCTTTTCCTGTTTTCCTTCCTTCCTTCCGGTCTTCTTTTCGTTCCATCCTTCCTTGCTGTCTTCTTTTCCTTCATTCATTTCTTCCTTCCTTCTTTTCCTGTTTTCCTTCCTTCCTTCCGGTGTTCTTTTCGTTCCATCCTTCCTTGCTGTCTTCTTTTCCTTCCTTCCTTTTTTCCTTCAATCATTCCTTCCTTCCTGTCTTTTTCCTTCCTTCCTGTCTTCTTCTCCTTCCATCATTCCTTCCTTGCTTCCTTTCTTCCTTCCTTCCTCCCTCCTTCCCTCTCTCCTTCCTTCCCTCTCTCCCGTGTTCCTACCTTGTCGTCGGGCCAGCCGCCCCTCTTCCTGCCGCGCCTCCTCTTGCCCCAGCAGAGGTAGTCCAGCTCCTTGGCCGGGGAGGAGAAGCCCAGCAGGGTGTCCAGCTCCTGGTTGCCTAGGAGACGAGAGGAGGGCATCTCCACCTCGAGCCGGTACGAGAGGTTCCTCAGGGTGCAGACGCTGTTCTCCACGATCTGAGGAAGGAGATAGGAGACATGTGGGTGTTAATATCCAAGGAAGGAAGGAGGGAGTGAAGGAAGGAAGGAAGGAAGGAAGGAAGGAAGGAAGGAAGGGAGGGAGGGAGGAAAGATGGAAGGAAGGAAGGAACTAAGGAAGGAACTAAGGAAGGAAGGGAGGATGGATGGAGGGAGGAAGGAAAGACAGAAAGGAAGGAGGAAGGAAAAGAGGGAGGGAAGGAAGGAAGGGAGGGAGGAAGGACAGAAGGAAGAAAGGAAGGAAAGAAGGAAGGAAGGAAGGAAGGAAGGAAGGAAGGAAGGAAGGAAGGAAGGAAGGAAGGAATGAAAGAAAGAATGAAGGAAAGGACGGAAGGAATGAAAGAATGAAGGAATGAAGGAATGAAAGAATGAAGGAATGAATGAAGGAAGGAAGGATAGTGGGCCGGATTGGACTCCTTGGCGGGCCAGTTCTGGCCCATAGGCCTCATGTTTGACCCCCTGCTTTAGAGTAAAGGCCATGAAGTCAGTAGAAGGACGAACATCCACATAAATAATCACACTGAGCATCAATAAGATTTAAAATAGCCGCATCAATTTCAAGTCACTTTTTATTTAGATCAATATCAGAAATTGGCACAAATTGTCCTCGCGGGGTTTTTACAATCTGTCCGGCGAACGTCAGCATCTATACTTAGACTGTTGACTCACATGAGCAAAAACTTTTAATGGGGTTACTTTTTGAACCAGTACTTTAACCAGTACAATGGTTTCTATTTGTTAACTTGCACTTTATTAGGTCACGTGATTTTATAACAGTTTTAGTATCCTTATTTATTTTTAGACATTACATATATTGTTTTTTAACTTGCTATTGGTTTTATTTACTCTTAGATCTCTTGTCTTTTTATTGTCGTTTGTTGCTTTATTATGTAGTGTGTAGTAGAGGATTTAGTAGTAGTAATAATAGCAGTGATGGGGAGAGTAGTGGAGTAGTTGTGGGAGCTTATCGCCCATTTTTTGACAGAAAGAAAGGTTAACTTATACATTTCATTGTAGTTTCTGGTGTATAAATGTGACTCGGTGTGTTTCTAAATGACAAAAACAAGTGTGTGTGTGTGTGTGTGTTTATTTGTGTGTGTTTTTTTTTGTTGCACCTTGCTGTCGTAGTCGGAGGTGTTGACGCAGGCTTTGAGGACGTGAAGCAGCGAGTCGACCAGACCCTCACAGCATCGCAACTGGCTCCTCGCCTCCTCCCCTGCTGAGCTCAGGTTCCTCACACACACACACACACACACGCACACACACACACGCACGCACGCACACACACACACACACACACACACACACAGAGAGAAAGCCACACATTAATTCAGACTGAGGTGCAGTGTGTGGATTCCCCCACAAGGTGGCTTCAAACCTGCCCGGATACAGTAAAAGTGTCGAGCTGATCGTCCAATAGGAACCTTCAGCCAGCTGCTAATGGGAGTGCTGACATGAGAAGACTGCACAACGGCGCACGCCAAGCTCCCACAATGCATTTCTATACCATCAATCTACAGCTCGCAGCCAAGTCTTAAGAGTATAGGGAATCACTGGAGGCTTCTGTGTGCAGTGGTGTAGTTTCCCTGCAGCTCAGAGTCACTGAAAGCAAAACAAGATGAGGAGAAAAGAAGGTGGAAAACAATGCACCGAGACTTCATTCTGATTGGGAAAGAAGGAAAGATGAAGGGAAGGAAAGAGGGAAGGAAAGGAGCAAGTTAGGAAAGGAAGGAAGGAAGGAAGGAAAAGAAGACGGGAAGGAAGGAGGGAAGGAAAGAAGGAAGGAAGGTAGGTAAAGACAGGAAGGAAGGAAGGTAAGGAAGATAAGGAAGACAGGAAGGAAAGATGGAAGGAAGGAAAGGAGCAAGGAAAGATGGAAGGAAGGAATGGAGCAAGGAAAGATGGAAAAGACAGGAAGGAAAGATTAAGGGAAGGAAGGATGGAAAGAAGCAAGTTAGGAAAGGAAGGAAGGAAGGAAGGAAAAGAAGACGGGAAGGAAGGAGGGAAGGAAAGAAGGAAGGAAGGTAAAGACAGGAAGGAAGGAAGGTAAGGAAGATAAGGAAGACAGGAAGGAAAGATGGAAGGAAGGAAGGAACGAAGGAAAAGAAGACAGAAAGGATGGAAGAAAAGAAGGAAGGAAGGAAGGATGGAAGGAAGGAAAGAAGGAAAACCGAGTCACTAAAAGCAAAACAAATGAGAAGAAAAAGGAAAGAAAGCACGTTGACTTAATTCTAATTGGCTCTTGACACTAGAGATTAAACCTCATCTAAAACAGACCAGTCTGCATAAAAGTGGGAAATCTGCACACAGCAGGTTTCCCACTTTGTTTAATGTATGAGGACGAGCCGCTACAGATAATCAGAGTCCGACCATCATCAGCACATTCTCCTTCCTTTAAAACTCCACAATGCAGAGATTTTATTTTATCTTTCAGAGAGAACAGAGAGAAGAGGTGCATCTCCACTATCACTACTACTGCTGCTGCATTTCAGAGAGTACAGAAATGTCCTCATGCCTCGGTGCCCAAATGTTGATTTTCAGCCTTTTTGCAGACATGGAAAAAAAGTTAGTGTCTAAATACGAACATAAATACATCCTATTACATTTAGGCTTAAGCTATTGATTTGCTTGGCTTTCAATGACTTCTGTGTTGGATATATGGATGTCCAGAAAAGTCAAGAGTTTCTCAGTCAAACATAAAAGGAGGCGTTTTTCTAATGTTTTAATATTTAACATGTTTCTAAATATTTTACATATATTGCTGTTTTTAATTCTTTGAAATCAATATTTTGTTTATATTTTAGGAAGGAAGAAAGAGAAGGAAGGAAGGAAAAGATGAAAAGAAGGAAGGAAGGAAAAGAAGACAGGAAGGAAAGATGGAAGTAAGGAAGGAAAGATGGAAGGAAGGAAAGAAGGATGGAAAAGAAGACAAGAAGGAAGAAAGAAAAAGAAGGAAGGAAGGAAGGAAGTGAGGAAGGAAGGAAAATAAGACAGGAAGGAAAGATTGAAGTAAGGAAGGAAGGAAATATGGAAGTAAGGAAGGAAGGAAAGATGGAAGTAAGGAAGGATGAAGGAAGGAAGGAAGGAAAGGAGGATGGAAGGAAAGGAGGATGGAAAAGAAGACAAGAAGGAAGAAAGAAAAAGAAGGAAGGAAGGAAAAGAAGACAGGAAGGAATGATGGAAGGAAGGAAAGAAGGACAGAAGGAAGGAAAAGAAGACAGGAAGGAAAGATGGAAGTAAGGAAGGAAGGAAAGATGGAAGTAAGGAAGGAAGGAAGGAAAGGAGGAAGGAAAAGAATACAGGAAGGAAGAAAGAAAAAGAAGGAAGGAAGGAAGAAAGAAAGAAAAAGAAGGAAGGAAGGAAAAAAAGACAGGAAGGAAAGATGGAAGGAAGGAAGGAAAGGAGGAAGTAAGGAAGGAAGGAAGGAAGGAAGGAAGGAAGGAAGGAAGGAAGGAAGGAAGACAGGAAGGAAGAAAGAAAGAAAAAAGGAAGGAAGGAAAGAATTAGAAACTGCCAATCAAGGCAACTCCGATATAACATGAACACGCAATCTGCAGCCACTTGGTGATAAATTGACCAATCACGGAGCCTCGTCGCCTTCTGCATTGAAAGGTTAAACTTCCTCTTATTGAACCGCTCCTTCCTGTTTCTGACCTCATCTGGGAAGTCCCCGTCTTCATTAAAACACGCTTAATATTTTTTAATTTCCCCCAAAGTGTCTCGTCAGTGTCTCGGCACAGATAAGCTTAGACGAGGTAATGTGAGATATTCTCCACCTGTGCGAACTCAAGAGGGAGGGATTTGAATTTTAGAGGGTTTCCTAAGAGAAAAAGCTGGATTTAACAACATTAGATTTGCTATTTTCTCTTTTCTTTTTGGGTTTCTTTGGTAAAAAAGGACAAAACGGGTGTAAAAAAAACTTAGCTGTTGACCTGTAAATCATTGGTCTCTCATGAGCTTTGATCTTTAAGCCACAAAGATCTAATTTAGCTGTTGTTTGCCACTGTATGTGTGACCAATGCATACTTTAAGACCTCATGCCTGCATAAAATCTCCATTACAGAGCCTCTCTTATTGATGGATTATACAACTGTGGGGTTTTGTTTTTTGTAGAATCATTACGATGAAAAGCAGACACACACAAAAAAGAAAGAAAGAAAAAAGGAAAAACCCAGAAGCACAGACGGCCGATAAATCCAAAAGTCGTCCTTGCATTTCCAAAAAAAAAACGATAATCAATGTAATGAGCTAACGGCACGGCTGGTAACTCAACAGGCTGAGGAAGAACGAGGCGCTTTGTTTAATGTTTTTTCATTAAGAAATGAGATTAAATTTAATTTGGAGTTTTTTGGGGGAAAGTTAAAATGTCTGCACTTTGTAAATGTGAAGAAGAGATGGTGATTAATATAAATAAACATTAATATACATAAACATTAATATACATATATATACACGTTAATATACATAAACATGCTAATTAAAGTTATTCTACAACAGGGGAAGGAAGGAAGGAAGCAGAGAGGTGATTGATAAACATAAACAAGCTCATTAAAGCTTGTGATTAACTTAAATAACAAAAGGGAAGTGTTGATTATTAAAGAGTTAGGTAAGGAAGGAAGGGAGGAAGGAAAAAAGGAAAAGAAGACAGGAAGGAAGGAAGGAAAGATGGAAGGATGAAGGATAGGAAAGAAGGAAGGAAGGACAGATGTGAGGAAGAACAGATGGAAGGATGAAGGGAAGGAAAGAGGGGAGGAAGGAAAGATTAAGGGAAGGAAAGAAGGAAGGAAGGACGGATGTGAGGATGGACAGATGGAAGGACAGATGGAAGGATGAAGGGAGGAAGGATGGATAAAAGCAGGGAAGGACGGAAGGAAGAGAGGGAGGAAGGAAGGAAGGAAGGAAGGAAGGAAGGAAGGAAGGAAGGAAGGAAGGACGGAAGGAAGGAAAAAAGGAAAGATGAAGGGAAGAAAATATGGAAGGAAAGAAGGAAGGAAGGAAGGAAGGACAGATGTGAGGAAGGACAGATGGAAGGATGAAGGGAAGAAGGATGGAGTAAGGAAGGAAGGACAGATGTGAGGAAGAAAAGAAGACAGGAAAGAAAGAGAAGAGGAAAGAAAGAAAGACAGATGAAGGGAAGAAAAGATGGAAGTACAGAAGGAAGGAAAAGAAGACCGGAAGGAAACTGGGCCAGATTGGACCCCTTGACGGGCCGGTTCTGTTACGGGCCTCATGTTTCACCCCCCTGCTCACTAGAGACCCAACAGAAGAAGAAAGGAGCGTTTGATTCGTTACCTCAGGCAGCCGGTGGTGTTGCGCAGCAGCAGCGATGACTGGAACTTCACCTTGTGGTGGTCGTCGCGGTGCGAGACGCTGCTCCAGCCAGAGTGAGGAATGACGACCGTGTTGGTGAGCGTGCTCAGAGCGTCACGGATGATCGTCATCTTCACCGCGTCGCACGACGACAGGTTCCACAGGACGCCTGCCGGGTTTAACGTACGTCAGGTTAATGCAAGATCACAAAGTTTACGTTGGTTTGGTTTAATATGTTGATCGTTGATTGTAGCTGATGAATAATATATAATAAATTTGGGTCAAATGTACACATTTCTCTTTTTTAGAAGGGGGGAAAGAAGGAAGGAAGGAAAAGGAGGAAGGAAAGAAGGAAGGAGGGAAAATGAGGAAGGAAGGACGGAAGGAAGGAAGGAAGGAAAATAAGACAGGAAAGAAAGATGAAAGGAAGGAAGGAAAATGAGGAAGGAAGGAAGGAAGGAAAATAAGACAGGAAGGAAAGATGAAAGGAAGGAAGGAAGGAAAATAAGACAGGAAGGAAGGAAGGGAGGAATGGAGGAAGGAAGGAAGGAAGGAAAGGAGGAAGGACGGAAGGAAAGGAGGAAGGAAGGAAGGAAGGAAAAAAAAAGACAGGAAGGAAGGAAGGAAGGAAAAGAAGACAGGAAGGAAAATGAGGAAGGAAGGAAGGAAGGAAGGAAAGGAGGAAGGACGGAAGGAAAGGAGGAAGGACGGAAGGAAAGGAGGAAGGAAGGAAGGAAGGAAGGAAGGAAGGAAGGAAGGAAGGAAGGAAGGAAGGAAGGAAGGAAGGAAGGAAGGAAGGAAGAAGGAAAAGAAGACAGGAAGGAAAGATGGAAGGAAGGAATTAGGACATTTTCCTTCCTTCTCAAACCTGCAAAGACGCTGATATTAAACAAATACGATGATGCAATCCCATTATCATCATTCTTTTTTGCATAAATCAGCTTTACTGTTCAGTAAAGTGCCGTTTTTATGACTGAAAGGGTTCATCGTTCTACTCCTCCATTCACAATCTCTCTTACCAAAAAGGCAGTAAACAAGGGTATTCAATATACCTTCACTACAAGCCATTTTGGAGGTCTTGTTCCTCTTAAATTGCATATTTGGCTTGTAAAATACACAATATATCATATTTATATGAAATATTGTGTGTAATATAAGCAGCAAACCGTTAGAGCTCACGCTTCCTCTCTGGATTTATAGTCTTTATGTTATAGGTTGTACACTTTACTCTGGTTTTTTATATACATTTTTAGACGTATTCTTATTTCTGATGCACCCAAACTGCTTTAAATTGTTTATTCTTATGTTTCCTTCCTTCTCACACCTGCAAAGACGCTCATACTATTGTATGAATTAAACAAATATGATCATGCAATCCCATTATTATCATTATCACTATAAAATCAGCATTACTATTCAAGTAAAGTGCAGTTTTTTATGACTGATTGCACCAAGTTTTACTTCACAATGACCCAGTTTAATTTCATATCTAGCTTATAAAATATTGCCTCTGAAGAATCCACGCTTTCTCTCTGGATTTATAGCCTTAATGTTATAAGTTGTACACTTTATTCTCCTTGTTTTGAACAGAGTACACGATTAAAAAAACCTCAAATATTGAACAATAAGGCGGAAAAAAACAACTCAAAAAGACCAAAAAACCAACAGAGATTAAGATAATCATCATCATCCATAAAAGCTTCCAAAGAACTTTATACCAGCACATATTTTTTAGTGTGGGTGTGAATCAACAGTGTTTGGAGACTCGCTCCGCTCCGCAAGGCTGCCGCAGACTAAATGTATATAAAAAATACTTTGATGTCATCAGTTTAAATGACAAAAGTCGGGAGTGATAAGAACATTTTAGGTGAAACTAGAAACATCCTGCAGCCATTTAAGTCCACTAAAGTTATGAAGTGCAGCTTTAACCCTTTACATACTGTTCATATTCTGACTCATAATTCGTCTCTTCACCAATTCACATTCATAAAAATCCCTCCATTAGTCATTAATAAATGTTTGACTCATCCTTCTATTTGATTAAAAGACATTCATAATCACTATTTTATGGTGCAGGAGAATATTTTAAAGAATATGATGAATATAGCAGCATGTTTAACCCTCCTGTTGTCCTCGAGTCAAGGAAGGAAGGGAGGGAGGAAGGGTGGGAGGAAGGGAGGGAGGAAGGGAGAAAGAAGGAAGGAAAGGAGTGAGGAAGGGAGGGAAGAAGGATGGAAGGGAGGAAGAAGGGAGGAAGGAAGGGAGGAAGGGAGGGAGGAAGGGAGGAAGAAGGAAGAAAAGGAGGGAGGAAGGAACGTAGGAGGGAGGGAGGAAAGAAGGAAGGAGGGAGGGAATGAAGGAAGGAAGGAAGGGAGGGAGGAAGGAACAGTCAAAACCGACAGGGTCAATTTGCCCCGGGAGGACGACACGAAGGATAAGTGCTGATTTTTTTTTTTTTTTTTTTTTTTTTTAAATAAATATAGGTTAAATTTGTACATTTGCATATATAAAAAATGTGTATAAGCTGCACAAAAACTTTAAAATGATGCATTTTACTTCCATTTTTGCAAAGTCCAGCTAAAAGAAAGTTTTCAAATGTCAAAAAAAATTGGTGAAATTCAATCCTGAACAATTATGTAAAGGGTTAATAATCTACATCCTAACCCGAGCTGTGCAACTACAAACTTCCCCAAAGCTTCACAACAAACTGAGGAACTGTTGTGTGTGTTTTGATGAAGAATCGAAGCCATCTTGCAGTTTCATCTCTCCTGGTACCAAACAGTATGTGCGGTGCGGCTGCAGAGCTTTTCATCTCGGCGTTCTCTGTTTTCCAAAGCACATTATCTTAGCATCTGTCCCGCGGACTGTGCCGAGATCTGTTCTGTCAACACTGCGCGCTGAGTGTTTAAGCCGCTGCCGCTCTCACCTCCCACAGAACAGCCGATGCACAGATTAACACGCTGCCAGCCAGTCAGACGGCGACGCGGACCGACGCTCAGACAGCCGGATCGCCCGGGCGATCGATGAACCGAGGCAAGCAGGCGAACACCCCACACGAAAAAAAACACCACTGAGGGATTTTAATGTGTCATGTTTTGGCATTTTGGGAGCTGATTTTTGTCAATGTGGGTGCTGCTTTTCACATGAATTAATCAATTTAGGTATAGAAACATGCACCTGAGTTAATAACTACACCTCACATAAGACTTTAATTGTACACTCTAACTATGCCACTTTGTTTTTTAGCATGATATCACAAAAACTGTTTAAAATGAGCCTTTGCTGTGAATTTAGGGCATTTTCTCATGAACTATTGCACTTACTTGAAAGAAAAATGTGCCCCACTTGTCCCCATAATGGCCTAAAACTAAGTTTATTTTTATGCAAATGTCCAGAATAAAATATTCCTGATGTTACTTAATTTATAATTTGAGAGACTAGTGCAGCCTTGGTGGAGATAATCGCTCTCAGAGTATCTCCTTTACTTTAAAGGAGCAACTTGAAGGTTGAATTTCTTACTAGATTTTGGTCAATTATGATGTTTTTTTTTTTGTGTCCATGTGGTTTAGTCAAATTTAAAAAGGTTAAAATGTGAAAATAAATGTATGAATAACTTGCACACATGATTCTTTTTTTGTGGACCCAGCATCAAATTTCTGCTTTTAAATCCATTTTGAGAGAATATATTAGAGGATTATGGCTAAAATGTCTAAGTGGTGTAACCATAAAAAACTTTGTACTAAATAATTCAACTTGCTTAAAAACAGTAAATTCTCAATAAAACACCATATCAACTAGTTTGGCATGATCTTACATTATAACTTTTTAAGAGACATAAAGGCAGAAATTTAGAGGGAGAAGGGAGATATTTAACCTTTGTGGTCAAATTGACCCTGTCTGTTTTGACTGTTCCTTCTTTCCTCCCTTCCTTCCTTCCGTCTGTTCTTCCTCCCTCCCTCCCTCCCTCTTTTCCTTCTTACCTCTGTCCCTTCTTTCCTCCCTCCCTCCCTCCCTCCCTCTTTTCCTTCTTTCCTCCCTCCCTCCCTCCTTCTTCCCTCCTACCTTCCTTCTTTCCTCCGTCCTTCCTCCCTTCCTTCATTCCCTCCTTCCCTCCCTCCCTTCCCTCCGTCCTCCCTCCCACCTTCCCTCCCTCCCTCCCTCCCTTCCTTCCTTCCTCCTTCCTTCCTCCCTCCCTCCCTCCTTTCCTTAATTTCCTCCCTCCCTCCCTCCCTTCCCTCCCTCCTTTCCTCTCTCCCTCCCTTCCTTCCTTCCTTGACTCCAACAGGAGGGTTAACCGGCCTCTTAATGAATATCCATCTAGACGTACCGGTGACCAACTCTCGCACTTCGTTGTCGGTGGTCTTCCTGAGGAGGCGCAGCAGAGCGGGAACGCCTCCGCAGTTCCTCAGCGCCACCTTGTTGTTGTCGGTGGCTTTGCCGTAAACCAGGTTCCTCAGGGCTCCGCAGGCGCTCTTCTGCACCTCGGCCGCCTTGTTATCCAGCAGGTCTACCAGGTGCTGGATGCCACCCAAGTGACACACCTGGAGAAAAAAGAGACCAATGACAGAGATGGATGAACTTTATGCCAAGTTAACACAGTATATACACCTAACACAGTGCAATGATTTAAGCTTCCTGTCGCCTGCTTTCATCCTGAATATGCAAATTATTACTGAAGCAATTACTGTGAGAGATTCTGAAGGAAAATGATGAAGGGGAGGAGGGAGGGAGGAAGGAAGGAAGGAAAGGAGGGAGGGAGGAAGAAAGGGAGGAAAGAAGAAGGAAGGAAAGGAGGGAGGAAGGAGGAAGGAAGGGAAGGAGGAAGAAAGGAAGGAAAGGAGGAAGGGAGGAAGGAAGAAAGGACAGAGGAAAGAAGGAAGGAAGGAAGGTAGGAGGGAAGGAGGGACAAAGGAAAAGAGAAAGGGAGGAAGGTAGGGGGAGGAAAGAAAGAGAGAAGGATGGAGGGAGGAAGGAAGGACAGAAGGAAGGAAGAAAAGGGGATGGAGGAAGGAAAGAAAGAGAGAAGGAGGGAGAGAGGAAGGACAGAGGAAAGAAGGAACAGTCAAAACAGACGGGGTCAATTTGACCACAAAGGCTAAAAAGGAGAAACTCAGATTTGAAATCAATTTGTCTCCTAAGACAAAAAAGTTGCTTCACCATCAAGTGAAGTGGACGAGTTTCTGTGTCCGATGTCAAATAATATTAAATCACATGAGAGAAACATAAGAAAGCTGTTTCCTTTAAAAAAAAAAAGAGTGTGTTTTTGGGATTTACGCCTCTCGAATCCAAAAGGGATAACTGTCACCATGACGATTATACTTCAGGTATAGCAGCCGTCAAGAGAACAAATTAGATTTTGACGCTAAAACTGCTAAATTCACACGGTTCAGAAAAAGGTTTATAAGTTATCTGCTGACAGATAAATTCAAGGCACGAAACAATTTACAAATAATAAAAGCTTTACGAAACTATTAAAATTGTTTTTTTCGAGCCTTTTTGAGACACTAATTTTGTCTCCTAGAAAAATCATATTTTTTAAATACAGAGCTAAAGTGTTTAAATGTAGTGATCTTCCTTCCTTCCTTCCTTTCCTCCATCCCCCTTTCTTCCTTCCTTCCTGCCTCCCTCCTTCTTTCCTTCCTTCTGTACGTCCATCCTTCTTTCCTTCCTTCTTCTTTCCTTCCTTCCTTTCCTTCCTCCCTCCTTCCTTTTCTCTTTCTTTCCTCCCCCCTACCTTCATCCCTTCCTTCTTTCCTTCCTTCGTCCCTCCCTCCCTCTTTTCCTTTCTCCCTCCCTCCGTCCTTCCTTCCTTTCCTTCCTCCGTTCCTTCCTCCCTCCTTCCCTCCATTCCTTCCTCCTTCCCCTTCTTCCTCCCTCCCTTCCTTCTTTGACTCGAAGACAACAAGAGGGTTAAATCAACATTATGGATATGGATGGATTACTGAAATGTGGATTCAAACACACACACACACACACACACACACACACAAAGCATCACTGTTCATAACTTTCTCAAAATAAACTCGTCTCAGGAGAGCAGCAGACGTTTCTGTTCTTGATTCTGTGTTCAAACCCGTCGCTGAGAATCATTTGTGTTTCCGGCTGTAGGAGCGGGCGAGTCTCCAGGCCGCTCCGACGGATAATTAAAAGCTCATCACCAAACAAACCAAACGGCACTAAAATGGCTCTCGCATGAAGGCTCTCTCTCTCTCTCTCTCTCTCTCAGCATCATCGTGCTGCAGTTATTTATTTCATGCAGAGAGAGAGAGAGAGAGAGAGAGAGAGAGAGAGAGAGAGAGAGAGAGAGAGAGAGAGAGAGAGAGAGAGAGAGAGACAGACAGTCGCAGCGCCCGGCACATTTGGCACCAACGTTCCCCAAAGTTTCGGTGGAGCAGATGGCGCTTTGGCTCAGAGTCTGGCAGCCAGGGTCTCAAAATAAAAGTCATATTTCAACTGAGAACAGAAATACAACAGCAGATATCTGAGGTGATGTAATATACCGATGCTGTCATCATAAAAACTTAAAATAGCACTGAATTGTCTTTATTTGTAGTATTATATAGCTTTTATTTATAAGTTTAGGTTAGTTTGTTTTTATTCTCTTTACAATAAATATAAACAACAATACAATAAAATAAAGGATTTAAACACTGCAACGTGTGTTTATGTGTGATATGAATATGTTAAGTCATTAATTTTCTAATGTAATGCTCATATTTAATATCTGAATAGTGTCTCCTTTAAATCACAAGTCTAATCCATCAAAAGATCATTACATTGAAATATTAAATACTGTATAATGACTTAACATAGTATATACATTATATATTATGCAGGGATGCATACATTACTGCAATATTTCCATTATGAATTAATTTGTTGATTTTTTTTTAATAGTATCGGATCAAACGTTTCAGCCGAAAATGACAATAAATTCTCACAGTATTATATAAAATTATGTAACAATTATTTTATTCTATAATATAAACTAATTCTAGTATTATATTATATATATATTTTATTATTTTTCTTCCAATTTATATTAATTATTTTATTATAAATTTTTATATATAATTTCTTAACCAATAACATATAAATTAATATATTATTATATTATATATTAATTATTTTATTATAAATTATACTATTATATATATAGACACAAATTCTTATAGTACTATACCATCATTCTTATGGTATTATAAATTCTGATAGTAATACATATACATTCTTATGGTATTATACCTAAATTCGTATTATATATAAAATATTACAGTCTGTGTTGTGGAGTGAAACCTTTAAACGTGGCAGCACCTTCCACCTCTTTCCTTCCTTCCTTCCTTCCTGAGTCATGACCGTGACGTTGGTTTCACTCTTATTATATATGAATGATTATAGTATTATATATAAAGTATTACAGTCTGTGTTGTGGAGTGAAACCTTTAAATGTGGCAGCACCTTCCTCCTCTTTCTTTCCTTCCTTCCTTCCTTCCTTCCTTCCTTCCTTCCTGAGTCATGACCGTGACGTTGGTCTCACTCTTATTTTTACCCTCACAGCTGCCCTGCGTGTCTCTTCACACCTCACCTCCACCTTGACCCTGTTGTCTCCGTAGCACAGGTGCTGCAGGTAGGCGGCTGCGTTGGCCTGGACGGAGGGGAAGTGATGCTGCAGCATGTGGATAACCTCCTGCAGCTCGGGATCACGCCAAGCAAACTCCCTGAGAGCAGGAAAGACACAGAATCATTTAATTACCACTTTAACACTCTTTTTGTAATTTCCTTTTCATGTTGGGCTTTAATGCTGCAACCCAGTGTACTTTCCTAGGATGGTGAAGTCATGACCCATCTCCACCACATAAATATGTCAGACATAGGTCTGCGTACCTCGGGTCTTTGTGGATGCTCTCGATGGACGGAGTGCGCGTTGCGACCCGATCCACCAATCCCGAGTGCCGGTGGGAGTAGACGGGCTCGGCGGAGACTCTGTAGGAGTCGACGTACAGAGCCGCGGTGCTCAGCCCGAAGCTGCTTCTTTGGTACGGCAGCGTGCCGCAATGGCTTGTGTTCCGAGGGAGGGTCTCCATACCTGAGGAAATAAAGGGTCAGAAACTTTTAAAAAATGGGGAAGAAGAATGTGAACGAGTAATTAGAGCTGCAGGAAACAGATTGGAGGCAGTTTAACCCTTTAATGCCAAGTTAATCATATTTAATAGATGAGTTTAACCCTCCTGTTGTCCTTGAGTCAAGGAAGGAAGGGAGGAAGGAAGGAAGGAAAGGAGGGAGGGATGGTTCTCTATTTGATGGTTCAGGCTTTACAGGGTTAGCTTGGTGTCAAACATGAGGCCCGGGGTGCCAGAACCGGCCCGCCAATGGGTCCAATCAGGCCCACCTTCCTTCCTCTCTTCTTTTACTTCCTTACTTCCTCCCTCTCTTCTTTTCCTTCCATCCTCCCTCCATTCTTTCCTTCCTACCTTCCTACCTTCCTTCCTTCCTCCCTCCCTCCCTTCCTTCCTCCCTCCCTCCCTCCCTTCCTCCCTCCCTCCCTTCCTTCCTTCCTCCCTCCCTCCCTTCCTTATCAAGCCCATGAGATCTAATTGGACTGTATGTGGACCTTGAATGTAAATGACTTTGAGTTAAAGCAATTAAAAAAATAAAAAAAAAAGCAAAATACTTTGAAGGTCATATATTATAAAACAGAGAAAGTTAAAGTGTGTTATGTAAGAACTTAAACCTGCAGCAGTCACTTTAAAAGCAGCGCGTCGTCTCAAAAGGCCGAAACCTGTTTTAAATCTTGACTAAACAAGTAAAATGGCTCCTTTACATCTTCCACTATCAAACTCCGCAGAGCCTTCAGCTTTAAATAATTCTGCAAAGGCTTCAATTAAGAAGCGGCGGAGTACATGAAAGGTTTCAGCCTAATTAAGTTCTGACCTCAGGGGTGTTTGGAGAGGGGGAGGGGCAGAGGGGTGATAGTAACAACAGTTCCTGGGCCTGTAAACCATGATTTCCACCACTGATTTTTTGAGGAATTATCTTCTGAAAAAGATGTGAAACTGAGACCAACTTCTCAACCCAAGGATAAGAGAGGGGGGGGGGGGCTGCTGTGATTGCGTAATTCACTGTGTTTATAATAAATGTGCTAAAACTCATGTGAGGGGAATCTGCTGAGTTGTGTGAAATGCTTTTTGGACGACTGCTGTTACTATTTCTGTGTTTTGTCGTCTCCTACTGCACCACCAGCACTACTTCTCTTAGTGAGTATTATTACTTCTAAAGCATCTAATGGCGCTTTTCCACTAAACAGTTCCAGCACGACTCAGTTTTTTTTGCGTTTCCATCAGGGATAGTACCCGGTACCTGGTTCTTTTTTAGTACCTGCTCTGGTGAGGTTCCAAGCGAGCCAAGCCGATACTAAAATGTGACGTCAACAGACTGCCGGCCGCTGATTGGTCAGAAGAGTTGTCGCTGGAAGAGTCATGAGCCGTCCCACATAAGAATCAAACCCGGCATTTTTAAATACCAACAACAGCGTTACAGCGTTTCTCTTCTCTTGCTTTGTGTGTGACAATAAGCCTCATACAGCAGGAAGCACACCATCGCCTCCATGTCCTCCATTGTTTATGTGTTTTGTGTCGCGTATAAAACGAAGTCACGGCAGTTTCGCGGAGCTGTGCTATGACGACCCCGCTCACATTGAGGAGGTACTTTTTTTGTAATGGAAAAGGTCGTTCCTGGAACCATACCGAGGCGAGGCGAGCCGAGTAGTGCTAGAACTGTATAGTGGAAAAGCGCCATAATAATAATCAGGATGTTTTTGCTTTTTTTTGGGTGCAAATCAGCAACAGTTTCTATTTTTAGGGCCACTTAAAGCTTAAATGTAAGAACCAAAAAATTAAAATTTCACAATAAAACATTTTTAGTGTTAAAATTTCTTTCTGTGATTATAATAAATCTGCAAAACATCATGTGAGAGAATCTGTTGACTTGCTTTTTGGAAGACTGCTGTTACTATTTTTGTTTTTTGTCATCTCCTACTGCACCACTACTACTTCTCTTAGCTAATATTAGTATTTCTGCATCTAATAATCCAGAATTTTGGCTTTAATTCTGCTACAAACCAGCTACAATTTCTGTTTTTAAGCCATTTAATGCTTAAATATCAGGACCAATAATGACAGTTTCACAGAAAAACATTTTTAGGGGTTAAAATGTTTGATTTCTTATTATAAGCCCTGTCCACATTTCCCCATATTTAACCAAAACATCCAATTAGCAAACTTATTTCTACTTAAACTTTAAAGCTAACACATTAAAACCAAACAACAGTTACATATAAACTCTAAAATATCAGATTTTAATGTCTAATAATAAATAAATGAATGATTTGAGGTTGAGCTGCAAGGTGCAGTACCTGTGCTCGTCCTGTAGAGGGAGCCCTGGGGGTCGTGGGTGGGGCTGTGGTACAGCGGACTGTGGAAGGAGCGCTCGTCGAACACGGGCGTCATGTGGCAGTCTGGAGACAACGCGGCCCGCAGCTCTGGATCCATCTGCCCCGCGTGGCCGACGTACGAGCTGTGGAGCCCTGCAGGAACATAAATATAAAGAAATAGGTCTAAATGTGTTGTTTTACAGTGTAGATTTCATTCAAGATAAATGTGGCATCTCAGTATAGATGCCAATAGTTTGGAGCTTTAAGGAGATATTTGTGCTTTTTTTACACGATTATTATTAGTGGTTTAAGTATAATAATGTAATATAATAATGTAAGTCTTAATTTAATTAAAAATGTTGATTTTTAAAAAAGTATTTATTTAAATTGAATATAATGAATATTTACTTCGTCAATTAGGGCTAGGTTGTAACATTTATATTTAACATTTATATATATATATATTTACCATTTATATTTAACATTTATATATATATTTAACATTTATATTTAACATTTATATATATATTTAACATTTATATTTAACATTTATATTTATCTTTAACATTTATATTTATTATTTAGATTTACCATTTAGATTTATATTAAAAATGTATATTTAACATTTATATTTATATTTAACATTTATATTTAACATTAAGATTTAACGTTTAGATTTAACATGTATACTTGGATTTATTATTTAAGTATACACATTTTTAACAGTTATATATTATAAGACGTTTTACATGAATTTCTGTGTCAAATGCAAGAAAAATGAGCTAAATATACAAAACATATTAGCTATAAAACTGCAAATTTTAAATTATAATTCTTTGGTAAAATGAATGTAAAGTATGAAACATGAAATAGATTGTTTCTTTTGCTTTTACCAACCAATGTCAGACCTGTACAATGGCTAAATACATTTAAATAAAGGGGCAAAAGAATATACAGAATATAAGATACATTACAATAATAACAGCTATAGTATCTATAATGATCACAATAACTTAAAAATACTACTCAGCACATTCCCACAGAGAAAGCAACATTTTCATGGCAGCACTGACACAAAAAAAAAGCAAAAGCAACAAGAAACTGAGGTATATATATATATATTTTTTAAAGTTCCTGTTGAACTCTGTTTTAATATAAAGTGTATTTCACTCTGCTGCTATCTGCAGACACTAGAGACTCTCCACCGCCTCAAGTGCAACTTTTGTTCAAGTGCTCTTTTATTTGCAGTATTTCATCGTTCTTCCCTCGTGTCTCCTCAACTTAACCGTGAATATTTTGTTCTCTACAAACTTTTTTTTGTCACTATAAATGCTGATGTGTGAAGTGTTTAGCAGGTTTTATGTGTTTTTGTAGTATTCTAGTGGATCTTCTTCTGCTCCTGTTGAATCTTCCTGTCGTCCTCCCGGGTCAAATTAACCCCATCTGTTTTGACTTTTCCTTCTTCCTCCCTCCCTCCCTCCTTCTCTCTTTCTTTCTTCCCTTCCTTCTTTCCTTCCTCCATCCCCCTTTTTTCTTCCTTTCCTTCCTTCCTCCCTCCCTCCTTCTCTCTTTCTTTCCTCCCCCCTACCTTCCTTCCACTGTCCTTCCTCCCTCCTTTCTTTCTTCTCCCCTACCTTCCTCCATTCCTTCTTTCCTCTGTCCTTCCTCCCTTCCTCTTTTCCTTTCTCCCTCCCTCCTACCTTCCTTCTTTCCTCCGTCCTTCCTCCCTCCTTTCCTTCCTTCCGTCTGTCCTTCCTCCTTCTCCCTTTCCTCCCTTCCTTCGTTCCTTCCTCCATCCCCCTTTCTTCCCTTCATCCCTTCCCTCTTTCCTCCCTCCTTCTTTTTCTTTCCTCCCCCCTACCTTCCTCCATTCCTTCTTTCCTCTGTCCTTCTTTCCTTCCTCCCTTGCTTTCTCCCTCCCTCCTACATTCCTTCTTTACTCCTATACCTTCCTTCTTTCCTCCGTCCTTCCTTCCTCCCTCCTTTCCTTCCGTCTGTCTTTCCTCCCTTCCTTCTTTCCTCCCTACTCTTTCTTTCCTCCCCCCTACCTTCCTCCTTTCCTGTCCTTCATCCTTCTCTCTTTCCTCCCCCCTACCTTCCTCCATTCCTTCTTTCCTCTGTCCTTCCTCCCTTCCTTACTCCCTCCTACCTTCCTTCTTCACTCCTATACCTTCCTTTTTTCCTCTGTCCTTCCTTCCTCCCTCCTTTCCTTCCTCTTTTCCTTACTCCCTCCTACCTTCCTTCTTTCCTCCGTCCTTCCTTCCTTCGTCCTTCCTTCCTCCCTCCTTTCCTTCCTTCGTTCCTCCCTCCCTTCCTCCTTTCCTTCCTCCCTTCCATTCCTCCTTCCTCCCTTGACTCGAAGACAACAGGAGGGTTAACTTCAATTTCCCTTCTTTTCTTATCAGATTTCCTTATTAAATCATTAATTATGTAGATAAAACCATGTATTCAAATACCTTTAGCCCAGATAATTGCACTATAAAAATCTTGTGGTGATATTCAGGGGGGGGGGGGGTTTGATGGTTTTGCTCTCTATCATTACAGCGGCCAAGTAATCTGTGCAGAATGAGCAAAGAAAGCCGAATAAATCCTCTTTCTGCTTGTCATGGTCATACATAAATTATAAGAGTATCTCATCATCATGTAGGTGAGGCTCTGCAAATAAAGCTTGTGCCACAAAATACTTATTTAATACATATTTCATAATAATAATGCCGACTCATCCTCCGACTGTTATTGTTGTTGTTGTCGCTTATAAAACACACGCAGACTTTCGGTCACTCGGTTTCTGCTGCAGGCGTCGTCATCAGCAAGTCAAACAAGCGGAGCGGAGGGTTTTTCCATCCTCCAATCTCAGAGCAGATCAGTTCAAAGAGCGCTCCAATTATAAAGAGGCTTTAGGGCACGATGAAGAGGAGGAGGAGGAGGAGGAAGGGGGGGTGGAGGATCAGTCCAACAGCTGAAGCACACAAATTTGCGCTTAGAGCTTGTGATGAAGGAGCTATTTGCTTCTGCAGCTCTCTCCTCTTGATTTAGATAAATAGAGAATAAGACAAGTCTCTTATCCCAAAGAATATTCATTTAATCTTCCTGTCGTATTGACCCCGTCTGTTTTGACTGTTCCTTCTTTCCTCCCCTCCGTCCTTCCGTCTGTCCTTCCTCCCTCCCTCCTTCTCTTTCCTCCCCTTCCTTCCTCCATCCCCGTTTTTTCCCTTTCCTTCCTCTCTTCCTTCATTCCTCCCTCCCTCCTTCTCTTTTTCCTCTCCCTACCTTCCTCCATTCCTCTGTCCTTCTTTCCTTCCTCTTTTCCTTTCTCCCTCCCTCCTTCTTTCCTACCTTCCTTCTTTCCTCCGTCCATCCTTCCTACCTCCCTCCTACCTTCCTTCCTTCCTCCCTCCCTCCCTCCCTTCCATTCTTCCATGATTATTTACTAAATATATAGAGAAATATTGATTTCAAAGAATTAAAAACAGCATTATATGTATTCAGCAACATGTTAAATATTTTAAAAAATTAGGAAAATCTTAAAGGTCTGACTTCTTCCTTTGTAATCATCAACATTTTCATCAGTAACTTTAATTTAATGACACATTATTGGGTATATACTGTGTGATATACGCTAGAACGACTGACCACGAAGAACCTTTAAGCTACTTTACTGTTAATTCAGTAAATATGAATTCAAATTAGTGTAATAAGTAATTTTTACCTACTTTTTACTCTATGCTGTGACTCCAAATTTGATTATATTCGACTATAACTATCAGTTTGTGTGTTTTTGGCTCTCTAACAGGTTCAATTACCTAAGCTACGAGTGCCACTGATCAGCAATAGGCTAATCTTGCATATCCATCAATTGTTTATCTCCCGCTTGTAATCTGGGATTATGTTCGGATATGCAAAGGATAACTGGAATAATGACTTAGGGCGGACGTATTAGGCCACTTAGCGGCACGGCAGGATGGAAAAATCACCGGAGAATGGACAGCGTTTTATATAGTTCACTGCACTCTGCACTCGCACACACACGGACACACACACACACACACACGGACACACACACACACACGGACACACACACACACACACACGGACACACACACACACACGGACACACACACACATAATAAGAAAACGCTTAAAAAAGGAGGCAGTGTAATAAAGCTTTGCAGTGGCGTCAGCTGATAATCACATGCTGATGCTCCAGAGGGCTTTGTGATAGAAACACCCTTATATGGGTCAGTGGGAGCGGCTTAGTGAAGTGACAGAGGGCAGGATGGAGGGATGGAGGGATGGAGGAATGAATCTGTGTCGCTGCTGCAGCATCAGCAGCGACTGTAAATCCTTCAACCGGCGACGGACAAGCAGAGAGGAAAAGTTGTGGCTGAGTAGTTGATGCAGAGGTGGTTAAATATGAGGCACACGGGCCAGAACCGGGCCGCAAAGGGGTACAATACGGCCCACTGTCCTTCCTGTCTTCTTTCCTTACTCACATCTGTCCTTCCTCCCTGCCCTCCATCTTTACTTCTTTCCTTCCTCCCATCTGTCATTCCATCCTTCCTTCCTGTCTTCTTTTCCTTCCTTCCTTCCTTCCTGTCTTCTTTTCCTTCCTTCCTCCCATCTTTCCTTCCCTCCATCTGTCCTTATTTCCTTCCATCATCCTTCCTTCTTTCTTTCCTTTCTTGCTTCCTGTCTTCTTTTCCTTCCTTCCTTTCTTCATGTCTTCTTTTTCTTCCATCTTTCCTGTCTTGCTCCCTTCCTCCCTTCCTTCCTGTCTTCCTCCCTTCTTTCCTTCCTTCCATCTTTCCTTCCCTCAACCTTTCCTTCCTTCCTCCCATCTTTCCTTATTTCCTTCCTTCCTTCCTTCCTTCCTTCCTTCCTTCCTTCCTTCCTTCCATGTTTTTAATGATCCAACCCACATGAGGTCAAACTGAACTATATGTGGCCCTTGAATGAAAACGACTTTGACCCTCTGAGTTAATAAGACGAGAGGAGCTTGAGGTAGATTTGGGTTATTTTAAATATTCTGATGTTTGCATCAGAAAGGTCGGATTGTTTAACATCTGCAGGACCCTGATCTGGTTTAAAAACCTACAGTATGAAAGGTTTTTATGGTCCAAAGAGTCGTCAAACCCGACTGTAAGCTCAGGCTCAGCGAACAGCCGGAGCTGCAGTACAGAAATAATCCTCAAAGCTCAAGTTCCTCACTCCGCCTCGGCCGTCTCAACCAATCACAGACGCTCAAAGTCAGAGGTCGGATCTCCGTTGGAGGGAGATGTCAGTCAAGTTCACATCATTACCGTCATAATTAAATCCTCATTCACTTCAAGTTTGACATTGTTGTGCCCTTGCTGGTGTAAGCGGCTTGGAAACTTCACAATAAAAGAGGCGCTAAAGTGATTAATTAACAATCATTCTGATGCTCAATTATTGCACTCAAGTGATTTATTAAGCAAAATGCAGAATGCAAAGTGGTAGAATTTGCTGCTTTTATCTATTTTAGATGATTATAAATTGAATATCTTTCCATTTTGGACTGTTAAAGACACAAAACAAGACAGTTAAAGCCATCATGTTGAGCATTATCATACAATTAACCTACTTAACCCTCCTGTTGTCCTCGAGTCAAGGAAGGAAGGGAGGAAAGGAGGAAGAAGGAAGGAAAGGAGGGAGGAAGGAAGGAAGGAAAGGAAGGATGGAGGAAAGAAGGAAGGGAGGAAGGTAGGGAAGGAAGGAAGGGAGGGAGATGGAGGAAGGAAAGAAGGAAGGGAAGAAAGAAAAAGGAGAGAGGAAGGACAGACGGAAGGAAGGAAGGGAGGAAAGAAGGAACATTCAAAACAGACCCGGGAGGACGACACGAAGATTAATATTGGTAAAAAAAATAATAATAATCTTAGCTGCAGCCGTAAAAAGAAAAGCTTTCTCCATACCTGCACTGGCTGAAACAGAGTGAAGTGCTTCTCTAGTCCTACCGGCTCATTAGTGGACTTGAATTCACCTGAAGTCCCAAGTGTAAATCAGGGAAGACAACGAGCAGAGCCGCAGTAATTCAGGAGCAGAGGCTAATTACATTACTGTATGTAATTATTCTAACTGAGCTTTGGGTCACTTTTTTTTTTTTTTAAAGAAAAGAAAATGGATTAATGTAAACAGAGGAGCTACTTCAAGTTTAAAAACAGCGATTAAATTGATAAGGGAATCATTATTAATGCATGTTTTTTAAGCTTTTCTGAGGTGTATGGCTGCAACTAATGATTATTTTCAATATCATCTAGTGTGCTAATTATGTTCTTAATTAACTCATCAATTGTTTAGTCTGTGAAATGTCAGAAAACTGAGAAAAATGCACATTTCCAAGACTCCAAAGTTGACATATTCAAATTGCTTTTTTCAGTCTGATCTCACAAGAAAAACAACAATATAGATGTAAAATTCAGGCGAGAAAAAACAACTTAAATGTAACATATACGTCATCGTGCAACCATAATAATCATGACCCCAAAGTTCAGATATAAGCTGACTTTTGCCTTATTAGGAGAAGGCAAACAGTGGACGTTCACTGTTGCCATGATGATGAAGGTTTTGCAGGAAGGAAAAGCGTAAAGAAGAATAAATCACATTTCATTTGAATGCAAACTGTGACCTTTCACTAACCTAACCAGACATTAACCACAGTGTTGTCAAAACCATTAAACATCATTATTTTATAAACAGTGATGTGTAATGGCTCTAGAAAATGGCATATAACGCTCCTATGGGTGATTCTGCAGAGCATTACTATTGCTGCTTCCACATAACTATAATATATACTATTATTTATATCTTATACTGCACTGCAACTTGTTATTCTTCTGTTTTTACTTTAGTGTCATTTTATTTCCAATTTAACCCTTTTAACCCTCCTTCTGTCCTCGAGTCAAGGAAGGAAGGGAGGAAGGAAAGAAGGATAGAGGAAGGTAGGAAGGTAGGGGGGAGGAAAGAAAGAGAGAAGGAGGGAGGGAGGATAGAAGAAAGGGAGGAAGGAAAGGAAGGAAGGAGGGAAAGGAAGGAAGGAAAGAGGGAAAGGAAGGAAGGAAGGAAGGAAGGAAGGAAGGAAGGAAGGAAGGAAGGAAAGGAGGGAGGAAGGAAGGGAGGAAAGGAAAGGAGGGAAGGAAGGAAAGGAGGGAGGAAGGAAAGGAAAGGAAAGGAAAGGAAAGAAGGAAGGAAAGGAAGGAAAGGAAAGAAGGAAGGAAAGGAAGGATGGAGGAAAGAAGGAAGGAAGGAAGGTAGGAGGAATGGAGAAAAGAAGGAAGGAGGGAGGGAGGGAGAAAGTAAAAGAGGTAGGGAGGAAGGAAGGAAAGAGGGAAAGATGAAAAGGGGATGAAGGGAGAAAAGAGAGAGGAAGGAAAGAAAGAGAGAAGGAGGACAGACGAAAGGAAGGAAGGGAGGAATGAAGGAACAGTCAAAACAAACGGGGTCAATTTGACCTGGGAGGACGACACGAAGGTTAATCATTTTTGAATGCCTTCTTATTTTGCCTTGTGTTGCTTTATATTCAGAAGGAGAAACACTAGCTCACATTTTTCCATCCTTAATTAAACCAACCAATCTGCTCTGTTCATACATGTCATGTTTCCATATACAGCAGCAGACATCAACGTAAGCATAGCAAGACAACCTTCCTGCAGAAGTACTTAACAAAGTCAAATGATCCTGGAGCTCATTAACAAAACATTACTGCTGCGTGCTGCTTTTTGTAATCAATCATCTACTTCATGTAATCAATTGCAATGTGCATCTGCAAGAAAAACGTTGCTGCTATACAGGGAAAACAACTGCAACCGCCCGCTTGCTCTCTTCTGCTTTATATCAAGACTAAATACTAACATGGTTTGTGCTGTACTGCGTTCGTGTGTACTGTAGATGTGTTTTTTTTTCTTTTTTTCTACTTCCTCTAGCTGCACATCAATCACCCAACAAGATTAAAGTAGGACTAAGTTCAAAACATCTACCTGGTACAAGTGAAATCCTCCTTCTTGAAGATTACATTCCTTATTTTTCCTCATTCTGGCATGCATCAAATACATTTTTTATCAAACCCAGCAGCATTTATCTGCCAGTGCTGCGAGATAATTTGACTAAAAACTCCCATGAAATGAGCCGCCTAAGCCTGGATACGAGATAAAATCACCTGCCGAGCTTGCAGTTTGCCCTGAAAGTTATTTTGTTCAACGTGCAAGCTTTATTTAATGATTCTCGCTAAAACCTCGCAGAGACACAGGAAAGGAAACTTCCTCAGTGAGATGCGTTGTGTGCAACAATATTAATTCAGTGCTGCAGGAAAGGTTATTTACCCTCCTGTTGTCTTCGAGTCAAGGAAGGAAGGGAGGAAGAAGGAAGGAAGGGAGGGAGGAAGGAAGGATGGAAGAAAGGAAGAAGGAAGGAAAAGAGGGAGGGAGGAAGGAAGGGAGGAAGAAGGAAGGAAAGGAAGGAAGGGATGAAAAAGGAAGGAAAAGAGGGAGGAAGGAAGGAAGAAAGGGAGGAAAAGAGGGAGGAAGGAAGGATAGAGGAAAGAAGGAAGGGAGGAAGGGGGAGGAAGGAAAGAAAGAGGAGGAAGGAAGGAAAGAAAGAGAGAAGGAGGGAGGGAGAAAGGAAAAGAGGAAGGAATGGAAGGAAGGAAAGAAGGATGGAGGGAGGAAGGAAGGACAGAAGAAAGGGAGGAAAATAAAGAAAGAGAAGAAGGGAGGGAAAAAGGACAGATGAAAGGAAGGGAGGAAAGAAGGAACAGTCAAAACAGACGGGGTCAATTTGACCCGGGAGGACGATGTTGGAGCTTTGGAGCGTGGCTTTGTTTATATTAACGGGAAGCTTTCACACACACACACACACACACACACACACTCAAACCATCGTCTACTGCAGCAGCGAAGCTCCCAAAAAAACACTCTGCAGCAGCTTCACTCACATTAAAACTTAACATGAGTTTTTTTCCGGCCCAGATTTTTGACCTGATTGGATTTGACCCGGCAAACCTCCAGGGCACAAACTCTCTCCCCCGTTATGTTACTGAATCAAAAAGATGGAGCGCCGTAGAAAAGACGGCACCTTTCTGTCGGAACGCGTTAACGTGTCTTTCGACGTCTGTATCAAAAAATCCACAGTCGATCCCAAAGGTTCACTTTAAATGCAGAAGATTAACTGAGGAGACACTGAGGGATTTTATTTGTGTGTATTTTATCATCTTCCACAGCTCTAATTGAAGAGTGCACATATATTCATGCTCACATTTCCCCTCGTGGATGTTTAATGCGACTGTCAGGGGTTTTTTATTATGTCATTGAATTTAATTTAATGTGTCTCATGTGACTTTTTAAAAAGGCAATAACTTGAAGTAAAATAACTAAAATAAAGAACGACTTAATGATGAGTCTTTTAATTCTGTTTTAACCCGATCTGAGCGGCAGTATTAGATCTAAATCAGGAGGGTCATACTCAACTTCATTCAAGGGCCACAAACATGTGGGCCGGATCATTAAAAAGATGTAAGGAAGGACTCCTCGGCGGGCCGGTTATGGCCCACGGGCCTCATGTTTGACCACCCTGATCTAAATGACACTGTAGAGCTGTGATTCCCAACCTGAGGGTCGGCCGCTTCTCCAGCTGGTCACAAGATAAATGAGACGCTTCTCCAGATGATTTATGTGATAGGAAAGTTTTTGTACATTTTTTGGACTCTTTCAATAGTTTTATCTCTTTGGGCCCAAAACAATAGACCATTTAGACTTAGTAGGAAATGCACAGGTGTTACTAACAACAATTAATGACAGCTCTGTTGTATTCAAGCGTCCATTAATAAACCGATATTTATCAAAACAATTGCATATTTACACCTGTGCTTTCCCTATTTTTACATGTCAAAATGACCGATTACACAAATGAAGCAACTTAACAAGTTCAGAGGTGAAAACTCAACTGATAAATCAGCACATCTGTAACAAGGGCTCGCCTAAAAGCTTGGAAATTAATGCTGTAGAGTCTAGAAAACTGCTAAAGGACCATTTTCACAATAGATATTTTGACTTAGTGGGAAATGCACAGGTGTTACTAACAACAACTAATGATGGCTGTGTTATAGTCAAGTGTCCAGTAAGCTGTGGCAGTGGGCCAGCATGCATAATTTAATGATATTTATCAATATTAATAGCAATTACTTATTTACACCTGTGCTTTTCCTGCTTTGCCATGTTAAAATATCTACAAATGATGCAACCTGACAAGCTCAGAGGTGAAAACTCAATGTCCAAACTATTCCATAAAAAGGTTCATGTGGCTGCAGGATTTCATTCCAGTCAAGAAGGAGCAGGAGCACGCCAGGCTTCACTCATTTAATCAACTGATATCAGTCTTCAGACAGCTGATTGATTAAATCGGTGTGCTCTTGATTGGTTGGAACAAAAACCTGCAGGCACATGAACCCTTTATAGAATAGTTTGGACATGCCTGCTGTAGAGTCTAGATATCTGCTCAGGTAAAAAATGATGTCATATTTAAATTGTAATGTATCTTAGGAGGCAGATATGTGCTTTTTTACACGTAAAAGAGAGAAAAATCAGCCTGCAGAAGCATGATATGGTTGACCCATTTGATCTATGAAAACCACAGAATAGGCCACACAATAACACTACATCTGATTGGACGTCAGACTGACCTATGAGGCTGTCCGGGCGGGGCAGGGCGCTCCTCTGGTACAAGCCGTATGGATCCGCTCCGTAGGCCAGCGGCTGGCTCTTTCTGGGCAGCGTGGAGCCGTAGTGCTGTGGCACGGCGGTCATCCCCGAGCGCAGCGGCGACCCAGTCATCCCCCTCCCCTCAATTAGGGAGAGTGTGGAGCCCAGACGGGTACCAACTCCTACTCCTCCTCCCATCATTCCTCCTCCAACTCCTCCCAGGGCCGTCAGCGCGCCGTCAGTCGGGGAAGAAGGCGACGGGAAGGAGGGTGGCATGGAGGTGCCGGGGAAGATGGCAGCCAGCGGTTTGGGCTCTGAAAGGATGGGCGAGTCGTAGGTGCTGCCCTGGGACGTTCGCAGGGAGATGCGGGAGGGTGAGACGGTGCCACAACCGGGAGACTGGCTCCTGGAGGGGAGAGAGGCCATCCGCCGCAACACCCGACCAGACGGCTGAGAAAAGGGGAAGGAAAACATACAACTTCCAGATACTTATATTCCTTTTTAGTTTCACAGGTCATTATATGCTTGTGCAAATACCATATTTCAAAATTAAACTGTGCATATAAAAGATTAAGCATGCGTGTAACGTTGCAGTAAAACGCTTAAAAGCATGTTTGCGTGTCCAGGCATTGTTCATTATAAAAAACAATCAAGGGTGTAAAAAGGAATTTAGAGATTAAAAATGCCTTAAACACAACAACAGAGCAATTCAAGGAAGAGATAAACCTCAACCCTAAGAGATGTATTAAAGATTTTTAAATATAAATGCTTTACAAACCTCTGTAAATCTTTATATGTGTATATTTTCATGAAGCAACTATATCATCATCTATAAAAGCAAAACATTAAGAATTCTTATTTTAACTTATTACAAACTTTGTGAATTACATTTTAAGTGTCATTTTAAAGGGAGCTTCTGTTTGCTTATGGGCATTGATGTATAGATTGTCTCAGATCACCACCACTTCAGTACTCTATGTATTCTAGTTTTACTTTGTCTTATCTTATTTTTATTATTATATGACGTTGGTTTATTATCCATCTTATGTTAAGACCATTTAGGACCCTTGAGGACCATTAAAGGTCTTTTTTTTCCTTTTCAGTGCAGCTTTGGGTTCATCCAACACAGATTAAATTCATGTGAACACGTTTTGGGGGTAAACTGAAAGCCTATTTTGGTTCATCCATTGGGAAAAGGGAGGGTTTATTATGCTTATCTCATTATTATTATTACCCTTATTGTAGCTTCTCATCTATAAAGCAAAATATCATGAAGAAAAAAATGCTCTTTTTAAAGATACAGCCAAACTGGTATTGCACAAACTTTCTGAATTACATTTTAAGTGTCATTTTAAAAGGGAGGTTCTGTTTATAGATAGTGTACATGAGGTGAAATACTTTGAGTTTTTTGCTTATTAAGTCTTAAATTACCACCACTGAAGTATGCATTCTATGTATGTAAGTTTATTAATATAATCAAGTTGGTTTTATGTTCTTTTTTTAAAAGTGAGGCGCTTGATGCATGTAATTTCTTGCACTTTTTTGTATGAAAGGTGCAATGCAAATAAAGTTATTTTTATTAGTTGTGTTTGTTTTACCTGATAATTAATGCACCTGCTTTCTCACATCTCTATAACTAGAGTAAGTGAGCAGTGGATTTATTGAGGGCCCTCCAACATCATTATTATTAAAATGGCATTTAATGACATTTCACTCATTTTTAATTAACATTCACTTGATTCCTGGCATGCATGTGCTCTCCGGGCCCCAAAACAACAAAAATGTCAAGTATAATATCCATAACATTCAGGTAATCAGTTCAACATTTCTACACTGCACTGCTCCCATTTGCAAATAAACTTGATGAATCACTTGGATGCAGAATGCTTTATCGTGTCTCATGAAGGGGCATCATTATCTTTTTCATTTGTCCAAATAAGTGAATGTACATGACTTTGAATACATTTCATTCATCGGTTCATTCATTTCGGCTCCGGAAGTGAGAAATACATTACGTTTCAGTTTCAGGGACACTTTGACAGAATACTTTCATATTTATGGTGACAAACATTTACTTCCCCTCCTTATTACCAAATGTAAAATGTCCCTCAATTACAGACTCAGTCAACTGGATGCTGATCTGTGCCGCCTTAATCCATCGAAGCCCCGAACGCCTCAAAGGAAAATTAAGAGCCGAGACATGTAAGCCCATCCAGTCAGGCTGCTGGGTTTTTTGGAATAAATCAGGAGAAAAATTCAAATGGGCTCACTATTATCTGTCATTCCAGCTTCCACTGTCATGCAAAGAGCATATAATTATTAGCCACAATAAACGGAGCTGATAGTGTTTGAGTCAAAACTATTTTAAGGTAAAAAGTCGATTTGAATGGTTTTAGCTGATGTTCTTCATCATTCACACGATGGTAATTATTGAGCTCCCACTAGCTGTCATCACTCTGTGGAAGAAGATTATTATTCATAGAAGAAGGAAAAAAAACAACAAAAACAGCTGAATATTTGACGTGACACCAATTGAATAGCAGTCACACTGTAATTGGATTTTTTTTTTTTTTTCCTCATTTGAGAAAACTTACCACAAGCTCCTTTATCATAGCTGTTCAGGGCTTTCAATCATATTACATGATCTTCATCAGCAGATGCAGTTTACATACCTGGTGGCTTCAATGCTGTAATTCAACGTTGGGGCTTTTTATTAATATTGAAAGCTCCAAAAACAGCCACTAAATAGTCTTTGTGGTGACTTTTTTTTCACCCAACTGCTGTTTAAATGGTTAGGAATGAACTTTGACCCTCAACTTTTACATCAAACGAGGGAGAAGTCCTTAACCTTCGTGTCGTCCTCCCGGGTCAAATTGACCCCGTCTGTTTTGACTGTTCCTTCTTTCCTTCCTTCGTTCCTTCCGTCTGTCCTTCCTCCCTCCCTCCTTCTCTCATTCTTTCCTTCCTCTCTCTTTCCTCCCTTCCTTCTTTCCTTCCTCCATCCCTCCTTCCTTCCTTCCCTTCCTCCCTTCCATATTTCCTCCCTCCCTCCTTCTCTTTCTTTCCTCCCCCTACCTTCCTACCTTCCTCCCTCCCTTCTTTCCTTTCCTCCCTTCCTTCCTCCTTCTTTCCTCCCTCCTTTCCTTCCTTCTTTCTCCCTTCCATCCTTCCTTCCTCCCTCCTTCCTTCCTTCTTCCTCCATTCCTTCCTTGACTCGAGGACAACAGGAGGGTTAAAGTGCTAAAGAAAAAAAAGGAAACTGACCCATTTTTCACCAAAAACCCACTGACTTTAGTCACTTTTACTACACCTGTTGGCTTTCCATTCTGGGTAAATGTCCGGTTCATTTGATATTGGGCAGATTTACCACCCTAAATTGTTTGTAATCTTGCACAAGCGTCTTAAATCTAACCTGACACGACAGATGGTTTTGCTGTCGGGACCATCTGAGGAAGTCGTCCTTGAAAGCATCTGTCTCTTGCCGTCGTCTTTACCTAATCCAGTGCAAAGTCGGGCGAGGCATCTGGATTTGTGAGACTCCACTAGTTTTAAATATTCCTAAATCCAGCAATGATCAGAATTCAGCTGCTGATATTATCTTAAAACACTGATAGCATCCAAGATTTGGCTTCATGGATGTATTAAAGGAGCTGGATAAGGCTCTGCAGCTCGGCCCCCCAGTGGTCACTTGTGGTATTGCACCAAACAAAATCACCTTGCAGCCCTAAACGCATTTCCCCCATAGACCACCACTGCAAAAGAGAATTCAACTGATTAATAGCATAACTCAGCAGACATCACTCCTACCTGGCCAGATGCTTGACCCTCGGCTCTCGGGCTTCTCGATATCGAAGCCCGTGGCTCCGAACGCACCACGTTCTGGTTGCTGTAATAACTAACGCTGCTGTCCTGGTAGCCGCTGTCTGAATACGAAGTCATATGGGCCGAGTGACCTGCTGAGCCTGAGAGGAAAGAGAGAAAGAGAGAGAGAGAGAGAGAGAGAGAGAGAGATAAGAGGGTGAGGAAACACTGAGTCCTTATTGTTATCGCTCGGTCCTTCATGTGACAATATTAAAGCAGTATGAGGTGTGATAAAATTGATCAGCGCAGCCGCCATCGCATCAGTCACAGCGGTTTAAATCATTTGCATATTATCTCACTCGGCTTTCAACTTGTTAAATTACATTATGCATATAAATACACACGCATGGATATCTGCATTAAGGCTTTATGCTGTTCCTGGAACAATCTGCATACTGTATAGCTTCTATAAAGCTGGCCTACTTTTCTCCTGTAGGATGAGGAGGAGGAAGCAATGTGGGGGGGGGATACATTTATATTATCCGACCACTCCAACCGTATGGAATATAAATAAGACAAAAGGCGAGTTTGTTTTTAACATTTCAAACAGCTACTCAGAAGTTACATGCTTCCTAATGATGTTCAAATGTACCATAACAAGAGGAAGATAGAGTGGGGCTTTGCATGGGAGATGGTCTGGTTCATGGATGCAAGATGGATGGTGTGATGCCAGATGAAAGAATTTATTATAAAAAAATCAGCTGCATCCTTTTTTCCTGCTATCTGCTCAAAGAGCCGTCCAGAAAGATAAAACTGAAAACTGTCTCCTTTTCCTTCCTGCACGCATATGAATTCACAGCTGCACCGACTGCATCAACCGTTCGCTCTATCAGCCCCCTCCCAATCTTTTGGCTGTGAGGAAACTTGATGGACCGAAATGTCAACCGCTCCAGTGAAGATGCCTAATGTCCAACAGCGACAGGCTGTGGTTATACTGCTGAGCATCCAGGTGTGAATGTGGAAACTCTTCTGACCTGACGGTTTAAAAAACCAAGAGTAAAATTCATACAGTAGTTTTGGTTGATTGCTGCTGCTTCTTTTTTCTCTACCATCTTTTTTTTTTTTTTACTTTTATGTATAATTCAACATAAATTTGAGCAACTGCCTAGAAAAAACACATCAACCTCCTTCTGTAGTGTTAATTAAGTGGGACCTGTGGGATTTGTGATGTCGGTTCAGATATCTCCAGGAGTGTGTGGATGTGGGCGGCAACAAATGGCAGCATTTAATAGTTTTTTGGGCAACAATAGAGAGACCTGGCACTGAGGATATAATAAATAATAAGTAAAGGATGTTATTTGTCTTGACTTAAACTCTTTAATATTGAATTATTTTGAGAAGTAGTTAAGATTTCAGGCGGTTAAGAAGTTTTCCTTCGTTCTTCCCCTCCTTCCCTCTTTCTTTGCTCCCTCCTCCTTCCATACTTCTTTCCTCACTTCCTTCCTTCCTTCTCTCCTTACTTCCTTCCTCTTTTCCTCCCTCTCCCTCCTTCCTCCTTTCCTTTCTCCCTCCTTACTCCTTTCCTTCCTTCCTTCCTCCTTACCTTCCTTCCTTCCTCCCTCCTTACTTCTTTCCTTCCTTCCTTCCTCCCTCCCTCCTTACTCCTTTCCTTCCTCCCTCCTTTCCATCCTCCCTCCCTCCCCCTTTCCTTCTATTCTTCCTCCCTCCTTACTCCTTTCCTTCCATCTTCCTCCCTCCTTAACTCCTTTTTCCTTCCTTCCTCCCTCCCTCCTTACTCCTTTCCTTCCTTCCTTCCTCCCTCCCTCCCTCCTTTCCTTCCTCCCTCCCTCCCTCCCTCCTTTCCTTCCTTCCTTCCTCCTTACTCCTTTCCTTCCCTCCTTCCTTCCTTCCTTCCTTCTTCCTCCCTTCCCTCCCTCCCTCCCTCCACAGGTCCTTCTTTGGCTACCTGCCTCTTCATGTCATTGTTATCAAAGCCATTTGAATCTTATTCCTTTCCTTCCTTCCTTCTTCCTCCCTCCCTCCCTTCCTTCCTTGACCTGAGGACAAGAAAGTAAAGATGCGAATCTTGATTTTGTCACTCAAGTATCTTAAAGAGTAAGTTGTCCTCACAGTAGCGATGCAAGATCTTCTATAAGTGAAGAAATGATTCACTCACAGCCAACCAGAGACACTGACAACTCAGATTTTTCTTCCAGATTCTGTTTTCAGACATCGTAAACGTCCATACCGCCTCAACATTTTTGCTCAGACTACGTTCTCTTTGTACATTTAACAGACCCTCACTGTCATGCAGGGAGGCGCGGTCCGGTTCATGCAGGTAGAGTCCGTCCTCTGCCTCCAGGTGGCGACCGGGACATCCAGACGCCTCCGTGGCTCCGCCGTGCGACTCTCCGCCTGCCGAAAAACATCAGGAAAGCAAGTCAATCAATCACTTATGTGCAAAATTAGATTTAAGAGACACATTACCTTATAAAATAGTTACACAAATACAAAAAAGAAAGTGGCTGTCTTAATGAAAAACAATATAATAGCATCACTAGTCTAAGAAATGAAATGTATTGATTCTTTGACAAAATAATGCAGCATTTTATAACAGTATTTTGGTTTTATTGGAAAGCCGACAGTGAGGAATGAGCCAGGAAACAGAGGAGAGGGATCTGTGACAGAATAGTAAATGGTTTCAATTCACAGACTATATTTATACCGGTGGAAACATTGTTTGGTTTTGCCTGACTGGCCGGTGCTGCTTTCAGGCAATTTTCAGCTCTTTCTGGTGTAAAAAAAAAATGCTCTATTTAGTGGATTTTATCTTATTTCAAGCTATGGTATTTACCATTTGAGACAAACATAGCTGGCATGAATGTAAAACTCAATATAGAGCATTACTGAAGGTATTTGCTTTCACAGGTCCTTAAGAAAAAGAGTGTAAGAAATACTCTATTATCTCTCCTAATTTGAATCTGAAGAAGCAATATTCCCTTTTTTTAAAATAGCTCTTTATAATAAAACACGAACAAATAAATCCTACCTGCAGATCTCCATGCAAACGACTTCTCAGATGAGCTTTAGCAGAGGAGAGGAGGAAGGAAACGGAGAGAGAGAGAGAGAGAGGAAAGAGAGGCGAGAGCAGAGAGAGAGATGTAAATCAAATCAGAGTCTCGGTCCAACACTTTACATTCAATCAATCCACTAAGAGCGAGGAAGAAAGGGTTTCAAATATATGAAAATAATAAAAGAAATATCTCGGGAATACTCTGCCTTAAAAACATTCCTTCAGGCTCAATATGCGAGAAACTCGAAGAGAATGAAGCGTCTGTCGTTATTGTGTGAATTTAGATTTATTTCCACTCAAATTGATAAAAATAAAAGTCAGTTGCATTGTATTGTTATGAGGTATAACCTGAAACATAGCTAAGAAAAGCAGCTGGGGCAGATAAATAATATACTACAAGATGATATTGTAGTATTAATTCTTAAATATAAAAGACAAAAATGCATCTGAGACTGTTATTTTTAGAGACAGCAGAAGATCAAAATGGAATAAAATGTAAAATATGAATAAATATTAAGTCCCTCTTCATGCACGCACTGCCTGGCGGAGTATTAAATTCAGTCTTCGAGTGAATCTGAAGGTTTCTGTTTGTGTTCAGGGTGATGTATGCCAGTTGTGACAGGACAATGTGACTGTCAACTAGCTGCACATCATTGCTCATGAAGACAAATATCACCATTATGAGGTTTGACAGAGCAGTCTGACGGCCAACTGTAATCTATAAAACAACAAATATTATTTTTAGGTTCTTTTCTAGACTCAGAAAATCAAATTAAAAGAATTAAAACAGATGTAGTCTGCTACCAAAGTCAAAAGGACCAGAAAGCCTCAAAAACAACCAAAAAAAATACAGTTAGTCAACAAAGGTGACATTGTGATTAAGTGCTCGAAGGTTTAAAGCAGCAGATGCTTCTTTCTGAGCAGTTTCTGTAAACATTATACAAAGCAGGATGATATTAAATCCCCATTTTTAGCATTTACATGTGTTTTTAATGCATTAAAGCTCCACTGTTCAGCTTTAACTGGGTGTTAAAGGTGCAATAAATTACATTTAGCCCCACTGGATGTCATCAGTCTCTACATCCATTTCCAAGATGGTAGTCACATCACAAACTCTCTCAAATGACAGCTAAAACAGTGCGTTAAAATATGCTTCTGAAAACATTCGATTTGGTCTGAGATGCTCGCGCTACAGTGCGACATCTAGTGGCTGAACGTCATGTATTACATCTTTAATGAAACCATAAACATACATGAAAATCATCTATAGGTGGCTCAATACTTTATAAGATACTAAAGAAATCTCTGTGATCGTGTTTACACTTGGCTTTAAATTGCGTCTTGGATGATTGGATTATAATCGGACAGCACTAAATACAAGTGTTAATGACCACTAAGATGCATTGTGATCTAATCTGGGACTAGGGTTGTGTATCATTTAAAAAAGTATGATACCAATACCAATCCAAGTAGCCTTCAAGTGACACTGATACCAACTAAGTACTTCATTCGATACCCATCAAACATATAGTGCTCTGTCTTATATCCGGTGTAACAGGCGTGTAGCGTTGAACCACTTTAGAGCGTTTAGGTGGCATCTTGGCTGCTGAACTGCTAAGCATGCTAACTCAAATTCACCACGACTTCACCACCACAGACTGGTCGTAGCTGATGTGGCAGTGGACCAATCACATGTCGCATTAAAATCGAAGAACGCTTGAGTTGATTGGCTGTGAGCAAGTCATATTTTCTAGCTCTTGGGTGCAAAAAGGATCGATAGCAGGTATCGTTTGACGGTAGATTATTTTGGTCGATACCTTAGAGAGGTATTTATTACTGATACGCAGCCCTATCTGGGAGTCATATCTCATGTTGTGTAAACACTAATGCATCCTGATGTGTCCCTCATGAGGATGTAACAAGAAAACACATCATCAATTCAGGGCACAGTGGTTGTTTTATAGTCGCCAACGCCAAATTACTTTGCCCTGCCAACCTCAACAGTTGTAGTCTGTCCATGTATATTAGCTCTTGAAGTTTTTATTTTTATTTTTATTTTTTATTTTTTACATAGTCCGTGCAAAACAAATCTGGCAACAGACTGATGCAATAACTGACCCTCTGGCGGAAGTGACGTAGACAGTAATGAAATCTGATCAGCGGGGGACACGAACGATGTGTCCCCTGCTGTCCACTTGTGTTCAGATCACTGTAACGCATCTTAAAACAAGTGCAAACAGCCTCTTTGTATCAGCATTTTCCTTTTTTAATGCTATAAGATAAGAGCCATCATTTAAACAAATAAAAGTTGCATGTAAATACAAAAAAAAAACCCAGCATCCCGCCGTTAGATCTACCTGCTACTGTCTGCTGCTGGTGACTCGGCTCCCAGCATGCACCTCTCCAGCTGGCTCGCCACGATCTGCCGCTCCTCCTCCAACTCCCGAGTCAGCCGCTCAAACTGGAGCTCCTACGGCGAGACATTGACAGCGATGATTACGACCCGACATCCACAACGACACAGCAATTTAAGCAACACCCCCCCTCTTTTAAGACCTATTTGATGTCAGTTAGAATTAAATGTAAAACCCATTTTGTATTCAGTTCGCATGACTTGACTGATTTCTCACCGGCTGTGAGCTCGCTGAGAGACTGCAGAGTTTTTCTTTATTTAGCTTCTTTTTTTTATTTTAAGCCTGTTAAAGTGGATTCAACATTTACAACATTGAAACTGTGTCCAGGACCTTTAAACAGCCTTCAGTTCGGATAATGTAATAACATACATTTTGAGACTTTGAGCACTAAGCAGGAGGAGGTTTCAAGCCCACCTTTCGTGTACAGCAAGTGTTCATAAAAAAAAGTATGTGTATAACTATAAAAGAAAAGACGAAGTACTTTACATAAACAAGTCTAATTAATTAACCTGCCTGTCACATTCTGGTTTTTTACTCTGTTGATGTTTAAATAGGTGCAAACATGCAGGCTGCAATAGCTGCAACAAACTATTCTCATTACAAACCTTTAAATTACTATTTTGCTGCATACATTACTAGTTTGTGTCACAGAGTGGAAGTGGTAGGCCCCCAATGCAAACACTGCACTTACTGATGAAATAGTAGATATATTTCCAACACATGAGAAACTACAAATGAAGACAGCAAAAAAAAACACACAGAGACTCAGACAATGACTGAACTGAAAACCAACACCTATATAGCCATGGGGCGATTACTAAACAGGACACAGGTGAAACACATGAGGAAATTAACTGAGGCAGGAAAACACAGGAAGTAAAACTAACTACATACACGAGGAGAAAAATGTACTTTAACCTTCATGTCGTCCTCCCGAGTCAAATTGACCCGGTCCGTTTTGACTGTTCCTTCTTTCCTCCCTCCCTTCCTTCCTTCTGTCCTTCCTCCCTCCCTCTTTCTTTCCTTCCTTCTTCCTCCCTCCTTTCCAGCCTCCCTTCCTTCTTCCTCCCTTCCACCTTTCCTTCCTTCCTCCCTCCTTTCCTTCCTTCCATCCTTTCCTTCCTTCTTCCTCCTACCTTCCTCCCTCCTTTCCTTCCTCCTTTCCATCCTTCCTTCCTTGACTCGAGGACAACAGGAGGGTTAAATGATTAATCCATGATCAAAATTGTCCACATTCACATCCGTCACATGCTTTTGTCCAAAGAAACATTCAAAACAGGTACAAAATAAACCCCAAGATTAACGTAGGAGCTAATTATAGCTGATTTTGTTTAAATATGTCACCTCTAGCCTTCTGAGATACTTCAAGTTTCATGATAGTCAAGTCTCAGTAAAGTCTGAAGTCCTCCACAGCTCTTCTACGCAATTGTTTTCCTCAATTCAACATCTGGCTTTGATTATTTTCATGAACATGATGTGCGCAATTACCTTAATTCAATTTGCACATTATACTCTAATGGTCCTACTGTGGAGCATTGTGTATAAATTGTGTTTACGTGGCATGCTGAATAATACTTGTCATTACATTTGCAACATATCTTCGTAAATAAAACACAGCTTGCTTTTTCTAATATGCTGTTTATACACCAGGAAGAGTTATTATAGCTGTACACATATCTGCTCACCACTACATTGTACTGTGTAAACTATTATATATACTTAATTATAATGAATAAATCAGGGAACTTGCACTGCTGAATCTATGACGCAGGTTTTTCTTCCAGGAGTTTAAGTTGCTATGAGGAAAAAACTGACAATTTAAAAAATAAAAAAAAACAATCATATATCTGTATTTATTATTTGTATTTTTGTAAAGCTCTGGCTCTTGTTGCCATGACGACCCCAGAGAAGTTACACAGTAAATTATGATCTAAAGCAGCATCTACTGCTATTTTTCACACAGCAGGATTCATTAAAATGGCTGAGAAGTCGTGCTACTTTGTTCTTTATGACAGTGACCTCCAGGTCTTAAGACGAAGCCTGCCCCCAAACATCCTTGGATTATATAGATCAGTGGGAGATGAACAATTGCAAAAAGTGGTAGATGTATTAAGGTATTGACCAATGGCTCTATCCAGGAGTAAACAGTCTCTCTTGCCAGTGCTGTTGCAGAAAGCCTTACTCAAGAAAGAGAGGCAACGTTCACATCCAACAAGAGTGAAACAAAAGACTGGACATCATATCTACAGAAAGGAAGAGGAAGAAGATCTGTAGAGGAAGATGTCCGCAAAAAAGGCTCAAAGGTGAAATTTCACAGGGCAGTGATCTCAGATATACCGAGAGATCTCCTCGCTAGAAAAAGGAAGAGGCGGAAGATGACCGTGGATACAGAGGAGCCTTTGGCCGAGGTCATACCCCCTGAAGAGGAAAGAGAGCAAAAGGCAGGGAAGAAAGCAATGCACACAAGAAGTCTTGCAAGAACTTCAGAGTAAAGTTCATTGGTTTGGCAAAAGGAAGAATGTGCTGGAGTGGCGTCCTTTCCTGTTTTTGTGCAGACTTGAGCACACAGTGTCCCCATAGACATTTTTGGTGATGCACGCCGATGGCAACGATCTCAGACTGACACCCAGCCAGGAAACTTGCATCTGTACTACAGCTGCATGCAGAGATTCCCTCCATGAGCATCACATTTTCCTGCATCAATGAACAGCAAGTGTAAAGAGCTGGGCACTCAGGACATTGGCAACCTTGGCGATGAAGCGGTTGAACATCCACTCTTGAAGTATTGTGAGATAATAT
The DNA here is from genome assembly GCF_963691925.1 of Scomber scombrus. Classification (NCBI taxonomy): domain Eukaryota; kingdom Metazoa; phylum Chordata; class Actinopteri; order Scombriformes; family Scombridae; genus Scomber; species Scomber scombrus. The sequence goes on along the minus strand of NC_084993.1, from coordinate 2,848,431 downwards.
TTCTGCAGGATGGAGAGCACTTCACCACAGAGGGAAACCAAGTCTTTCTGTCTAGCAAAGACTCTTCAGATGTCTTCTTTAAAAAGAGTGCTTGACTTTGTTGAATGCCCCCCTGACCCTGAATAATAAGCCACCTTGAACAGACCAAAGGTGTCATTTTCGTCTGTGTGTGTGTGTGTGTGTGTGTGTGTGTGTGTGTGTGTGTGTGTGATCCTTCCTGGTTTTATAGAGCAATAAATCCTAAAGACAAACAGACATTGTATTTGACATCTCTCTCAGTTAATCTTCTATCTTTTCACTTAGAATAGTGTAACACCCCTTTGATCAATCATAGGTTGGAATACTATAGAGGATAATGGACCAGTAGGTTCAACTGCTGGAGCACAGTGAAGTGTTTAAATGAAGCTCAGAGACAAGAGGTAGAATTTGGAATTAGGCCGGCTTTTTGTATTAAGTAAAAAATAATAAAAATAAAATGAAAAATACAAATTTATAAATATGGGTACCACTCACTGAAAACACTGGTTGTGTTAAATCACAGAAAAAATATATACATCACATTGGCAATTGCTCAGTTTCACATTAGTGATCAATATCTCAATTGTAACCTGAGTTAATTATCACTTTTATGTAAATCAAGTTTCTCTATAAATCAAATCAAATTATATAACATGGCTAAAACAATCAATTATGCTCACAAAACAATACTCTTCAGGAAAATATCCTGCCACTCAGTTCTCAGTTCCACACGGGGGGAAAAAAGAAAACGTCAGAGTCAAAAGAGGTAATATGTGCAGGTGTGTTGATCAGGGGGACTGAGGTGAGAATGTTTTGCAGCAGTCGGCCTACCACCCCAAACGGTGAATTAGGATACGTTCAGTAGCCACTGGTAGTATCTGGTGATATTTCTCTTCCGCTCTAGATCCAGGTGGGAAGGCTCGCCATCAACATCACTGGAAGATCCAGATCCAAATCCAAGAAAAACTGGAAGATTACATGAATCTTCAAATACAAATATAATCTTTAATCACATTGTGTAAGCTTTACACTTTTTACTAGGTCCTTTAAACTGTCATATTAACTTAACATATTAATTGCATATAAAATTCAATAAACAAAATATGCAACAGTACAAATAATATTTTACCCATTAGATTATCAAAAATGTAAACTAACTCATTTCTTTTTGTAACCAAAATAGCTTCTCACAGCTTACAGTGAGCAAATAAGTGCATAAAATGAGCTCAATGAAGGTACAAAATACAAATTAATACAAAATTTACATGAAAACTCATTTGGAAAGAAATATAAGTCTCTCACGTTACAGGTTGGGCGCACATGCACAATGACGGCGCTCAGAAAAAACCCAGTTTTCTAAAAAAACAAAAACATATAACAAGAGCACAAATACTTCACCATAAATGAATTATAATAAATGAAAAATCTTTTAGTTGGCTGAATTACCTGCTCAACGGAGCTTTATGGGGAAAGCGCGCGAAGGCCCACAGTCACAGTCAAAGCCAACGGCTATTAGCTCGAGCTAACTAGCGTCGCGGCTAGCGACTATGCTAATGCCCGTTTTTAACAGTACTTCAATAGTACCGGACTAACAGTGGACTTCAATATAACGCGGCGTAAGCCTTATGTCTTCAATTTATTCTGTTTTTGTCAACAAACTTGTCGTTACCGTTCACAATTTCTCCGTTGCTCACTCTTGCTCCTCTTTTCATACAGACCGGAAGAAAGAAAGAATAATACGCGCGCACTCACTAGACACGAGCACGGGGCGGAACTCTTTGCATCAAATAGTCACTGATAGGTCACACTGGCCCGTCAATCCCCTCACAGATATCAAAGATCCTCCCCTCCAGGTGATACTCATCACTCTGCGCAAAACACATTGACCATAGTCACCAAACCGTTTCTCTCCCTTTTTCCTCTCTCATTCTGGGACTCACTCTGCCATGTGGGTAACAATAGCACATACTGAAAATGTACTATGAGTTTGTACCTTTTCGGACACACTGAGCTGTAATTATCATCTCACTCCTGAGAGAGCATCCTTGCCGGCTAGGGACACGCAACCATGGTAACCCGTACCAACCATAGAGTCTTAGCTCATTAAAAAACATACATTACGCCTACAAAGTGAAACCTTACTTGGATTAAAGTGTTATTGACATTGCGCCAGAGCTGCCTGATATTTATACTAGTGTGGTGTCCAATGCTTGTATACTGTAATACTGTATTTCCCCAAAAGTAGTGGGCACTTCATGTACTATTGGTTTCATATTATGGTTTCAGATATACTAGAAAACCTTGCATACTAGGGTTAGGGTTAGGGTTAGACATACATAACGTACTAAATAGCATGTTAGTATGTCCTCGAGTCAAGGAAGGAAGGGAGGAAGAAGGAAGGGAAGGAGGGAGGGAGGAAGGAAGGAAGGAAAGGAGGAAAGGAGGAAGGGAGGAAGGAACGAACGAACGAACGAAGGAAAGGAGTGAGGGAGGAAGGAAGGAAGGAAGGAAGGAAGGGAGGAAGGAAGGGAGGGAGGAAGGAAGGAAGGAAGAAGGAAGGAAGGGAGGGAGGAAAGGAAAGAAGGAAGGGAGAATGGAGGAAAGAAGGAAGGAAGGAAGAAAGGAGGGAGGGAGAAAGGAAAAGTGGAAGGGAGGAAGGGAGGAAAGAAGGACAAAGGAAATAAGGAATGGAGGAAGGAAAAGAAGGAGGGAAGGAAAGAAGGAGGGAAGAAAGGGGGATGGAGGAAGTACAGACGGAAGGAAGGAAGGGAGGAAAGAAGGAACAATCAAAACAGACGGGGTCAATTTGACCCGGGAGGACGACACGAAGGTTAAGAATACACAGAATCAAAACCTTTTAAGGCCTTGAGTGAATATTGAGACTTTCAGGCTGGCTTGATTCTTTAGCTCTGGACTCCTACGAACTAAAACAAAGGGCTGAATTAGTATGTGTTGGGTAAATGGGACTCAGACGCTGTTTGTCGGCTCAGTGCTTTATGATTAAGTGTATCTCTGGTACACTGTAGGCCAAATGCCATCCCGATTTTTTCTCTGAAAGGCCGACTTGCTCATGATGATAAAGCATTAAAAAGAAGCTTTCAACTGCTTTAGACATTTCCAAAAACATGAATTGGCACAGAGATATAATATGATATCTATATCAAAATATAACACTCGTGGCAATTTTGGCAACTTCACTAAAAATATGACCTATTTATTAAAAGGCTTAGGAGCTGGTAGGGATTCAATTCCTTGCTTAAGGGCACTAAAGCGGAGCAGATGTTTGTCAGCTATAACCAAGTGGCTGGTAGTTTTGGCACTCCCTCGTTTTTTTTTATTTATTCTGTTACATAACACAGAGGCTTCCCAGCTGCTTCATAAATCTTCTAGGCACCACAGCTGGTGTCATCGTGGAGGTTCACTGGAGAATTAGCTGTCTGCAAATAACGTCTGAATACAAAACAAGCCGGCTGGAAAACTCACACACACACATATACGGAAAGGAAACTCTGCTGTCAAAGACGTTCGGGAAATATTCTCGATCAAAGTGAAAGATCTGATAAGAAAGATGTGTTTTACTACGGCTCAGTAAACCTGCGCCTCGACTGTAGTTTAAAGACGTGAAGTCACTTTTACATCGTCTTTTAGTTCTGGTCCATTACGTGTTCATACGGACTTACTAGATATAAACTAAGAGAAGTAAACATGAGGTCATATGCACTGACAGGTTGCTCATTAATTAACCTTTGTGACGTCCTCCCGGGTCAAATTCACCCCGTCTGTTTTGACTGTTCCTTCTTTCTTCCCTTCCTCTTTTCCTTTCTCCCTCCTACCTTCCTTCCTTCTTTCCTCCGTCCTTCCTTCCTTTCCTTCCTCCCTTCCTTCTGTCCTTCCCCGTCTCCCTCGTTTCCTTGCTTCTTCCTCCCTCCTTTCCTTCCTTCTTCCTCCCTTCCTTTCCTTCCTCCCTTCCTTCTGTCCTTCCCCATCTCCCTCCTTTCCTTCCTTCTTCCTCCCTCCTTTCCTTCCTTCCTTCTTCCTCCCTTCCTTTCCTTCCTCCCTTCCTTTCCTTCCTCCCTTCCTTCTGTCCATCCCCGTCTCCGTCCTTTCCTTCCTACTTCCTCCCTCCTTTTCTTCCTTCTTCCTCCCTTCCTTCCTTCCTTTCCTTCTTTCTTCCTCCCTTCCTTCCTTCCTCCCTCCTACTCTCTTTCCTCCCTTCCTTCTTTCCTTCATCCATCCCCCTTTCTTCTTTACTCCCTCCCTCCTACCTTCCTTCCTTCTTTCCTCCGTCCTTCCTTCCTTCCTTCCTCTCTTCCTCCCTCCTTTCCTTCCTTCTTCCTTCCTTCCTTCCTTACTTCCTTCCTTTCTTCTTTCTTCATCCTTCCTTCCTTGACTCGAGGACAACCGGAGGGTAAAATAATGATGAATATGTATAAACAGATAATATAGTGCAGTGTAGTAATACCAGATATGGGACAGTCATCACTGCTCTCTTTTTAATGAAGAACCACTAAAAATATACAACACTTCACTTTTTGATGTGTCAGGGAAAACCTTGTACTCACACGATGAAATGAATACGTGTTACCATGGCAGCCAAATTATCCTGATTAATTGCATACAGTAGACCACTTATACAGATTGCTTCAGCGGTGTCGATGGACAGTATCGATTCCACAATGTTAAAAAAATGCACAGCGGAAATGGAAAAGCAGCTCGCTGCTCCAAAAAATTAATGATTGTGATAATGAAAATCACAATCAGTCTTTCATTTACTAACTGACAAAGTTTATCATCCATCAAAAGCAAAGTTACAATAAAAAAAGAAGATTTAAAGTTTTCAGGCTCAGCTGCAACTCTTACTACGGTTTAAATATCTTCATTATATATTTAAAAAACTACATAATACCAATCTTTATTTTGACTATTTCTCCCTGTTTTACTGTGTGTGTCTATCTATTAATAATATTGAATGAACAAGTTTAATTACACACTCATTTCTGCAGCTTTTAAATGTAATGAACTGCAAACTTACATTCCCCTCGGAGATTTTAAAGCTTGATTACATGCAGTTTTTTTTTAATAAGATTCTTGTAACAGCTTATATTAATTTGTTGTTTATTGTGTAGTTGTGGTTGTTTCTATCTAGCTGATTATGTTCCTGTCGCCTACATCTCTGCACAGTTCATCATCTATTCCACCTCCGGACCCTCTGATCTGCACACCAATCACTGCTCTCCGTTCCACGCACCCAATTAAAAACTAAAGGTGAGTGATTGTTCACAGTTTGTTGGCCCTAAATTTATGAGATGAGAGAGATTTATCTATCTATCTATCTATCTATCTATCTATCTGTCTATCTATCTATCTATCCTACTATCTATCTATCTATCTATCTATCTATCTGTCTATCTGTCTATCTATCTATCTATCTATCTATCTATCTATCTATCTATCTATCTATCCATCCATCCATCCATCCATCCATCCATCCATCCATCCATCCATCCATCTAGTACAGTATATAATCCCAAAAACCTACAAAGACGCTTAAATCCACACAAGCAGCTGTTTTACGTCTCTTGATAAAAACCTCTTTTGTATTCGGGTCATCTCTTCGGCTACGTGATGCTCACAGCCTTGACAGTGTCTTTTAGTCAGATGGTGTACAGTGCTTTGGTTAATGGTCTCATCATGTTGGTTATTTGCTTGTGTCTTATCCACTGTGGACTGAAGACGTCTGCACGCTACAGGAGCTGACGGCATATTCAAAAAGCCACCTGGCCTGACGTCGAAGCCAGCGAGTCTTACTTCTGTGCACAAAGTGTTTTTAACCTTTGTGTCGTCTGTTTTGACTTTTCCTTCTTTCCTCCCGTCTGTCCTTCCTCCCTCCCTCCTACTCTCTTTCTTTCTTTCCTCTCTCTTTCCTCCCTCCCTTCTTTCCTTCCTCCATCCCCCTTTTTCCTTCCTTCTGTCCTTCTTCCCTTCCTTCCTCCTTCTTTCCTTCCTTCCTTCCTTCCTTCTTCCTCCCTTCCTTCCCTCCTTCCTCCGTTCCTTCCTTCCTCCCTCCTTTCCTTCCTTCTTCTTCTTCCCTTCCTTCCTCCCTTCCTCTTTTCCTTTCTCCCTCCCCCCCTCCTTCCTTCTTTCCTCCCTCCCTCCTACCTTCCTTAATTTCCTTCCTTCTTTCCTTTCGTTCCTTCCTTCCTTCCTTCTTTCCTTCCCTCCTTCCTTCCTCCCACCTTTCCTTCCTTCTTCCTCCCTTCCTTCCCTCCTTCCTTCCTCCCTCCTTTCCTTCCTTCGTCCGTTCCTTCCTTCCTTCCTCCCTCCTTTCCTTCCTTCCCTCCTTCCTTCCTCCCTTCCTCCCTTCCTCCCTCCTTTCTTTCCTTCCTTCCTTCCTTCCTTGACTCGAGGACAACAGGAGGGTTAAAGGCAGTAATTCGGGCCAATTTCAAACCGGCATATACAATATAGAGGGGACTCACTATACTGTACATCACTGTGGCTCTGGCTGCATGAAACTTTAATGATCCCCATGAGGACACTGGGTACACACAGCTAATTTTACAGCGTTAATAAGTGTTGATTTTTCCGCGGCAATTACTCCGAGTTAATTGGAGAGATGTTTGTCTGCTTATAGGGGCTGCGATGGCTCTGAGGCAACTGCTCCAAACCATCACAGAATGGTACATTTATTGTGCAACTGGAGAAAAAGATTAAGTTTAGCTTGGGATTTTAATTTGAGAGTAGACTAATACGAGCCAAACTAGATTTTATTTCTACTTGTTTACATGGTGTTGACATTTTTCTAGGATATTATGAACATTTTGCAGGATCTTTATGCTTAAAAGTCATACAGGATATTAAATAAAACAAGAAAGTCGATGCAAATATCAAAACAATAAGCTCTGAAGGTCTGGAAATAAGACAAAATCATTCAGCACTTCCTTGATTTTCGGTTGTGGCGCACCTTCATGCAGCGAGATAACATTGCCGTCTAAATTAGTCTAATCAATTACTGCCTTTGTGAGGTGATACAAGAGAACAAACAGAGTTATAATCACACATAGGAAGATGCGAATGATTAATTACTACAAGTGAGGAAAAACTTGAGAGGAGCTAATAAATGAACAGAGTCTTTAGCAACAGTAGCAGCTCGTTGATGTTGCACACTAATGCTTAGCAGGTATAATGCTTAAAATTAATTGGCAGGTATTTTGTTAATCGATTAATCATTTTGGCTCATCGGGGTCTAATTTCGCTTTAAATGTCAATATATTCTGTTTTTTTTTTAGTATTTTATGACAATAAACTGAATATTTTTGCATTGACGACTGTTGCTCGGGACAAAACGACACATTTAGGTTGCTTCTTGGGCTTTGGGAGACATTCATCAACATTTTTCACCATTTTATATAATGACTAATTCAGATGTACCTAATTAATTGCTAATAAAAATTATGACTAGTTGCAGTCCTGTCATATTTACATAGTTTAGTGTGTTAGTATGCAAATTAGCATTAACTGCAAGGTGCTGTTGAGGCTGATGGGAAGGTCTTTTTTGACTTGACAATGGCGCTATATGAAAAATCAAAAGAAAACCAAACTTAGTACAGTGCAACCTGAGGGGAACATGAATGTTAACACCAAATTTCAAGGCAATCCATCTAATAGTTGTCAAGATGCCAAAGGATAACCGAACCAGACCATTGACATCTGTACAAGATTTCATGGCAATCTATCAGTAGCTGTTGAGATATTTCAGTCGGACATTGCCATCTCTACATCTATGCTGCTACCATGACCAAACACAAGACACCAACAAACCAAATAAGAGACAACTACATTGGATGAGATGATATAAATGACAGAAAAATAGAACAAAGTGGAATATAAATGACATGAAATGGAAAAGGAGAGGTTAAAGAGGTGATTGAGTCGGGAAATGAGCAACAAAACCTCACCTGAAGTGTGAAGGGACAGTGTGGGATGCATACTGACACAATCACTACTTCCAGTCAAACAACATGGTGCTTAAACGTGCCGCATAGTGTCACAGCGTCACTGCTGCTGACTCTGCCTCTTCTCTCTCTGCTCCTGCATCTCCTTACATCACTTGAGAGCAGCGCAGAGACAGGACAGGAACACACAGACCCTCCTTGTTTCAGCCTTTGCCACATCATGGCACGCCTCGAGGGATAAACAGAGCCACATTGGTGCCCTGTGCTCGTCACCTCGTGATGTCTGGAAACGCGCCTAGCCCTGCCAGGCCGATGCAAAGCCGTGCCAGGCAGTATCGTACCAGCTGGAGGCTGCTGGACGTTTCGTCAAGGCGTATTTTGCGACATCACAAAGTGTTTTTCTCTTATCGAGTGACACCAACCACAGACCTCTGCATCTTATTCCGCCTTGCCATGTCTAATCATAGCCCTGCAGTTCAGTTTATCCAGACTGCATCTGTGATATCCGTGAAATGTTCGGCCTAGTTCTGCTGCTGCCTTTGCAATAAGTCGACATCTTAAAGGAAGAATTCACCCCTTAAAAGACTTTGTTTTAAAAAAAGAAGGAAAAAAAAGGCAGCTTAACATTTTCAGGCTCATTTTGCTGCTCGGTGATGCGTTTCTCTCATTCTCTCCGAACATCCTGTCAGTGACGCAATGACACATTTCTGACAGAGCAGCACATTTGTCCAGCCACAACATTAATTACGCAGGTTTTTTCCCTTAAGAGACGCCATTTTGCTACGACATTCAGCAATTATACAGGGAGAAATCATCAGAGATACAAGTTGATACACTCAAAGTAGCCTCAACAGACCAGATAACAGTGCATGCCGCTCTTGTTTTGCCATTTCTCTTGCTCTCTCTGCCCACACATGTAACCCCATAGATGGATTAAAACACTTTGAGTCTGTTTATACGCCCAAACGCCCACCTTTTATGGAGAGCAACAGGTCTGCGCTCATTTTCTGTCAAAAGGCATTCTGGGAGACAGTGGAAGTCACTAAGTAGATGAGGCAGAGTGGGTTCACTGAAAGAGTAAATAACTCCTAGAAATGCAAAGAGCATCACAGACTGATGAGATCTGAAATAGTATCCGAGGGTGGCTTGTTTTTCTCTTTGATTTCCACTCTGTGAATCGAGAGGAGTCAGCAACTCCGCCACAGACTGCTAACGTGACACCTCAGGCATCCGTGATCTCCAGTCAACAAGGCCGGCTTCAACAACAAGATATCATAAGCTCTCTCACTTTTTTTCCCAAAGTATGACAGGGAGCACACATTCAAATCGAGGCAGATGTCAACAAGATGTCAGCAACGAAACAACAACAACAAAACAGCAGGGCAGCGCCAGGCGATGACATAACTGGATTGACAGAGCTGATTTAACCCTCGGAGTCAGACTGTGACCCCGCAGCTCATATAAAGCAAACCTCCTGCACGAAAAAAAAGAGGCCACATAAGAGAGCTGTCAATCCATCCATAGATCAGCCATTTGGAAAATTTGCTTTGGCGACACACACGTGGCGTTTCTGGGCCTTAATCGTCGGAATGAATCCAAGCGTGGAGAGCGCTGACGTGGCCCAGTTGTTGTTTTATTGAGTCCCCTCCCGATTCCTGGGAAGGGTTCTGCTGAGCGTGCATGTTTTTTATTTCCAGTAGCACCAGGCGTCACATTCATACAGTAAGAGGCTGCTTTTACACCTGGGAGCTGCCCTGCACAACAACAGCCTGATGCCAAATATATATTTAGAGATAATGAAAGACTTTGCTTCCTAGTTTCTTACCGGGGTGAAATACTGAACTACAGTATGATCGAATTATTAGATTATTGACCTCCTTCACCATCATCTACTATCCACTATTTCAAACTAAAGCCTCTGGTCTTTACTTGAAATTGCAGCCAAAATCACAACGTTTCCAAACATACCAAATATTCCAGTGTTACAGAGAAGTGCTATTAAGGCATCTGGAGTTGACAAAACAATCTACTCACATTTAGCGGCTCTCCGGAGGCTTTTAATTGCATCACATCATCTTCCTCAGCAGAGACACTGAATTGTAGATTCACTGGTTTGAGTCTGGCCAGGGTGCATTTTTTCCACCGCTCTCTTTCCCCTCATTTCCTGACATCTATCACTTACTGGCTGTCAAACAAAGGCATAAAACACCCCCCAAAATAGCAGCTCAGGAACTACAGGTACTAAATGGACCTTTGCAGTGAGACTGTTTTTTCAACTACTGCTTCCAAAATGTGGAGAACAAAAAGCAGGTATCATTTGTAGTTTACCTGCAAGACAACTGTAGAGAAAGTTTGTGTTAAATGTCAAATGTTTTCGTGACAGGTGCCTCAGTTTATCCAGAAAAAAAACACAAACACACACACACAATTGGAGGGAAAATCACTGAAGGCCAAAGCTGCCAAGTAAGTCTGCCGGTGTGCAGGTGTGCAGGTCAATGTCAATGGCAACCCACACTAGATAAATCTTACAATGTAATGATAAAAACAGATTATTGTGACAGCTCTGTAAGCAGTTTAGATTTTGATATCAGGCACACACATTGACTCAGTCTTGATTTCACCGAACGATGCAAAATGCAGCTACAGACCCTCTCAGCTTTCGTGTTGGATAAAACTTTGCTGCAGGCTGTTGTCTCAACATCTCATCAATCCCGCAATGTTTGCCCTCGAGGAGTGACGAAATTAAACCGAGCACTGACACCGTGTAGGTTTTGGGTTTCACGAGGTGCCACTTCTCCAGCTCTGGTATTTCCCTGTTCACGTCTATCACTGCTACTTTTAAATGGGCTAAATGAGAGCAAAGTGGAAAAGCATCAGGGCCTGAACACAAAGGGAAGGCAATAACTGATGTGCTCCATTTAGCACGTCTAATTTGACATTTCTGTGGAGGAACTGCAGGCAGTAGATTTGATGCTTCAGCAACGCCACCGCCTGCATCTCCCCACTGACAAAAGGTAAAGCAACTTGATTATATTTTCTGGTTGCAGTCTGTTCAGCAGTCTGCTACATGATAAAATGTTTGCTCTGTGGCAACTTCTAAGTTTAGACTGCAGTCACGCTGTATGTTGTAGGCTGTTTCTGTACTTTGTTAGCTGTTAATCATCATTCATTTCTTCCCCTCCTGTTCTCAACATGCTCCCCCTCATTAAACAAATCAAGCATCTCTGACTCACCTCTTCCAACAAGTCATCATAACTAAAAGACAAACCAAGACATTTGTCGCCGCCTCCAAAAAACAGCACATAAGAGCATCCTGGTGTCCATATGAGCAGCAAAACATGCTCGTCAATTAATTACGTAATATTTAAAGACATCAGTGCCTTCCCTGATTTTTCTTGTATCTAATCAGATTTGTATGAAAACAATGATGGTTACACCAATTGACACTGGGTTGCATCACATCATTGACTCAAGTGTCTTTGTTTAGGTAACTAAAACTACTTAGTTAAGGTTTAGGAAAGACCTTAACCTTCGTGTCGTCCTCCCGGGTCAAATTGACCCCGTCTGTTTTGACTGTTCCTTCTTTCCTCCCTTCCTTCCTTCCTCCCTCCCTCCTTCCTTCCTTTCTTTCCTTCCTCCCTTCCTTCTTTCCTCCCTCCCTCCTTCTCTCTTTCTTTCCTCCCTCCCTCCTCCCTTCCTTCCTTTCCTTCCTCCCTTCTTTCCTCCCTCCCTCCTTCTCTCTTTCTTTCCTCCCCCTACCTTCCTCCCTTCCTTCTTTCCTTTCTCCCTCCCTCCCTCCTTCCTTCTTTCCTCCCTCCCTCCTACCTTCCTTCCTCCCTTCTTTCCTTCTTCATCCCTCCCTTCCTTCCTTCTTCCTCCCTTCCTTCCTTGACTCAGGACAACAGGAGGGTTAAAGAAACTATCATTCACAGTTAAGAACACACACTGATCAATATTCCTGATAGATTACTAGAAGGACGAGGTGGACAACTTTCCATACTTTCCTTATTGTCTTACTGTCAACAAATCAAACATGTGTGGAGCCAAACCAGCGATGTTATTAGTCTTTGGAGCCGTTTCTGAACAAACTAACGTGCCTAAACTCCTCATAACGAAGGAACATGTCACCCAGTGCAGCGGTGATGTGTTTTTAATCATTTCTAGAGGAACAACAGAGGTCTCCAGCACAGAGGAATAAGATATATCAGGCTTTGGATACACACACAATACTCGTTAGTAGATCAATTTGTTGTTAGTTCAGCTCCGAGCATGATATTTGTTGACAATAAGAAAAATACAGAAAGGCTATACAGACTGTATCCTTTTACTGTTTACCTCAGTCATTAAGATGAAGGATAGCATTCCTCACAGAGCTTTGAAGTGATTCGCTGTGTTTTGGAGTCTAATAAGCCAAAAACATCACGGATCCATTACTCAAACTTGGCACACTAGGATCGTATTTCTTCATCTCACTGATATCTGGTAACGTCACGCTACGTCTGTCTTGCCTTCTGAGGTCAAAAAGTCACCAGTGACGGTAATTTTTAAGTAACTGAATAATCAGCTTTTACTGGGGAGGAGAGTCGCACATCTACATGGTTCTGGTGCATTTTTCGGGGGATATTTCAACATAGATTTCTATTTCAAAACCAGCATTAAAATATAGTTGCAGAGCTCCAAGCAAGAGTCGTCAATGATCGCCTTAAACATAGTGAAATTAAACTGATCTAGGGCTGCAACTAAGGATTATTGTCATTGATTTATCTGCTGATTGTTTTCTCGATTCATTGATTAATCTTTTAGTCCACAAAATATCAGAAACAAGTGAAAAATGCTGCCACAATACAGACAAAGTTAACACATTCAAGTGTTTTATACCAGCAAATATTCAGCTCATCTTCATATATGACAAATAAAAGCACCAAATTGTCATTTTTGCTGGAAAAATAACTGAAAAACAAAGATCAACTGACTATGCCTCCATCAATTTCCATCACAACTTCAAAAATGTGTCATCCCAGACAGCTACTGTAGAGATTAAACACATAACATCCAATATATGCAACTGCTGCACAAAGCATGAATATGTGAAGGAAAAAATGATTCAGCAGACTCTCTCTCTCTGATTCTCTTGTGTGAAATGAAGCAGTTTCCAAAAGAAGAGCTTTTGAGGCACTCGGCATGAGCCAGCGGTGATAGAGCCGCTCCTGCTGCGTTTCAACGAAAGAACCAAAGCAACATCAAGAACGCAGCAAACACCCTTTTTCCCCTTAACTTCACATCAGTTGAGGCTTAAAAGCAATCTGCAGCTCCGCAGAAAGTGCAGATTAAAAAAAGTTAGAGTGAGATTCTCTCTTTTTCTTGGACATCATAAGCCTTTAAATAGCAGTGTGCCGAATTCAGAGTCACACAGCCGGGGACTAAGTTGAGAACATGGCCACTGTCCAGGCGTAATTAAGAGAAAGAGCAGGGGAAAAGACTGACTCCCATGGTGACGGGATGGAGAGAGAGAGGCATTAAAATAACAGCAGGGGGACGAGAGGCAGACGGAGAGCGTTCACACTGCAGCTGCAAGTGTCTCTCTGTGATTTTTCTCATGTTCGGTATCAATAAGAAGTTCACAGTCAGTTCATTACGACGTCCAGCACTTAAATCACAATCAGTTCTTTCCAAGATATTAATTAGATTTTAGAGGCAATTGCCATTAGCTGTGCAGCCAGAGTGAGGATGATGAGAAGATAAAAAGAAAGTGCAATAGAAAGGAGTTGAGCAACCTGAAGGCAGAAAGTGTAACTAAAAAGTGTGAAAAGCAAGAAAATGAAAGCAGGTATGAAAACACACTTAAACATCGCTGCCAGATCTTATAAAAGCTTGTTCACACTGATCTTTTAAAAACCACGAAAACTTGCACGATCAAATACTCCAATACATTTTATACATTCCCACGAGAGCTGCAACTTCTCAAATTAGTGTTTGAGTGCAAGTTAAAGGGTCTTCACACTATCCCCCAATACAGGTGTGAGTATGGCACATGCTGAAGATTCAATCCTTGAGATCATTCATCATCATAAGAAGATAATAAAATATAAGCAGGATGGTTGTCAAGTGTGAACGCAGCTGCAGGATTCAGGAGTGAACAATAAGATTGGGTGTGACTGCAGCATCTCCTGCCTCCTACCTACCTGCTCTTTGACAGATGCCAGGAGGTTGGTGGTGGTGGTGTTGGCGTTGTTGGCGTCCGTGGGAAGGCCGTGACCACTCTGCCCCTCTCTGACGGCCATGGGCCCTTCCCCCTCTGCGTCCCCTTCTTCCATCTCTTCCACTACTCGCCGCTATAGTCCAGAGCCGGCTGGCTGCTGAGGCGCCCTCTCTGACCCTGCAGAAGGACTACAAGCCGGTGAGGATGGTGGACAAGTGGGATACACAAACAACATAAAATCACTGTCATGCACTAACTGGGGTGGGGGGGGCATCGGTGCGAGTTTACACAGACCATATTGTGTTGTACCTACTATAATAATCCTACAGTGAATCACCATGACCTTAAGCTGTGTGCTATTCTGTGTTTCTAACCTCTCTAATTTCCCTGCAGGGACTCGTAGTGGATCCGTGGTGCTCACTGGTGAATTCATAGTGACCTTACATCACAATAACATCTCCTACAATAACCCTTTGGGGGATTTTAAAAGCTGTGATTGAGGCTTTGCATCCTTCTATAGTATCAATTTCTGATGGGATTCATAATGAAGCTCAAAAAATACGATTCCAGTGCATTCCCATATATGTCTATATTAATCTCCTGTGATATTATGAGGCTATCCACATATGATTTAACCCTTCACTGGGGCGTGTAATTGCACATTTGCCCATAAATACAGTTGCAATAGTTTACCATTAAATGGTTATGCATTGTGCAGGTGTGCATGCACGCTGCACAGAAGGCATTTAACAGCATGTCACGTTCATGATTTTTTTCCCTCCGTGATGAGCCTTCGCAGCCTGTCTGTCAAACGTGCACATTAATCACTCAACCATCAATCCAAGCAGCAGCAGCCAAGGACGAGGTCACAACGACTCACCGGGTCCGGAGACCATGCATGGAGCTAAGGGATGCACTGAAACCGAGCCCCCCCTCCCTTTTTCCCCCTTCTCCCACTCCCTCATCTCTCCATACCTGGCTCTTAACACAAGCCGAGCACAGTGCGACTCACCGGCCAGATGTTGCTGTTAGAAGCAGGCCACAGCTGGCTCGATCCGTCCTGTTACGCATCCATCCTCCTCCTGCAAAAGGCGGTCCGTGACAGCTACTACATTTTCCCCACACGTCCAATAAACAAAACAAACAACAAACACAGTCCCGTACACGTCCACGTCCACACACACACTCCTCGTGCAATAATGTGTGTGTGTTGTTTTTCCTCTTTATCCTGTGTGAGGTTTTAATGCACCCATCTATCCGTGGCGTCCGCGCTGAAACCCAGCCACCCACCCACCGACCGACCAACCAACCCGCCCAGCCACTATTACCGATCAACGGCGTGACGTCACCATGCGGGGATGGATTATATTCCGATACATGTATCGATCAGCTGCCGGATGCACAGATGCAGCGCATGTGTCGCCGTGTTGCAGCTGCTGCAGAAAGAAGCCCCCCCCCTTCTGTTTTTTTTTCTCGGTGAGATGCAGCCTGCAGCGACCAGTGTGTGTGTGTGTGTGTGTGTGTGTGTGTGTGTGTGTGTGTGTGTGTGTGTGTGTGTGTGTGTGTGTGTGTGTGTGTGTGTGTGTGTGCATGTGTGTGTGTGTGTGTGTGTGTGTGTGTCAATCTGTCATACAGTACTTTCAGGGACAAATCAGAGACGGCATGTCCAATTGGAAGCAAAGATTATGTATAAATCGGGGGGGAAAAGCGGATATTAGTGTAGTGAAATCCAAAAAAATGAATGTAAGTCAATGCAATGTCCCCAAAAGTGACCTAAAACAAGAAATTTGTGTGTGTGTGCAGGTCTGACTGGTCGTTAAGGGACTCCCAATGGATAAATTAACAGTAAAAGTTTATGTTTAAAGTCAATTGCATGGAAGTCAAATTGCACCAGAAATTAAAACTGTATATACCAAGTAATTAAAAATGACCAGATACTAAGACAAAATTATATTATTATAAAATATAAGTATTAGTGTTTTAATTAGGCTTTTTAACTAGGGATGGCTTGTCCAATTGGAAGCAAAGTTTATGTCTTAAATTGGGGGGGGGAGCAGATTTTTGGTTGAGTGGTAAAATATAGAGTTATTGTAAAGTGTAGGTGGTTAGGGTTAAAATAAGTGTCCAGAAAATGAAAGTAAGTCAATGCAATGTCCCCAAAAGTGGCCTAAAACAAGAAATGTGTGTGTGTGCAGGTCTGACTCCCACTGCATAAATTAACAGTAAAAGTTTATGCTTAAAGTCAGATGTGTGGAAGTCAATTTTTTTTTTAAAATATGACAAGGCAAAGATAATTTAATACAAAATAATTAAAAATTATCAGATATTAAAGCAAAGCTATGTATTAGTGTTTTAATTAGGCTTTTATCTTAATTACAGGCTACTAGTGAGAGGAAATAGTTCAATTTATACGAGGTAGTAATTCATGATTCTGACACTGAGTTACATCAATGGCAGTCAAAATGATGGTAGTAAATCCACATTTATAAATCTAGGTCAAAATGAAAAGATACTTAACAAAACTATGTCAGATTATTTTTTAACATAACTGATCACGAGTCATTTATCTCTGAAAGCCAAATGTTTCTACATCCAATAACTGACTTAATCCATTAAAAAAAAAAAAAAAAAAAAATGAGTTGCCTTAGTCAAGTTAAATATTTATAATCTGCAGTAAAAAGGTAAGAAAAGGTAAAAAAAACAAACACTTCAATGAGACGCAGTTTAACCCTCCTGTTGTCCTCAAGTCAAGGAAGGAAGGATGGAAGGAAAGATGGAAGGATGGAAGGAAGGAAGGAATGATGGAAGGAAGGAAGAAGGAAGGAAAGGAGGAAGGAAGGATGGAACGGAGGAAGAAGGAAGAAAAGGAGGAAGGAAGGATGGAAGGGAGGAAGAAGGAAGGAAAGGAGGGAGGGAGGAAGGAAGGAAGGGAAGGAAGCAAGGGAGGGAAGGAAGGAAAGGAAGGAAGGACGGAGGAAGGTAGGAGGGAGGGAGGAAAGAAGGAATGAGGGAGGGAGGAAGGAAGGAAAGAAGGACAGAGGAAAGAAGGAAGGGAGGAAGGTAGGAGGGAAGAAAGAGAGAAGGAGGGAGGGAGGAAAGAAGGAAGGGAGTAAGGAAGGAGGGAAGGAAGGAAGGAGGGAGGATCAAAAAGGATCAAAGATCAAAAGATCAAAAGACAGCAGCAATACAGTTACAATATAAAAATAAATAAAAAATTGGACAATAAATAATAAGTGAAATAAAAACCACTTATATAAAACACTTACATACAGAGAGCCTGGACTCCAGAGCCTTCGCATCTTCCTTAGAAACAGTCGAGGGGTACGAGGTGTTTAAAGACGAAGTTCAACTTGAAGATTGTTCCAACCGACTGGTGCCGAAAACCTGAAATGCTGCTGAAGGTAAGTAGGAAGTAGGGATGGGTAATATATATCGTGATATGACATAAGTGTTGTCTGGTCCTGGTTTTAAAAGCTGCATTACAGTAAAATGATGTTCTAGCTGCTCTATTATTTACCTTTTACCCACTTTGTCATTATATCAAATTTACTGATGATTATTTATCAAAAATCTCATTGTGTAAATATTTTGTGAAAGCACCAAAAGTCATCTTTACAATATTGTTGTGATATGGATATTGAGGTATTTGGTCAAAAATATTGTGATATTTGATTTAATCTATATCGCCCAGCCAAAGTAGGAAGGAATTTTACCCTTGAAAACCTAAAAAAAAATAAAGCCTACAGTTTTAGAGAGTAATTATTACATTATGATTATTAAATTGATGTAAAACTAGTTATCAGTCAAGTTAAATATTTATAATCTGTAGTAAAAAGTTAAGAAAAGGTTAAAAAAAACCCACTTACAATTAGACGCCTTTTAGAGATGCTCAAAAATCCAATACTACAGCTGTAAACACACATTAAAAGCCCTAATCTAATGTCATAAAAAACCTTTAGTTTTATATAGTAATTATTACATTAATTATGATTATTGATGTAAACCTGGTTGTTAGCAGTTACATATTTATAATCTGTAGTAAAAACGTAAGAAAAGGTTAAAAAAAACAAAACACTTCAATTAGACGCAGTTTAACCCTCCTGTTGTCCTCAAGTCAAGGAAGGAAGGAAAAATGGAAGGAAGGAAGGATGGAAGGAAAGATGGAAGGAAGGAAGGAATGATGGAAGGAAGGAAGAAGGAAGGACAGGAGGAAGGAAGGATGGAACGGAGGGAGGAAGAAGGAAGGAAAGGAGGAAGGGAGGAAGAAAGAAGGAAAGGAGGGAGGAAGGAAGGAAGGGAAGGAAGCAAGTGAGGGAAGGAAGGAAGGATGGAGGAAGGTAGGAGGGAGGGAGGAAAGAAGGAAGGAATGATGGAAGGAAGGAAAGGAGGAAGGAAGGATGGAACGGAGGGAGGAAGAAGGAAGGAGGGAGGAAGAAAGAAGGAAAGGAGGGAGGAAGGAAGAACGTAACACTACCACCTTAAAAGCGTCATAAAAAGGCTCCAGTTTTAGAATAATTACATTAATTATGATTATTACAATAATATAAACCTAGTTGTTATAGAAACCACACTACTATAATACATGTCAACCTTATAAAAGCTATATGCAAAATGTCTTTCTTGCATAAATCGACACACACACACACACTCAAAGAAAGAGGCGTCACAAAGTACATGCACATGCCCGTTTATTTTAAATGATAAGAGTCTTTGTGCAGTCATCAAGATAAGCAGTTGTCTTACATTGAGTTGTGTCAGGTGGATTTCCCCCCCTTTTACTTTTCTTAACACTTGAGAGGTCTTCTGTTTGAGAGAGCTGCCTTCTTTCAGTCTCCTCTGGTACATTTATGCATTTAAAAAAAATTTAAAAAAACAATAAAAAAGCAAAAAGAAGGGGACCAAAACAAGTGACGAGACCACTTTCGGAGAGCTAAACCTTTTTTTTTTTTGTTCGTTTTTAAAAAAAGGTTCCCAAACATCTCACAGGGATAAGAGGAAGAAACACTATCAGTAACTGTAAATACCGTACCTGAACATTTACCGGCTCATTAACGTAAACCTGTTCTTTAAAGCAAACGATACTGAAAAGACGATATGTTCGCTATTCCTTATACTGCATGAACAAAAACAAAAAAATCAATCGATGTCACTTAAAAACAATAAAGCATCTAGTTTGGATCAACACTTGACACTTTCGTTTTTTAAATAACACACTCACACACACACGTAAGTTTTTGCATTATCAGTTAAATACAAGTATGCTGCAACCGTAAACTTGTGACACATCTCCTGTAAGAGTTTCTGTCGAGTTGATTCTTTTCAAATGAGAGTTTTATTACTATTACGCAGGTGTTTGGATTTAAAAGGGCAAAAAAGTCAAAAGGCTTAAATCTCAAATCTTAAATGTCAAACGTCTCAAATTTTAATGTCCTTGTAGGATTAGGGATTTTTCACTGTCACTGTCAGGTTTTATACATTTAAAAAAAAAAAGATAAATAAATAAACGCATAACTCAAACTGTCCATCAAAATGTCTCAGAAATACTTTACATTTCTGAGATCCTGACAGTCAAATTAAGAAGCCAAATACATTTAAGAGTCGTATATATATCGTGTGCTGTGTCTAATTAAAGTGTCTTGAATGTAATTTAACATACTATTGATGTATTTTTGAGTTTAAAACAACAAAAAAACAGAAGTTTGCAGGAGTCTTTCATGTTTCGATCTCCTTTTTAATGTAGTTTTTATTCTAAATAGATACAGAATTGTTGCGGCAGTAACTACTCTCTCACCTGAACTGAATAAACTCCTGTTAGCTTGATAAAAACATGTGTAGATGAGATGAAGGAGGGTTTTTTTTTGTGTGTGGCGTGACCAAGGCTGTGCACTAACACTAAAGTTCTCCTATTGACGTCTACTAAGTCAGAAACACTGCTGGAGCAGGGATAAAACTTGCTTGGTTGGCATGTTCAGAACTCACTTTTTATTTTAAAACAACCTGACTGCCTTTAAATCTTCACTTCGGGAGGGGGAGGAGGGGGGAGGGGGTTACACTGGGAGTGGAGTGGACTTTTTTTCATTTTTTTTTTAGGCTTGTCAAGTCTGCAGAAGGTGGAGCATTTTTTTCTTAAATATCTTATCTGTTTTTGCACGAGTTGCTTTGGCGAAAAAGAAAAAGAAAGGAAGAATGCATGGCTTCTTCTTCTGCTGACACATTTGGGCCGGCATCAAACACTTGGCAACGGTTTATTGATTTCGCAGATGAGCTTTTTTTACCCTAATTAATAATAAACAGTGATGGTTTCTTGAAGAGGAGATGCACCCTCCAAAAAAACAACAGACGATGATGAGAGATATAAAAGGAAGATGACACCTTTTGCAGAACAGCAACAAAAAAAAAAAAAAAAAAAAAAATCACTTTTGGCCCCTTTTTTTTAACTAAAATGCGGCAGCTGTAGCCATCAGTGTGCATTTATTCAGCATGTGTGTTCACAGCTGCAGGGTTGCTTGTCTGCTGAAACACACAAACCTCTTAACAAAAAAAAAAACCAAACAAACAAAAAAATCCCTTCAGAGCGAAGGAGCTCTTGATCGAAACAAGTAATATTTCACGTCACTGGAACCACAATTCGTACGCACAAATCACGTTGTTGTTTGTTTTTAATTAAAATAAATTGTCTTTACTTGATCTTCATACAACCAGAGTAGGAAACTAACACCAGCCAGCAGCCAGATGCAGTGACGATGATGATGATGATAAATCTGGCTTTTAAATATAAAATGTTAGTTTCCTTCCCTGCTCACAGCTCGTCTTTCAAATCGAGGAAACGACAATATTATAATTAAAAGAAACCACAGCGAGCACCGACACATCTACTCAACAAAACCTGCGTGAATTAATTAATTATTCTTCTTTTTTACAAATTAAAGCAAATAAATAGAGAAGGACACAGTACCTTTGCATAAACATGAAGTACAAAAACCTAACAGTCAGTGGATCTACACTAAATGTGAGTGAATCCAGAGAGGGGTGGTGTTGTTGGTGGATTTGTGTGACACCAGTGAACCAGTGTTAGGACGAGACCCCCCCCCCTTTCCCTTTCCCCCTTTGCTTTTAGTTTCCTCCTTCAGGACCAGAACACCTGTAACGCCTCGCTCTCTACTCCAGATCATTCGCATCCGCGTCCTCCGTCGCCACGGTGCTGGTCTGTTCCGAAGTCACACCTGGAAAACAAGACGGACGTTAACACCAGGGAAGGGAGGAAATGGAGGAAAGGAAAGAAGGGAGGAAGGAAGGACAGAGGAAAGAAGGAAGGTAGGAGGGGAGGGAGGAAGGAAAAGAGGGAGAGAGGAAAGAAGGACAGAGGAAAAAAGGAAGAGAGGAAGGTGGGGGGAGGACAGAGAGAGAAGCAGGGAGGGAGGGAAGAAGGACATAAGGAAGGAAGAAAGGGGGATGGAGGAAGAAGGAAGGAAGGGAGGGAGGGAAGGAAGGGAAGGATGGAGAGAGAAAAGAAGGAAAGAAGGAAGGGAGGAAGGTAGGGGGAGGAAAGAAAGAGGAGGGAGGGAGGGAGGAAGTAAGGACAGAAGGAAGGAAGAAAGGGGGATGGAGGAAGAAGGAAGGAAAGGAGGGAGGGAGGGAAGGAAGGGAGAAGGAAGGTAGGGAGGAAGGAGAAAAGAAGGAAAGAGGGAAGGGAGGAAGGTAGGGGGAGGAAAGAAAGAGAGAAGGAGGGAGGGAGGAAGGAAGGACAGAAGGAAGGAAGAAATGGGGATGGAGGAAAAAGGAAGGAAAGGAGGGAGGGAAGGAAGGAAAGAGAGGAAAGAGAGGAAGGAAAGAAAGCTACTATATCGTACTTGAAGTGTCGTCGTCGTTGGGAGACTTGTTCTTCTCCTCCACGTAGCCGTGACTCAGCAGCTTGGTCATGCTGACCGGCGGAGCCTTCTTTTCGAAACACCTGCAGAAGCAAAACGGGACGACTTCACTACATACACTACTAATTAAATTAAAAGGCTTACATTATTGATTATAGATAAATGATGAAGATAATGATGATGATGATGGGATTCACTCACGTTCTCTTGTATTTGTTGGTCATGGACAGACCCTCCATATCACAGGCGATGCCATCAGGGGACATCTGCAAGATTGAACCAAACTTACATTCAATTAATGCTTTTAAATCACTTTTACTGTATAATCTGAATGAAAGAGCCACATTATTATTATTATTGCGCAATAAAGCAAAAAATAAAAAGGTGGATAGTTGTGACTTTTCTGCAAGATTCATTTACTTTGTTGGCAAATGTGAAATGAAATGATGGAAGAAAAAGTCATGCAGTGGAAAAGAATTGAAGAAACTGGCGTGGAAATAAAAATGGCACAAATAATCTTTAAAAAACTTAATCTGACATGTAGGATTATCTCCCACAGTCATTTACATATTAATTGATTTACTGTTTTCAATATACTTTAAAAAGAAAAAGCTACTTTAGAACAACTTAGAGGACTTATACATCTATATTTTAATCCTTATTTGCTTATTTTTATAATGATACACCTTTTTGGCAAAGCCTCCATTTCACAAGTGTTCAATAAATGAAAATTAAGACTACTTTTTTTTTTTTTTTTAAAGATTAGTGTATAGCAGATCCTTTCAATGCAGCATATTTTACTTACCTGAAGCATTTCCAAAATAATAATAAATAAAAAAAAGGCAACAAAAGCGCCGACAGGGATACGAAAATGAACCAAAATGCGATGATAAGAGCGAACTCAGGTAAAATAAAGAGAGGGCGATGATATAAAAAGATATAAAAAGGATGGAAGACACCAGCATAATGGCATCAATGTTTAAGGGGGGGTGAGGTGGTGGGGGGGTGAGGGTGTTTTTTTGATCGATTCACCTTCTCCTTATCAGGGGAAAATCTATCAGTCTCTTTTTCCCAGGACGAACCGTTATCAGTGCCAAACGGTGCAGTCAGAAGCTGCTTGCCGGGAGATGTTGCTTTGCCTCCGCTGCAAGTACAAAACCACGGTGACAAAGGACGTGAAATTACCACTTGCCATTCATCACAATGTGGGCAATTTTTTTTTAATTAATTTATTTTTGGCAATTGGCAAAAAAAAAAAAAAAAAAAGGGAAGGAGGACGGAGACTTATCCAGAAAAATCAGATTCGGTTGTTTAAAATATTGATTTTTTTTCTGTTATGTAGCTCCGTTTTTTTGTTGTTAAATAATAATCATAGTTTTAATCCTCTGCAGTGATGTCATAGGCTCAAGGTTGACAGCGTGTGTGTGTGGAGAGAGAGTGTGAGTGTGTGTGTGTGGAGAGAGTGAGTGTGTGTGTGGAGAGGTGGAGAGTGTGTGTGTGTGTGTAGAGAGAGAGAGTGAGTGAGTGTGTGTGTGGAGAGAGAGAGTGTGTGTGTGTGTGTGGAGAGTGTGTGTGTGTGTGGAGAGAGAGAAAGAGAGAGAGAGAGAGAGAGAGAGAGAGAGAGAGAGTGTGTGTGTGTGTGTGTGTGTGTGGAGAGAGAGAGAGAGAGAGACACAGAGAGAGACAGAGAGAGAGAAAGAAAGGGAGAGTGAGAGGGAGAGTGAGAGAGAGAGAGAGAGAGAGAGAGAGAGAGAGAGAGAGAGAGAGAGAGAGAGAGAGAGAGAGAGAGAGAGAGAGAGAGAGAGAGAGAGAGAGAGAGAGAGAGAGAGAGAGAGAGAGAGAGAGAGAGAGAGAGAGAGAGAGAGAGAGTGTGTGTGTGTGTGTGTGTGTTAAAACTTCACATTTGTCGTTAAGATAAAAAAAAACATGGTGACGCATCTTCTTCATCTTTACACGTTTGTCTGAGCGGCGTTTCTTTACCTCTTTGACTCATCACCTCCAAACCACTTGGGTGGATTGTAGGATTTCATTGGTTTGTCCTCGACATCGACATCGAGATCGTGACTCAACAGCCCTGCAGGGGTGAGAAGAGAGGAGAGAGAGAAGGGGTGAGAAGAGAGAGAGAGGGGGGCATAATGTTCAAGCTGCCAGAGAACATGATGCATCATATGTCACCTTTAAAAGCAACGCTGCAATACTTCAACTTGCAGCCTACTCAAGCTCAGAGGCTGAAAGACCCAAATATAAAATGTTTTAAAAGCGTATTCTGCCAGTGTTGCTACTACAGAACAGAAAATGTGAGTTTGCTCAGTTTCCCCCTCTGATAACTGAATTCAGAAGTTTAATTCATCTATATTTTCCCCACAAGGCTTTAAAATAAACATTTGTGGGATAAGGATTTCCTCTCTCGTGTGTTGTGGCCGCTTTGCATTTCAAAGCTTTGAGCCAAAGAAAGAGCTGGGATGGTTTTTATCCTCAAAAATGTGATTCCAATACACAGTTAGGATGCAGTCTGAATGGCAGGTTAGTCAGATTTAATCATCAAATATGCAAAAGTAGAGATGATTTTAATGTAGAAAAACAAGATATTACAATAAAAAATATAAATATTAATTTGCTTGAATGATAAACTCAGTATCAGCATGTGTGTGGTCTAATATGTGCCAATATTTTAAGTTATATCTGCAGCATTTAATGTATATTTGATCATTTTTCTTAATTCAATGTTGGGTTTTTTATGTTAAATGTGTTTTTTGTTATTTATAATCATTAAATTCACAGTGAAGTTTGCTGTTTCAGTGATTATCAAATGGTAAAATATCATCGCCTTCATTACATATCTTTGTCACATGTGTGTTTGAGGAATTATTGCAAAAAATATATATGTCTATGTATTATTCTTTATATATAAAATTATCAGGTAATATATCAATATCAGAATATCGATATTGCCCCAAAAGTCCAGTATAGGTCAGGCCCTAATTCATAATTAAACATGCAAAAGTAGAGACAAGTTTAATGTAAAAAAAAAAACAAGAAATTACAATAGAAATAACTGAATATTCAAAATGTTCCCTAATATTGAAGCAGAATCAAAATAAACTGGTATTCATGTATTTATTGTGCTCAATCCAAAAATATCTAATATGATAATAAATGAATGTGTCGTAAGTATTTGAGTTCACTGTCATTAAACACCTAAATTAAACATTTAACATGAAATGAAGCGTCACCTTTATGTCCGCCCCCCTTGGCGAGCTTGGTGTAATCTGAGTCTGACTCGAAAATCCCGACTCGGCGTCCGCTGATCCTCTCCGCCGGGCCGACGGCCGTGTCAGCGGTCTGGCACAGACCTGGGATCTGGGAAGTCGGTCCAGTCACGCCACTGTTAGCAGCCGCTCCGGGCTTTATGCCTGTAATGGAATCGGGAGACGTGGCTCCATTTTCAAGCAAACTAATGCTTAATCACGTGCAGGAACTACAGTATGTATTCAATGTAGTTCATTTGAAGTTGCAAAATCCATAATTATAAATACAAAGTCAGAGAATTAATTATTGCAGCATCATAGCCGCTCTGACTATCACTATACATTGTCACCTTTCTTTGTTTTTATGTTTTTATTTAGCTATTATAATTTATCTATTTGTATTTATTTATTATTTTATATTTATTTATTTATTACTCCTTCTGCACATTTCTTTTTTCTTAATTTCAAATAAATCTGCATGCATTACTTTTCTTGTATTGTGTATTCTCTTCTTTAAGTGCAAAGCTGGACACAAACTTAAATTAAGCCATTTCTATTTAGTTTTCCTACATTGGCTTGAATATATATTCTGCTTTTAGTATCCAAATGTGTTAAAAGTGCTTTGGACTTATTTGGGAAATGCATTCAAACATTTTGCCTATTTTTTTACTTGCAGTATTTTTGTCTCTAAATTCACAAAGCTGTCAAGTCTTTTACCTCCGGGCTTGGTCCTTCGATGGTTGGGTACGGCTGCACTCATTTCAGTTGAAGACATATCTAAAGATCTGATGACCAGAAAGAAAAAAATGTAAAGACACAAACACTTACCTCAAGCTTAGCAGTAATATCTTTTCAACTTATACATCCTAAACTTAAAAAAAAAAAAAAAGAAGGTGCACTTGTTGCTTGTGAAATGTCAGAAAATGGCATACCCACTCTTTTTTTCACCCAGCATCTTCAATGAAACTGTGTGCACAAATTAACATTAAAGTGGTATAAATTTGCTTTTTAGTTCAAAGTATGACTGCCGAATTTACTATAACAACATAAAACAACAATAAAAGTTGGTGAAACATGTTAAATAAGTAGTTTACAATGAATTTAAAGCAATGCAAGCTTAAACATGTCATTTTTCTAATTAGGTTTGGCTTCAAGGAGACAATAGCGCCCCCTGTGTGCACTATTTTCACCTCGAAATAAGCCGGCATACATTAAAAAAGGTTTAAAAACACAATTAGCTATAAACAACACTCATTTTGCATGTGTAAGAAGCCAAATAAAGTGTAAATATGTGCAAATAACCTGATTTAACTGACATTTCCCTCCTTTAAAAAGGCAGAATAAAGGGTGCAGATGTGTCATTAAAAATCTAGATTATAGTCACACTACACACACATTGTCTAGCTTAAATATGTATGCAACACAATCACGATATAAGCTTTTCTTTCTGGTGTTTTCCACAGCATCATTTAACACATCAATGCAGCTAACAAAGCCTTGCTACATGAGTTAGCCGCCTCGCTAGCTGCCGCAGTAGCTTTTCCATGGCGCTAATCTCACTCTGCGCCAAAACCACGCTCCTTTTTTTTTAAAGTGTTAAACCAACATAATCTATTGCAACAAAAAAAACAGGACACACGTCTTACATTATCTCTCTTTCTTTCTTTTTTTAGTGCTGTGATTTTAAAGATGCCGTTAGCCTCCTCCTTGTTCTGCACAGAAAAAAAAGGCAGGGATGTACCAAGACGCTGCACACACACACTTCCTGTGGCACCTGCCGCCGACTTCCCGTAAAAAAAATAAAAAAAACCGCGTTCCGTCAAAGATCGTCTATGTTCTAGAACGGGTGACGTAATTTTGAAGGTGGCGCTGGTCGGCATTCCATTGAGAGCGAAGTTTTTTTGAATGGAGTGAGAGTGAGAGGTCTTACTGATTCTTACTGCAGCCGAAGTGAATATAGAGGCGATCTTTGGCTCAGTTTAGAAGCCAAATGCTGTGTTGGTGCTAAAATCATAATAAGTATAGTTTAGTTTATCTTTATTTGTTCAAGAGGGACAGTGTACATTAATGAACATTTATATATATATATATATATATATATATATATATATATATATATATATATATATATATATATATATATATATATATATATATATATTTTTTTTTTTTAAAGTTAATGCACCCAATACATATTCACTTTAATTGTCATTCTTATGCAGGTACATAAAAACCAAATACGTTAAAAACACTTCAAAGAGTTAAAAGAGAACTGTGCAATAATTAACATTCAAATTGTCAGTTTAAAATTAAGACACTATGTAAATATATATTCCATAAATAGTTAATAAATACTAAGTGCTAAAGTTAGTTTTAAAATTAAGTGCATAGTGGGGAGGACAAACAGTCAGTGATTATTGTGCATTCAGTAGTCTAACAGCAGATGGGAAGAAGCTGTTTTGTAATCGAGAAGTCCTTGTTCCGAATGCTCCTGTATCTCCTTCCTGACACAATTCTGTGAATTGTAGCCAAAAGGCGAGTTTCCATTGGCAGTCCCCCTGCCAGAAAGAGCAAGGCCATGCACATAATCGAATTTATCATCATCATATTAATCACATAAAATAATTAATCATCAATACAATACACAATGTCCTGATAATCACATAATCAACATCTTGTGGGATTTTATTCCACTCATGAGCTGTTCTGTAAGAAAAAAACAAACTTTTTTAAAAAAAATTTCAACTGAATATCAATATCAGAGGCAGTAATAGCAGTATTAATAGCGAATAATATCTGTTCATCTATATTATTAAATTATTTTTAAAATATATTATTCTACAATTAGTGTTTTTTATGTATTTAGTGTATCTATTATTTTTTATTCAGTTATAAGTTAATTGGATTGTTCGTGTACGTGCCCCATAAAGGACTTTGAGCACTGTGTAATTGTATACTAATATTTGATACTTTTCTTTATTCTGCTGGGAATACGAAACATGTTTTACTATGCAAATCCCAAGAACATATATAATATGTGTCATATTATATAATTTCAGTTCTGCATTTTGCACATTTATATATGGCAGATTTATTTACATAGAGATTGTTTACTGTATATAATATTTTATGTTGTTTACTTTCACCCTTGCAATACCTTTTTCCACTGTACTGCTGTGTCAGTTTTAATTTCTCCCATTTTATCTTATCTTATCTTATTGGTGTTGCTGAAGGTGAGCAATCTTAATCACAATCACTATCATGCTGCAGATCCCTGAACTGTTTTACATTATCTATTCATCTATATTATTATAATATTGTTTATATATATTCTACTATTACTGTTTTATCTATTATTTGTGTTCATTATGAGCTAATCTAGGAGGGCTTAAAGTGCATTTCACTGCATATTTGTGTACAAAGACCTTTAAGCAGAGTGTAATTTCATACTAATATTTGATAGTTTACAATATTCTAATTTGTCCTTACTTAATACCAATCACTAATAATACCTTCTTTATAAGGAGAAATTAAAAGATGGTGAAAACAAAGAAACAAGCTGCAGACGATGTGGACCGAAACCCATTTATTGACATCTTATTAACAGTTACAACAGCAGACTCAATGATTAAAACTCTATTAATGACATCTATAAGTGCAATCTTAACGACATATTATAAAGTCAGAAGCCATATCAGCATTTATTAATGAACTACCAACATACCAAGATAGACAAGTTAGTTTTCTCACAACCTGCTGATTAACACTTAAGTCTTCCTTAATAGAAAAGTGCAGGATTTAAACAAATGTTATTCAAATGTGGTTTCATACTTTTACCAATAGACTTGATAATTTTTGTCACCATTTATGTGACACGATGGCTTAAACGCTCATTTAGACTGGAGTGGCTCAGTTTCTACACAAAAATAGTTGTTTCCATAACAGGTTGTATCGCTGAAATGCAATAAGCAATCATCATATAATCCACACAGAAATATATTAAACAGAATATATGTATTAGAGCAAACAACAATATATTAGTATTATTATTCTAAATTATATTAACTCTGTCAAGAATAAGCATCATTATCATCAATCTAAACAAGTTTAATAAGCTCTAAAATATCTATCATGCTCTTTTTAAGATTTATTCCAAAATGAGATGTACACAATTGTAAAAATCTCACTTTTCTTTGGTATTTTTTTTACATACAACCACAAAAACCTATGACTTACTCTGTTGTTAAACTATATTGTAGTTACTGCCTGTCATTAGAGTATCTTATAAAGTCTTCAAAACAGAAAACCTACATTGCTGAATGATTGCTTCATCTCATTCATAGTACTGTAAGTGCATGCAAGCAAGTTCTTAGCAGTAAGAACTAGTTCATCTCTCAGAAACCAATAAATGATACAAATAATGCAGAAAAAAGTCAGATTAGAAGAATTACGCCGCTGCTTTTTTGGATGAGCAGCCAACTTAGACACACTCTTTTCCGGCTTGGTGACCCGCTCACATGTCTTTGCCGCAGTCGGGGCAGAGGATGTCCTCTTTGCACGTCAGGAAACCTCGGCCAACCAGAGTCGCGCAGCATCTTGTGCAGTTGAAGCAGTCGTTGTGCCACTGGCGCTGCTCAAAAGAAATGTACTTACTGCCCCCGAGACCTGAGACAAAAGCAAGAAAAAGACGAGCCATAAGTAACCTACAAGAGGGACACAATAACCCGAAGAGTCCCATGATCTCCGTAATTTAATAACCCTGTAATTGATGGTGATTGGATCACCAAAATCATGCACAAGACATCTAGAATATTTATGACTCCCTGTGTTTGAATTTCACTCAATTGACAGTGATTGGATACACAGGATGCAGAGGGGAAGCATATGATCTGGGGAAGGTTCAGCCTAGGTTAAAGTTGTCTTTTGAAGTGAGAACTCCTCTGTCTATACAACCTCTTCAAATTCACGATATAGTGCTGAATATAATTTGTTTTGACAGGGTTTTTATTGAGGACAAATTAGGAATTCTGACACGCTTAATGACATTTCAGCTGGACTGAAATTCCTATAATCAAGAGTAAGAGTTGTCTCTCATCATTTTCTTGGTATGTAAAATTCAAATATTAGCTCCTAATTTAACTTCAATTTGAAGGCCTAAATAAAAACGCACATGTACAGTAGGGCTTCCTTGAACATAGTATGGTATACAACCAACAATGAAACAGTTTATGGAGTTAATTCTGATAATAAGAATGACTTTTCTGTTAAATGACTAAATTAATCAAACAAATGTGGGCGGAAATACAAAAGTCTGGAGTCAGGCTAGACTACACATGACCCTGCCTCAGAAAGATTAGTCAATAAGATACCTCATTGGAAGCCAGCAAAAATCTACTCATGATATTATTGCAGTCTGGCAATAAAATGGCACAGTTTATGAAATGTTGGATTTTACGACATGATGTTTTTTCATGGGCATAATTTGCACTGAAAATTAAGAGATGAAAGATTCGTTAGTCTAAAAAAGATTCCATTAAAGGTGAGGGTGATTTGATTTCTGGTGATTTATCCTGGTGAGGCTGACAGTTACCGCTGATAGGGGTGGTGCAGTAGGCGCATTTCTTCGCAAACAAGTTGCAGAAGCAGTTGAGGCAGTAGGCGAAGTCGTCCCGGGAGGTGAAGCGTTGCCCGGCCAGCTGCTGCTTGCATCCAATGCAAACAAAGCACTCCTTATGCCAGGGCTGGTCACGGTAGTTCACTCCTCCGGTGGTGATAGGCTGAAAGATACAGACCATATGTCATGTGGGTTAATATTTGACTGATTTCATGACTGTAAAATAAGGGCATGATCAAGTTTATGTAGGCTTAAGTAAGTAAATACTGTGCTATAGAGACAAACAGTAGAGCATACAGCATTTTGAGATAGGTAAACAAGATAATGCAGGTTCATAAAAAACTTAAGGGGCAGCTTATTGGCTTTTTAAGAGCTTTCAACCACATTTCACGTTTTTTATTAGTGGTTGTCTTTCACATCCATCGTCTGAGGTAATCTGGGCGATCTTCCTGATAACTAAGCAAACTGTATTTACTGATTAACACCTTAAAATGTGGTTGAAAGATCCAGAAAATGTACTAAATTAACCTAAAGTTTTTTTGACAGACTCATGTTTCCAAGGTTCCACTCAATGCAGTTTTTGTCAGATACACATTTAAAATAAATCACCTGAGCATAGAAAGTGAGACCACAGTTTTCAAGCCTAAAACATTGCAGAACAAGCTCCCATATGGGATCCTTTTTTTTGTGCTGTTCGTTTGCCGACTCTGTCAGGAGAGGCAGATGCTGTCTCACTGCTTAAAAAGGTTTTCAAGCACATAAAGACGTCTCAGATTCCTGACCATCTGTTCCCTGACTGCACCATCAGACGGTGATTTGTACAGTAAAATAAACTGTTGGGTGAACTTTTTAACTTCCAGAATCAAAACTTAATTTAAACTCCAGCCAAAACATCCTAAAACTTTAATTACAACAAATGTGGTTTGTATTGGAGGGAGAAAAGTGTCTAGACATCTCGAATATTTCCATTTAATAGGATTGTGAAGCTATCAAAATATGATCACCTGGGTTTGAACATTTGATTCAATACAAGCATCATGTAACTTCAATGTGTTGTATCCTGTGAGTGTTTTTCTGCATTTGTATGTGTGCATGTGTGCATCTATCTATCTATCTATCTATCTATCTATCCTACTATCTATCTATCTATCTATCTATCTATCTATCTATCTATCTATCTATCTATCTATCTATCTATCTATCTATCTATCTATCTATCTATCTATCTATCTATCTATCTATCTATCTATCTATCTATCTATCTATATATCTATCTATCTATCTATCTATCTATCTATCTATCTATCTATCTATCTATCTATCTGAGCTTGTCTTTAACTTAAAGTTACTTGAGGAAAAATGGTTTAAGAGGTCGATTGACCCTTAAATTACTTTTTAAAGAAGAATATTGATCTTGTTGCTATGTGAAGGATGGGGGGGGGGGGGAATCATTAAAGACCTCTGTGTAACTTCACAAGCAATAAGTAAAAACAAAATCAGTTGCCTTAGCAGAAATGTATTGATTAAAAATCTACGTTAAAGACAAAATATATATCTTTATAGTAGCTAAAGGCAACTAGAGAACATTAAACAGAACCAATGGATTGCTGTACCTCCTTGCACTGCACACATTGCAGAGCAAACACCTTCTCATAGCAGGGCAGGCAGTAGTTGTTGGCATCCCTCTGGACAAAGCTCTTGGTGCCAATGGGCTGCTGGCAACGGTTGCAGGTGAAGCAATTCTCATGCCAACTGTTGCCCTTATGCTCCATCTTTTTAGAGCCTGCTGGGTGGAGGGAGGGGAGAGGGGGAGGGAAAGAAGGAGAAGGAGAGGGAACAAGAAGGAGGTGAGGGAGTTCTAACCCTTACAAATGTCATTTTTCAATTTAACCTGCATGTCAACGATGTGGTGCTGATGTAACACCAGGCTGTTCCTTATGGTAATGTCTACCTCGCTAAAGCTATTATAGCTGCGGAAACCCAATAATAACACATAGGCCTACCTTCATCATCATGCATAATCAATTTGGAAGTTGTCCAGTTGGCCTGTCTTTTCACGTTGCCTATACAGTAAATCCCACTATCTGAATGCTGATCAGATCAATGTAAACCTTAAAAAAGAGGTTTATTTATTTTATAGCAAAATGTTATTGCAAATTAAAGTGCTACTCTAATCAATGACCCCTTCTTGGCATTGGTAGTCCAAAAGCCCCACATATAACTGTCTCAATCTTCTATCTTTAGCTTTTTTGTGGGGATTGTGTTGATTATGTAACCGATTTATCTTCGCAAACAACCCTAACTTTGCTCAAATTACATTATATTGGTTGTAATTGAGGCCATTTTCGTCTCCGAGTTCAATCGTGGCCTCCTCACCTGGCATGATGGTCTTCAGGCACTCATGGCACTTGGAGGAGTACTCATTGCAGTAGCAATCGGTGCACAACAGCAGGTCATCCTTGGTGGCAAAAGGCCTTTCCACGAGAGATCGTTGGCATTTGATGCACAGGAAGCATTCGCTGTGCCAGTGGCGGTCCTTGTACGACAGATCCTGCAGAGAGGGTGAAAAGGAGAGTTAATGGTTCAGTTGAGGATCAGAAGGGTGACTCTTAAATTAGCAAGGTGGATAGAATAGGCGTCATGTTCTCTGGCTTTGGTGTGAAATTAGATTAACTTCAAAAATGTGCTATAGTTCGTCATAAAGCACCAAGAAAAGAGAGCATTTAAATACCAACTAACTACCTCTGCTGTTTTCAATTTTCCACACTTTTAGACATAAAACAGGGCTATTATTTCGACGGCTGGATTCCTTTGTAATGACATTACCTGCGTCAAAGAGTGGAGCTTGACTCTCAATAACCATATCTCAAAAAAAAAAGAAAACTGCCATTTTATTGAAGCATGAGTCATATGAGCTATTTTCTTAGTTCTTCTTCCAAAACCTCCTTGTTTGGTTGAATTGTTGATGAGTATCTTGGTGATAGCTAGGGTTATTTCCACTCACATTACAGGGTAGTTTTTGGTGTTGCACTCAACATTCAAAGAACATCAACTACAATTGTACCATGGTGTCAAGAAACAAGTATGTTAAGCTTGAGGTTGCATTTAAGCAAGATTTGAAGCTAAAAAACTGGTTATGCCAAAGTTTGATGACCGGTTGATTAAAAAAAGAAGATACCTTGCTGGTGCAGCTGATGAGCTTTTTGCACACTTCACAGTCGTTGGCATAAAGTGCCTCGTAGCACTTTATGCAGAATGGGCTTTCATCCTTCAGTATGTACTTCTGCCCATACAGGGACTCCTTACACTCTGTACAGTCGTAGGCCTCCACCATCTTGACTTTAATCTCCTGTGTCAGTCTTCAGTCCTGTCTTTAAAAAGAGTGACAGAAAGAATAACGAGGTTATGGAGTTATGCACAAGAATCAACCTCCGCCCGAAATTTGGGCTGGATTTCAGTCATTTGATGGCTTCTTTCTTTGCTCTGCACATTACCGTCCCAGGATCACATGGTCCAGTAAATTACATCACAACTCCGTGACCATGTAACAGGTACATAATGCAGCTTCTCTGAGATTCGTGGAAACTTAATTGAGTTTCTACTTACAACAAATTAGGCGGAGGAATGTTGCAAAGCAGGCCTCAAACAGGCACACACTGTAGAGTAAATACCTTCCACTTTATTAATGAACATGATGTGACTTTTAAATTTGGTTTGCTTGCTCACAAAGAGTCTAAATCTAAGTGCAAGGCCGTAGAAATTAGGCCAGCTTCTACTAAATTCCCCTGAGAAAACTAACCATCCATCTGGAGGAGACAAAAAGAGCTGAGAGTGAAAAGAACAAGGAGAGGAGGTAGAAAATGGTAAAAGTTGGAGAGGGAAAAGACAGGAATAAGACCAATAAAGTACCAGATGTTCTTACTCAGATTTTAAATATTACTCAAAGATGTTGGTTGATTTAGAAAAACAATTGCTACATAAAATTTAATGCAACCTATTAAATTCAATTTCTGGAAAAGAAATCAGTTTGTTGAGATAACTTGAAGGTCTTCATAGGAAAAAAGGGATGATCGGTCACATTTGATAACATAATTAAGAAAATTTTTCTCCCAAACTACCTTATAAAGACTTCTGAGATCGTTATCGCTTTTACATTCACCACTTTTCAGTCATTCTTAAGTTGTTGTCAGTTGTTGTTTTATAGATGATAGCCAGCGATTTCAATTTTCCTTGTTTTAAGAATGAACTTCGTCTTAATTCGGAAGATTAGAGTTTGGACAAAACTCCTTATTCAAGCATCTAATCCTGTGTCTTCACATTATTCTGCACATCACTCTTCAGCCTAGGTTTATCCTTGTAACATTTTTCTTCAATTGCGGCACTCACTTTTCCCCTTTTTGACATACTTCTGCAAGTAGTTCCAAATACACCTCTAAACCTCCACAGAATATGCACATTTTTTACCCTCTGTACCCTAAACACATTTCTATAAAACCTATCTGCGCCTCTGTAAACCCCTCTGTGCCTTATTCACTCCTTTTCTAATCCTCTATAGCTTCTACACTCTCCTATAAACCCTCTGTACTAGGGATGTGCATCTCCATTACTGAGGCTGATGCAATACACACAGGATACATTAAAGATGCATAAGAAGCAACTTCCTATTGTGATGTAGTCCCTTTAGATGCAATGCGAAAGAAAGACTCAGCGTGGTACAGATTCTATTTCTTAAGCATACAACAAATCATACATTAACTTAAAAAGTGCAATTTTTCCTTAACACATTGGATTTTATAGTACTGCAATTCAGTAAGCATCTCATTCATTTCTGTTTGACCTGTAAAAAACACCCGAACCTTTAACAAAGAGGCCTTTTTTTTTTACAATTCTATGTCCCCAGCTTACATGCATATGCTCCGTGACCCCAAACAATTGCTGTCAAAAGTGTTGAATAATCCATTAACTCCAACGTGTGGAACGATGACTCTAAAGAGCAAGTTCTCCCCGGACAGTTTTGGCAGCGTACCACTTCTGCTGTAGCATGCTAGCACGCTTGAGATACAGTTTAGAGAGGAGGAATCAATCTGAACATCATAGCATTGGTCACATTTCTAAACAATAAAGACATTTTATATAAATGCACTGATGCAAAGATGTTAGGAATGATGCATTGCAACCCTAACCCTAACCCTAACCCTAACCCTAATTTGTATCTTACCATTCCTACTCTGTACCCTCTATACTCTCATATTAACCCTCTCTAGACTTATGTAAACCCTCTTTATATTCTTTCCTCCTTTTCAAACCTTCTCTCAACACTCTGCACCCTCCATAGTCCTTTTCAAACCTTTCATACCTTCTACACTCCCCTATAACCCCTTGTACTATGCCTGTGCCCATCTCTAAACCCTCTGTACTCACTTTTCAATACCATATAAACCCTCTGTGCACTCTATACTCCATTACATTATTTCTGTATCCCGCTATAACTCCAATAAACCTTATACACATCCATGAGGAGAAAGTAAATCACCTAAAAGTCCCTCCATACCTCTTTGTAAACCATCTAGAAACTCAATGTAAACTTCATACCACTCTCTAAACCTATTGTACTCCTCTATAAAATCAGACATCTGTACATCTCAAGCCTTACACTTGTACTTTCACTGTGCACCACCATGTCCCCTTTAATGGACATTCATTGAAACCACATGATGACATAGTAAGAAAACATGCACCAAGCAATGTTGAGCCTCTGTGAATAAAAAGTAAAAGAGAGAAAACCAAAGATAAAAAAAATGGAAAGTCAAATTGCTTTGGGCAAGAATAGAAGAAGAAAGACAGGCAGCATGAGCATAAAGTATAAATGAAAAGTTGTTTTTTTACCTGAAGATGAGAGTCTCTACCTGTCAGCGCAGCCTGAGGGTCAGAAGGGGAGCTTGCTTGCAGACTGAGATCAGAGGTAGTTGTCGAGCACTGTAGTCCATCTGCTTTATAACATTAGACCAAAATGTGACTCACAGTGGGGCAGGAAGTCGGAGGCAGTGGTGTGACCGAAGTGGGCAGGTCAGTTTATATTCAGACTCCTATAAAGTCAAGCCAAAATGCTGAAAATCCCCCCCAATTGCAAATGATGAAATATAGGACTCACATATGGTGCTTGTTTTCTCAAAATCAAAGAAGGCACAAGTCACTAATCTCCTTCTATTAGTTCCAACCAAGTAATTTGATTGGGAAAGAGGTTTTCCATGAATGCAGAGTACAACAGCACTGGGACGTTTAATTACACGGGTATCACTCCTTTACACCACAAAGATCAGAACGTATTTCCACAAATATCACTTGAATTAAATTATGAATGGTTGCCAGAAGAGGATGAAGGGAAGAAAAGAAGCCTGGATACTTCAGTGCAAACCTCTGGGAGTAAACCAGCTGTCACAGATGTGCAAAGAGATAGGTTCACACATATGTCTTACTGTACACCAACCACTCTCAGGTTGAGAGTCACTGCTATACAGAAACTGTCTGATGCAGGATTTAAGGTGAGGGAGATCATGGCAGTGAGTGGGCACAGGTGAGATGCTTTACATAAACATACAAAGACTACGATGTGAGGTGTTTGCAGGTCTGAAAGCTTGCTAAATAGTTATTGGAGACCATCCGTGGAAAGCAGGAAACAATGGTGCAACGTACTGTCTGATCAAGCTGTTAACTCATTGTCATTGTTGTTTCACTGATTGCCCAATAACTGGAAACATACAGACAAATGTACATGATAGAAAGTAGATAATGATTAGCTTATGCACCTGAATCTTGGCAGTGCTGATATTCAGTAAAACAGCATTCCTAATTGTGTAATATTGCTTAAATCTAACAAAAGCAGCGTGTTGTACTATTTTTGCTGCCAACATGTGATTCTCTGAGGCCACATAACAAGCTGTGGGGACAATTTTACTTGTGTCCTTTCAGGCCTTTGTACATTCCACAACTGTGAGAACAAATGTTATCTAATGGGTTTTTTTTTTACCAGCTTGCTTTTTAGGAAATAATGAAACATGTGCTCTCCAGGCTCCTATCTTCCAATAGATTAGAAAAGATGATGTTTTTTAAGCTCACAGTTACATATTCTGCCAGCTTCAGCTCTTCAACCAGGTTATTTCTGAGCATTTCAACTTCAGCCTTTAATTTTTAAAATATATAAATTAATAATCAAACCTTACAGCCACTCGCTTCCCATTAAGGTACAGTAAAAGTAAAGAAACTCAGTCTGCTTGGCACAACGCTTTGACCATGACTATACAGTATGTATCCAATTTGCACTGGCACCAACAACCTTTAGTACGTAAGGTGAAATAATATTATCTTATTGAGAATGGTATTTCATGTCCATGCACTGTGCAGCAAAGTCCCGACTTAATTCAAATGTTACATGTGACATTACAACCATAAATCTATTTTGTGGAGTAAAGCAAACTGTAAGGACAAAATAGATGTACCGTACAGTACATAAAATGGGTTAATTAAATTTGTGTGTCCTACATTTCCTTATAAGGTTACATTCAGACTGCCTGGACCATGTCTAACTCAACATGTAATTGGTTGTAAAGCTGTTGTGTTTTTGCTTCTTCAAATGAGAATCAATCTAATAACCCAGGCCTGTAGTAAATACACAAGACGCTCACGGCAGCTTATAGGACAGAGAGACCACGGCAGAGCATGGAGGTGAGAAAATGTAATTCAATACATCTAATATCATTAAGAGGAACACATGATCTACCATTCGAGGCTACAGAAGAGCTATGTAACAGCTTTATTGACTTTTTCCAGAGCCAAGACTCTCTGATGTCCTGCTTTTCCTCTCTGCCTCCTTCTGTCATCGACCCTCTCTCTGGGCACTCCCCAATCTCTACTACAGAAAAAACCTTGTAGGCCTACTTGTGCCCTTGACCCATTCCCATGGCTCTCCTCAGATCATACATCCCCATTTTTAGCCCTCTGATCACCCTTTCAAATGGGTAGTGCTCCATTTGCCCTCAAAGTTGCCGTTATCTGCCCCCTCCCCAAGAGGCCCATCCTGGACCCAGAGGTTCTTGCAAGCTATCTCCAACCTCTCTTTCTTGACCAATTTGTTGGAAGTCGGTAGATTTAAAAACATTCTTGAAGATGAAAGGTTATGTGAATTATGTGAACTCAATGAAGTTGAAAATGAATCACATTTTCTTTTATACTGTCCCTTGTATGATGAACTGAGAACTCCAATATTTACTGAAATGTCTGTTAAAAACCCACAAATGTTCTGGTGCTCTGATGATGACAGAATGGACTGGTTGTTTAACTCTAATGTCTTTAAGTCAGTCAGGTGAAGAGGAGCCAAATTGCACACTTTCAACACAACAAATTTAATTTCCCATCCTGACAAATTTGTGACGAGCAAATAGAAACTGGCACTAGCACAAAAAAACACAGCATTTTCTTCAGTCCTTTGATAAAGCCAAGAATATGTACAATGCACTCACTTACACCACATGATCCCAGTGGGCAGAGATAACATTTATTTATGTTCTTTCATTTGGCTTCAATTGCTGTACATTTGTAGAGTGAACGTACTTTCACATGATCCCCGTGGATAGAGATTACATTTACTTTGCAACTTAGAGATCGAATTTGCCCTGCTCGTGTTTATGAACAGGAATAGCATCATCCAAACTTGTTTCAGTAGGATGAGTCTTACAGTTTTGTTTGAAAGAAAATATTACATATAAATAATTATTGTTGTGTGTTTTACATTTTAAATAACCAAAGAGGACGTAGTTTTCATCTGCCAGTGGGCCATCACAATAAGAGCACTACAGGACAGACATGATGTTCAATTAGATTAAAATGCAATATTGTGCATCCATAAGTCAGATCCTTTATAAATGATCCCTGTAAAAAATAAGACAATTTAAAAAAACTCTATTATAATTAAGTTTTGCATTTAAAATGTTCAATATTCAGCTAAATATGGTAATGGTGCCTATAAACATTTTATAAATTGATGATGATCTAAGGCAGGGGTGTCAAACATGCGGCCCGTGGGCCAGAAACGGCCCAGCGAGAGGTCCAATCCGGCCCAGTTTCCTTCTTCCTCTTTTCCTTCCTTCCGTCTGTCCTTCCTACCTTTCTTCCTGTCTTCTTTTCATTCCTTCCTTCCATCTGTCCTTCTTCCCTTCCTTCCTTCCTTCCTTCCTTCCTTCCTTCCTTCCTTCCTTCCTTCCTTCCTTCCTTCCTTCCTTCCTTCCTTCCTTCCTTCCTTTCCTTCTTTCCTTTCATCTGTTTTCCCTTCCTTCCTTCCTTTCTTCCTTCTTGTCTTCTCTTCTCTTCCTTGCATCTGTCCTTGCTCCCTTTCTTCCTTCCATCTTTCCTTCCTGTATTCTCTTCCTTCTCCTCCTTCTTTTCCTTCTGTCCTTCCTTCCTTTTAATGGTTTAATGTATCAAATTGGAATTGTATGTGGCCCTTGAATGAAAACAAGTTTGACACCCCTGATCTAAGGGATCAAATGAAAGTCAGTCGGACACCTGAAAGAGACACATATGAAAATGAGACCAACTTAATCAAGAGTTTGGCCAAATTAAAACACAGAACAGGTTAAAGAAGAACCATCACAATGTTTCTATTGTTCTGGCATTTCAGTGCAGATGGAGCTCTTGTCCTTTTGGATTGTTTAGATAGATAGGTTGGCAGGAAACAAAAACATCAGATTGGATTTAATTTGAATTTCCATCTGTTTCATTCACAGGGAGGTTAGATGTCAGGTCAGTGTCTCGTTCTAAACTGTTCACCCA
Source organism: Scomber scombrus (assembly GCF_963691925.1). Classification (NCBI taxonomy): domain Eukaryota; kingdom Metazoa; phylum Chordata; class Actinopteri; order Scombriformes; family Scombridae; genus Scomber; species Scomber scombrus. The sequence goes on along the minus strand of NC_084993.1, from coordinate 2,807,704 downwards.
TTGCAGTTTACAGACAAGAATATTCCTATATTTGCCTTCCTGGTATTGCAATACTAATATGGTTAACTATCATATGATAGCATAAATTTGTTTGTTGTTTTCATGCAACTGTCAATTCTTCATTCTCATGAGAATTGTCTGATTTGATAAAACATGTAATTTGATTATGGAACAGAAAAAAACGTACATGCATACATTAGAGCTTCTGCGAATACAAGCCTGACTTGAACTTGTTGCCTGGTGGAGAGAGCAACTGTTCATTCACAGTTGTACAAGGAACTGTTTTCTTTTTAATGGTTCTAAGAAACTGTCATAAAAGTGCTAAACAGGAGCCACTCGTTTGTCCTTAATCTGATTTTTGCAGTGAAAAAAAATCTGACTTGAACAAGTTTCCCATGTGTGATTCCAATGAATTTCAGTGTTTGCCACAGTTGACATTCAGGTTGCCAGGAGGGTTATCAAAAGTTGCTTAAATAAAGTTTGTTAATGTCTTTATTAGCTTGATCAACTTCAAAAAGGACCAATCATCACCACACATGTACCCTGAAAGTCTCATTCAAATCAACCACTAGGGGGCGGTGCAGTTGTTTACATTGTTTAACCACGTGTGTAAAACTAGTTTAAAAATCAGTCAGTAGGGGGCGCGACCAGCTCCAAACACAAGGCACAAATTACGCCATAAATCAGCGAGTTTCATCCAAACATGAATATTTTTAAATAAAACTTCTAAGAGTTTGTTGGCTTGAACCCTGAAATCAATGCTTCCACTTTATATTCTTTAATTAAAATAATTTAAAGTATTTTAATTGAAATTTCCCACAAGCACAAAACTCAATATGACGATTAGCAATATAAACACGATGATTGTACGATTTAAATAAAAATCAGCAATACGGATTAGATAATTCATATTTTCTCTATGAGCTGATCCCGACCTGTTAGCGCTGCAGCTCGTCAGTGATTACGAGCAGTGCTTTAAGTGGAAAAAAATAAGTGCCAGTACTCCCCTTATACAACTGTTGCCAGGTAAATTAGGCGGTGGGCGGTTGGTTCCAGCAGATCATTAAGTGATATATTCAAATACTAGAACATGATGCTGATTTTTAAAAATAAGATTGTTTTATTGAACTTTCCAGACAAATTATGCTTGTTAACTTGCATGTGGCCCAAGGGAGGTCTTCAGGGGGGCACCTAGAGATGGCGACCATGGCGTATGTAACCCTCCCATAAATCATGTCTTATGATGTCATGTCCTTGTTAGATTGACCATGAGTGGCTGGACGATGCAGCAAAAGAGAAGTCAAAAGGCGATGGTACGGTGCACCAAATCATGGTTGTTTATTCACCAAAACCAAAATAACAAATCCAGACAGTGGTACAGGCATGGCAGCATTCCTGATGAGACCTGACCAGCAACAAGGACAGATGGAAACTGGCGCCTTTTATACCCCATCACTGGTCTACTTAATTGGATGTTTCCACTCACAGGTTTATTAACAAAATATCTTATCTCACAGCTAATCACCCAAGACAATATCAGCAGCCTACCCTTAGGTAATATTTTACCCTACTGCTGTACTGCTATTTACTCCTCCCCAGAATAAACACAAACCCACTACAATAAATATACATATATACACCAACTACCAAACCCCCCTCTTCCTATCCTAACACTTGGTCTCTCCCGGAACCTTTAAATTGGTGTTCGTACACCCAGGGGGTCTTTTGGCCGAACACTCTGAAGGAGACACCAAAAGGACAGGTAAGAATCCACACAAACAACTTAAACACAGGCAGCAACTTTAACACACTAATACACACTTTCACATTAAACAACCAATTGTTCACACTACTCTGAAAAGCATATGTGTATCTGTCTATGGGGTGAAGCTGTGGAACAAGTTAACTGATGAAATCAAAAAAAGTAAAAATCTGTTGCAATTTAAAAATAAGTTTAAAAAATTCCTTTTGGAAAGATAGTCTTGACAATGGGGAATGATTTTTGGGACTAATGTTAAATATTTATTTTGCTTGATATTTGCTGAGTATGTACATGTAGGTGTGTAGATGGCATGTATGTTTGTTTATGTATAGGTAATGTATATACATATATTTACATGTATGGTTTAAAGGTTAGGGCATCTATAAGCTTGTAGCTTCAGCCCTGACCCTTTCGATCAGCCATGCAGCCCTGTTAGAGGGATTTGTTACTGTTTTTTTTTTTGTGGTTTTATTTATTTATTTATTTTTTGCTGATCGAAATAAAATAAACTCAAACTCAAACATTGCAATATTAACGCATATTTATGTTGTGTCTGAGACAAAGCTCAACATTTCCACTGTTGTCTATCAATTATACACTGGAGGTGCACACACATTATATAATCTAACTCCCTCTCTCCCTCAGGTGAAGCCGATTATCGCACCTGGCAGAAGAAAACACTCATCACAACTCATCATTTCCCCAATGGTTCAAACTGTTCACCCACATGCTTCACACATTCAACAAAGATCAATGTGCAAATATGCAATGTGCACACTACTAATAAATAAACTGTTATAGTCTTGTCTCCAAATAGTAGGCATAAACAATATTAGATATACAAAACACATCTACGCAAATACTACGTAGCTTATCGTCAAATATAAAATCAGGGAGGCCAACATTTCACAAATGAACATCATACTGCATTGAAGAAGGCTTTAAACTAGCGATTGAGACCATAAACACATTTTGAAAACATTTACTGAGGTTATAAATCAAGTGAGAAGTTGGTGAATTCTCCATTGACTTGTATAGAGACTGAAGTCCTTTTGACACCAACGGTCGCCCCCTGGTGGCCTTTTGATATAATGCAGTTTTAAATTACTTCCTCGTTCGCATCATTTCAGAGGACCAGAACTCCCCGCCTGGTTCAATCTTAATTCTGATGGCACATTTTGCAAGTCAATAGTTAAATACAGTCTATATAAAGAATGAAATGACAAAACGACTTTCCACTCGTCTTGGATACTAGCTCAAAACTGACTCAGCCTGTGTGACAGCTACACTTAAATTTTAAGCTTGTGGGTTCAATCACGGGTTGCTCAGTGAGATTTTTTAAAAGTCAGTCACACCACTGAAGACTGAAAAGCAAAAAAAAAAAAACTTTCCTGTTTCACCTCCCTTCATATGAAATTGACATAGCTGGTGCTCCTGTTGTGTGAGGTTGAGAGTGAAGCTGAATGCTTGTATTTCTTCCAGGAAAGATGGTTTAACAGTTCCCAGATGTAATTATGGTGATTTAAAGTGAGATTGACAAACAAAGACTAGTTAATAATAATCACAATTTGACTGAAAATAAGAAAAGCGATGTTTAGGTTTAAGTATATAATATATGTAAAAATATTAAGTTTTAGATGCTCTCTGGTGTGGACATGTTTCATCAAAGCTAAAGTTTCTTAGCAACTGTTTTCAATCTAGACAGTTTGATTTATCCTTTTCTTCAGTCCGTCTTTGTAAATACTGAGACATTAACCTTCATAAAACAATCACTTAACTCTTGTATTGTTAATTACCATTAACTGTGGATGTGGGGAACTTATTAAACCAACTTTCTGAGAAGAAACACAAAGATTTGTCTTCATTTAAAAGTTTGAAACATTTCTTACCCTGAATCTGGGTGTGCCGAAGAGACAAAGAGACCATGTTGTCTCTGATTGCTCTCGTTAACACACCTGTTAGATCCAGCTGGGCCTGTCTGAAGCATTTTACTATGAGTTGTATGTAAAAACAGCCTTAAGAGCCGATTTAAGTCCAGTCAAATAAGTCAGATGTATGAGATGAGTCAAAGTGTTGATATAAACCTTCAACTCTAAATGTTCATGTGATTAATCACATGTAAGCTCACAGATGATGAGCCAATCAGACATGATGATAAACTCTGTGTGATACTAACAACAACCTAATATATTTTAAAATACATAAGAGGAAGTTCATCAGAGGAGTTAAAGAGAATCTGTAGACAATAAAAAAGATTAGAAGACTGCTCTGCAAATGTAGAATGTCTTTTTTTTTTTTAGAACAAAATGTTTTTAAAATTAAATATCAGTAAATTTTATTAATTTAAGTTTTCAGTATAGTACTTCATATGGCTGTATGAACGCAGTATAAGTACTTCATATGGCTGTATGAACGCAGTATAAGTAGTTCATATGGCTGTATGAACAAGACGACATAGAAGTCTTTGTTTTCACACAAAAAAACGACAAAAAATAGATGAAAGTTAAATAGATATATATCTTTATTAGCTTTAATTGCATCAGTTGTAGGTATATTTAGAGATATGATGCCACAGCCAAAAGAAAAACAAAGGACCAAGAAAAAAAACAACAAAAAAGTAACATGACGATGAGGTAAATGCGCACCTTGTGTACAAATCACCTCGGTTTGTCCTCCCTGAGCATGCCATTAAACACAAGCTCTAGTCCATGCAGTTACATTCATGTCTTCGTCACATCCTGCCACGATTTAACAAAATAATTCAACATCAAATCAAAGAAAGGAAGCAGATTTTTTGGGGGGGAATTGCTGCAACTTGAAAAGAAAAGAAATCTCATCTTGCAACAAATAAAAGGAGATAATAAAGTACATTCAGAAACATGCTCAAAGGAAAAGCAGCACAAACATTTAACAGGTTATATCTTCAATTAGCAGATAAGGGAGGGGGGTGTCATTAATTACAATCTTTTGCTTTAAATTAGGAAAGTTACTCTGCAAAAACCCATGTGTATTATTATTATTATTACTCATGATTCAAAAGATGACAGAGGTGTTTCTAAAGGCACAAGGGGTGGCAGAGTGGGGAAAATAACTTTTTAAACCAATTAGAGAGCTTCTTATTGGGAGAAATGCTTTGTTCTGTCTGTGTCTCTGTTTGGTTAAAAGCTCTGATTGGCTGATCCAGAGTTTTAAACAGAAGTCGCCGCAGAACATTGCAAGACTCTCAGGAGCGTAAAGGAGACGTTTAAGAAAATTAAACTCAGATTTGATCCTGCTGCAGTTCTTTAATCATAACTTAATGAACCAAACTAGGGTGTAGTGCAACTCTTTTAGCTCAGGGAAGCATCTGATTGGCTGGTCAGTGTCCCTGCAAGCATTAAAAGTCACAAAACCTCAAATTTAGACACAAATAATAGAGTTTTTTGGGGTGTTAAAGCTTTCACTTTCTGCAATTTGGTGGAAAATATTGCAGCAGGGGATTAACGTTTTTCAAGCTTCATAGTGTTTTTTTTAAAGATTGTCTACTAAACAGGTAGATGGGGAAAATAAGTGACAAAAAGATGTTGCAACCGGGGCATTCATGACCAATCACACTGAGAATTTACAAGCCAAGTGTCTGCATGTTTTTTTTTTGTTTTTTTTTTCAGCTGCTAGCGTGACTTTTTGTCTGTAGGAGGAGTCGACTGCATTTCATCTTTAAAATGATTCGTAACACGAGCTGGAATCGCAGAGGCCCTGCGTCGGCTGCAAAAAGGCATTGGTCGTCAACCCTTCCCACCCACCCACCACAAAAAAAGTGAAATTCTTATATGAATAAATGCTGGTTTAAAGATTAAATTATAAATCTATAAGTCTGCGTTGCTCTAACTGGCTCTTCAAGCATCAAACTTCAAGCAGTACAAACAGTCGCAATCGTAAATCATCCATAAAATAACTGATCATCTAATTCTCACCACCTCTTAATTATGTCTTAAACTCAGGGCCTCATTTATAAATGTTACACTTTATTCTGTTGCATAATTATAACTACAAATGAATCAATCAGAAAATTGGATCTGATTGATTGCATTGATTGATTTTTTTTCCCCTCCGAAAAAGCACAATTTACTGTTTTAATGTAAAGCCGTACATTTTATAAATGAGACCTCTGATTATCTACATTCAGCAAATCAAATATGTTCACATTTCATATCAATATGTACAGGTATGGCTGGATGTTGCTTCTCTGAGCGATGACAGTCTGTCTGTGATGGCCTCCGATTGGTGCTCCGAAAGGAGGGGCGGGACTCGTGGTTCCAGGTGGCGTGATGGGCATGCGTTGAGTTGCTCGTGGTCTGTCTGCAGGAAGAAAGAAAGCTTTAGTTTTATTTAGATTATTCCAACAAAAAAGACACTTTAAAAAAAATCATTTTCAGGCCAATTGGCCAAAATAAATGTATTTAATTTTAATTTTTATGTATTTTATAACCTTCAAAGTGCTGTACTAACATTTAAACTTTAAAAGGAACATTACATTTAATAAAAGAACATTTAAACAAAAGTATAGAAATTTAAAGGCAGTTGGGATATAAAAATGAAAATAAAGACATAAATACGAAATCAGAAAGCTTCACAAACCCTATTAAGTATTTTTATGCCATAATTTTATGCAAAGGCTATCAAGACATTTTATAAATCTAGCATGTTGTCACCCTTTGTGACTTTCTACAAGATCATAAATCAAAGCTTGATTTTACTCACAGGGTTAATTTGCTGTTGTGGTTTCAGTTATGGGTGTAGACGCCTCCGGCTCTGATGGAGGTGCTGATGGGGGACGACAGTGGATGATGTCCCGGCCGGATGGGTTTTGCTGAGACACAAACAAACAAACAAGCAGTTATTTAACAATGCATCAATTTTATCATCCATCTATATGAGTCCTCCGTGTGTGAACGTCCTCTCACCGATCTGTGCAGAGTATCCTCTCCTGGCCATGCTCTTGGCCCGCACCGCCTCTTTGATTCGGTCCACCTCCTGCTGGTAGCGCTTGCGGTCCTTCATGGAGGACTCCTTGGCATCCTTCAGAGCGTTCTCCAGGGCTTTGACTCGCTCTGCAGTGGCACGGAGACGCTTCTCCAGCTTGGGCAGCTCGCAGCGAAGGTCTGCGTTATCTCGGACCAGCTGAACAGAAAGGACAGCGAAAAGTACATGAGTGTATAGTGTTAGTATTTTAAATTAAGCATGCCTTTCTGATTGTATGTATAATAATGTGTTCATATTCACCTGCTTGTGGACCTTGGTGAGCTGTTCCAAATTATTCTCCAGGAAGGAAATCTTCTGTTTCTGGGCAACGTTGCCAAGTCCTTCCTCACAGTCGAGCTCTGCACTCTAAAAACAAAAAATACAGCAGGTGTAACATTAAAGATGAAACTAAAGTGTGCACAACTACAGGTAAGTCGTTTCTCCACTGAAGTTGTACCTTCTTCACCCGCGTGTTTAGGTCCTGAACGAAGAGTTTGCGCAGGTTGTGTAGAGTCTGCAGCTCTTTGGCCTGAAAGAACAAGAAATTAGACACATTTACACACACTGATGATCTGTATTTTTATGGCTGCAAAGACAGTCTGAAGGTTTAAGGACATTCTTTCATCTAAATATGTGATATATGAGACTCTATAGCTCACTAAGTTTTAAGTTTATAGGTTCAATCTTAATTCTGATGGCACATTTTGCAAGTCAATAGTTAAATACAGTCTATATAAAGAGTGAAATGACAAAAAACAACTTTCCACTCGTCTTGGATACTAGCTCAAAACTGTGACTCAGCCTGTGTGACAGCTACACTTAAATTTTAAGCTTGTGGGTTCAATCACGGGTTGCTCAGTGAGATTTTTAAAAAGTCAGTCACACCACTGAAGACTGAAAAGCTCTGATGGTCCAGCAGCTCAGTGTGGTGGCACATTTTACTCCACTTTTTACAGTCATGGGTTCGATACCAGGTCAAGTCACACCACTTAAGATTAAAAACATCCAATGAAAAGCGCTGATCCTGTAGCTCACCTTGTTCAATAGCTGTTTTGAGGTTGTGGACTTTTATCCAGAGTAAACATTAACAAGCTCTTATATAAGCTGTGAGACTCTGTAGCTCACTGTGTTGGACCAATGTTCTTAAGTTTTAAGGTTGTGGGTTCAATCCCAGTTCTCTCAGTGACATTTAAAAGAGACTGAGCCAGAATATTCAGATCCTGAGACCCCTTTTTTTTAAAGCTTCAGGCCATTTCAACCACCCATCCACTTTTGGTCACTGAGACAGGACAAAATTCAAAGACCAAGAAACACTGCTGGAGACCTGAAGGCTGTCCTGCTGGTGCTGGGCGAGGGACTGGTGGTGTACTTTGCCTTATTTAGGTTTATCTGGTCGGTTTGGGGGTTGAGCCAGTGACACTGTGATGCTTTATCATCTAAAATATCTTAGAGGAGATTTTAATAAATGTCTGACAATGAATGATATTAAAGAGCACACACAGGTGCACCGGTAATGTTCATAAATGAGCAGTAGATGGCGGTGTGGCCTCGTCTGATGACCAGTAACACCAGCAATAGTTTTACCTGTAGTGGGGTGTCACCTGTTGGGATCCATTAAGTCACCTGATGCAGGTCACATGACTGCCAAATAGTCACATGACTGTCATCATTGAGTAAACCAGCAGTTTGGATTCTTCACTTTAAGTTTCTTTCATACTTATTTTAACTTTATTTACAGTAACTTCACACACTTGTTTCTTCTTCTTTTATGTTTGTAGTTCAACTTTTTATTTATTTATCACAAACTTTGGAGAACATGTTAGAAGATAAATCTAAATATCTACATCTTAATTATTGATCAACCTGCCAGAATCAAACAATATCAACCCACAGCTGATCTGAGCTTTACAGAATTTAACCTCTACACTATTGGTTCACAACACCAACAACAAAACTCAGACTCAGGCAGAAGTCCAACTCAACCACACAATCCACTGTGCTTGATTGCAGCAGACTGTCAAAGCCAACATTAAAGACTGAAGAGTATCCAAGAACATCAGCAGCCCACAGCAGGGATTTAAACCAACAATCAGAAGATCAACAAGGGGCAAAACACTTTGCTCCATCCACACTCATCAACCCAGCATAAGAAGACATTTTGATGCCACATTAGCAGGTTTGACTCACCACAGTCTCCTCCAGACCCTTCAAGTCCTCTCTGGCCTGCTCGCTCTGTTCGTTCAGCAGCCTGGTCGGTAAATAAAAACCAGACGTTTAGCTTCTCGAGTTGTTAAAAGGATGAAATGATCAGCATGAGATCGCTGCTATACCTACATGAGTTTTTGAAGTTTGGCATCTTTCTCCTGTTCCTCAGCCTTCACTTTGTCGTAGTCTGACATGAGTCTCTCCTTCTCCAGCAACAGACCCTGGTTTAGACTATGAGAGAGAGAGAGAGAGAGAGAGAGAGAGCGAGAGAGAAAAAAACATGTAATTATGACTTTAACCCAAAAATATCAACCATATGTAACTCTTTTTTTTTTTTTTACATCTGTGTCTTTAAACAGTCATTATTTTGTGTCTCTTAAGCATTTTTGAGATTTTGTAGAAACTGAGGCTTTACAGTCAGTTAAAAAAATCACTCATACATTCATCAAACTGATTCTTTCCACCTTTTCCTCCTTTTTATGCTTATTTTTAGCATTTTTTCAGTCTCCGCTTTGATCTCAAAATAGGAAAAATGAGACGAGCAACATCCTTAAACTCTCAAATCATCGTTTTATCATCTGAGCTACAATCAGACGTAGTTTTTGAGCTTGTTCTCTGGATAGGACTTTGAAGCCTTTAATCCAAAAGTTCTGCATTTAGATTGAGCCTCTTGACCTACTGAGACGACTCTCAGAGAAGGAGGGAGAAAGAAAGAGAGAGTCTGTGTCTGGGTGATGTTGAATATATCTGCTTTGAACATCCACGAGTGTTCAAAGCTGACTTTGAACCTCCATGTTAAAAGCTTTATTCACTGAGCTGCTGAGTTTCTCTACTTCTCCTTCTTCTCTTCAGCTGCACCTTTGAACATTTTTCTCAAGTGGAAATGAAGCCGGACCCTGAATGGAGTGTAAGAAATCCTCTGAACCTCAACGGAGCCCTTGTGAAACCCTGAGATAGAGCCGATGGATGACATTGGATATTATCTGCTCGACACTGCAGCGTTTGCTCGACTTTCTAAGGATGAGTTCAGCTTTTAAAGAGCTTTTGGAGAACAAATTTCATGCAAGATGGATCAAAATCTTGCACAAATCAGAACATAGGTAGGAAATATGAGGTTCTCCTACAAATAATATTCAAATACAACTAATTTGCAAGAGCTAGTAACATGTTTTGGAGGGTTATGTCTTACAGTAGTTGCATTGGGGGGTTTAAGATCATGCACATGTCTCTACTGTTGAAAAAAATTGAAAATATGCACGAAACTGAAGTATGATTCCTGTTTTTATGGTAATGTTTAAGCAACTTTTAGCACAAAAAATGCAGAATGCATTATAAAAAGCTGCACAAAAAGAATCTTGACATGAAAGAAAACTACATCTAAAACAGCTCAAGTTAAATAAAGACTACACTACACTACAGAGGTTTGTGTGTGTGCGTGTGTGTGTGCGTGTGTCCTCACTCGGTGAGCTCGTCCAGCATCCTCTGCTTGTCTTCGATCTCGTCTCGGAGGCGGCTGAGCTGCTTCTGATGAGCCTCCCTGTGGCTCTCCAGCTGCTCCTCCAGCGACCTCTGCAGACAAACAGAGACGAATAACCAGGTTACAAATGTACGCACACGATCGCGTTAATATCAAAATCAGCTGCTCGGTTACCTTGATGTCGTCGTCTCCATCCAGTCTGCTGATGTCCTCCTTCTCCTTCTCCTCCCCTGACACCTCGTGCCTTTTCTCTGAGAAGCAACAAAGAAGGAAAAATAGCTTCTGTTATCTCAATTATCATGTTTTTCCTGATATGAGATGATCGATAAGCTGTCATAGAAAGCAATTTTTCTTTAACATTTGCATATATAAAAATGTGTATCAGCTGCACAAAAATTACATTTTGTATACTGAGGGTCAATTTTAGAGAAATGTCCAGCGAAAAGGTTTTATGGTGTTCTTACAGCTCATTTGATATAATTTGCTAAATAGTACCGCGATTGAAATATATGGATTTCTAATTTTTTGGGGTATAATGTTGTAATTTGTTTCTTTTATTTTAGAACCATGGCAATCAACAAGGAATCATTTTAATACCAACATTCACATCGTTCTGGGAAAATAAACAAATGATTGATTGCAACCTGTGTTTCCTGGTGGTTTGTGGCTCCAGTTTGAATACATCTGTCTAAAAGAAATGTGTATTGGGTGTTTTTACACTCTCAAATGTAAAAATGGGTTCAATTTACATTTGCATATATATAAAAATGTGTATCAGCTGCACAACAATTTAAAAATTGATGAATTTAATTTCAACTTTTGTAAACTGACGGTTTCATTCAGAGAAAAAGATGGCTAAAAGTTTTATGTTTTTTTTTTTTACAGCTTTAAAATGTAAAAATGGGTCAAATTTGTACATTTATATACATAAAAATGTATCAAATGTACTCTTTAAGAAGCTATATTAATTATATTGATGATTATTGCTCAATAAATGATTAAAAAATATGAATTAACTTCCTGAGAAAATATGATAAAATCTAGTAAAGTTAGATTAATGTCATCAGTCTGCAGCAATGACCCTTTCTTTACCATTTCACCTTCAAACTAAACAGATATGAGCTCATTGTTAAAGAGACTTGTTTTTGTTTGTTTATGGTGCAGACCTTGAGCGTGGAGTTTGGCGAGCTCCTCGGTCAGAGCGTCCTGACTCTCCTCCAGCTGCCTCTTCTTCTGCTCCATGTTCTGCATGTAGTCGGTCAGAGACTTGATCTTGGCCTGGTGCTGAAAAAACAAAAAACAGAAGAAGAAAAGCTCAGACATTTATCCAGCAGCAGAAAATGTTTTAAAGCAGAAGTATTATTGGATAGTATTATTAACCTTTAAAATCATTCAGTTATACAGTTTATTTTACAATTTTCATGCATATTTCTACATACAAAGGCCTCCATTTGTGAGATTTTGTCCACTGAACGTCACCTAATAAGTTTAATATCTAAGTTATTTATGACCTGAGACTGAATATTATAACTTTACTGATAAATGTTATTGCATACAGTATATAAACTATGCAAATAAATGAGAAATTATAGTGAAATTAATCTCTTAAACCTGTTTGATGAATTCTGGGGAAATATCAAATGTTTAATGATGCATAAAGCCTCTTGGATATAAAGGTGTAAAACTATAATTTAAGGCTCATCTTAAAAAGCGAACAGAAAATATAGATATTTAAATTTTAAATTAAAGGCTCATACTGACCTTTTTAAAGTGGATTATTGGGGCTTAGATCATGTCATCAAGCTAAAAACGCTACCCTGCAGGGTTGATAACCAAGGTGACACTTTTACCTAGGCGACCGTTACCTGGGAGATGAGCAGCTGACAGGACGCCAGCTCCTTCTCGTTGGCCTGGATTTTGCGGTGGGCGTCGGCCTGGGCGCTCTCCAGCTGCTTGCTGCGGTTGACCAGAGACTTCACCTCCGACTTCATCTTGCTGATGTAGAGACGGGCGACGGTGAACTCCTCCTCCACCGCCGAGCCGTTCCCCTTCGTCTCCGAGGACTGAGGGTGGCAGTAGAGAAAAGGGGGGAGGGTTAGGGTGTGGGTGTGAGAGGTGTGTAATAATAGTGTGTGTGTGTTGTATGTACTCGCCTTGACATCGCTGGTCCCGATGAGGGCACCGATCTCGCTGAGGTCACGCAGCAGCAGATTGAGGACTTCGGCGGCTCTCTTCCTCTGAAGGCCGTTCAGCTCCTGCAGCTGACTCAGCTCCCTCTGCACCGCCGTCAGCAACACCTGCATGATGCGCACACACACACACACAGACAAAAAGAACGTCAATGTGTCTCTGTTGCTCTGCAGCGTCTCCCCCACCTTTGCCATATGAGCATAATACTACTCACTAATAGTTAGCAATATGATTATTATGATACTGTCTGTTATATGTGAAAATATATACATGTCATTATTAGTAGCAGTAGTAAAATTAATAGTAATAGAATAAGTAGTAGTATTTGTAGAATTAGTAGAAGAATCAGTAGTAGTAGTAGAAGAGTTAATAGTAGTAGTAGTTAAAGCTGCTCTTCTGAAACAGTCAGTGCTCAAGCTTTTAGAGTTTCTATTGATTGCAGCTGTCAGTTTCCAGTTGCATGATGGGAAATGTAGTCCTCATTGCATTAACCAGTGTTAACAAACTCTAATTAAAAACACCTTTAGATAAACTCTGTGCTCCTTCGCTCACCGTCTTGTGCTGCAGCTCCTCGCTCAGCTGCATGTTGATCTGGTCTCGTTCCTCCACCTCTTGGCTCTTCTGGTCGTAGTTGACGGCCAGCTCCTCCAGGGCCTGCAGCACCTCCTTCACCTCCTCCTTGGCCAGCTCGTTCTCCGTCTGCAGCCTGCACAGCTCCTCCTGGATCTTCTCGTGGTCGCGCCGCGTCGACGCCAGCAGCTATAAAAAGAAAAAGACCCAGAAAGAAAACAGTGAAATCAAATATATACAGAGAAGGCACACTCACTGACTATTTTTAGGATATTTATTTAAACATAAAGTTGATTTTTCGTGCACTGGGAGACAAACCTCCTCCTGGTCCAACATCTGCTCCTTGAGTTTCTCTGCAAGCTGACTGTGTTGGTTGATCTCATCGTCCTGCAGGCATTTATACAAATTAGTTTGCACAGCTTTTATCCACATTTATACATCTTTTTTAAAGGGTTTTAAGCAGATATAAAGCTATAAAGTATATATTTTTTTAGCACATATCTTTATTTTTGGACATGCAGCTGCAGAATTAGGTACAAAAAAGTACAATTTATTTTAAATTAGGTTAAAAAGTAAAGCTATAATTATGTAATTTTTGAGCATATATGTGGATTTTTGGACATGCAGGTGCAGGATTAGGTTTCATTTGTTTCATCTGTGTGACTTTTATGTATCTTATAAAACATTAAAAACAGAGCTTATTAAAAGTAAGACTGCAACTGATCATTATTCTCATTATCAATTAAGTTATCGGCTATCAAACTATTGGTTATTAATATGCATCCATCTTTTTTTAGGGTTTTAAGCACACATAAAGCTTCTTTTTAGAGAAATAACATGAATGCATTGAGTATTATATATCCTTAAATTATATATGAACTACTTTTAATAATAGCAATAATAATAATATGTTTATTTGTATAGCACCTTTCATACAATAAATGCAGCTCAAAGTGCTTTAGAATAAAAATAAATAACAGATAAAAGGAGCACAGAGTAATGTTAAACAAATAAAAACAATGTAATATAAGGTGGAATATAAGAATAAGTAAAAGTAGCTAAAAAAAATAGAATAAAAACTATATAAAATCAATTAAATATACAACTATTAAAAGAAGTGCTGTAGTGACTGATAGTAAAGATAGTTAAAAGCTAAAGTGTTTAGGTTTCTCTTATAAAATATAATTTTTTACTGGGCAAAAAATACCCAAACAATCACTCATCAGTAGGTTTTTTAATTTTATTTTTCAATTTTCTAAGATAAAATGTAAAATAATTCATGCATGAAGCTCGAAATGTGTAAAACCAGTCACCTTATCATCCAGCTGTTTGTAAAGGTTAGTGATGTCCTCCTCGTACTTGGTCTTGTCCTCCCCGGACACCGAGCCTATTCCTCTTCCTCCTCCTCCTCCCCCTCCTCCTCCTCCACCTCCACCACCTCCTCCTCCTCCTCCGGTCGGCAGCAGGTTATCGATGATGGGAGTGTTGTCGTTGGCCTCGATGTTCTTCTGATCCTTTGCGTTCTGCTGCTCCTCCTCGGGAACGTTCTCGCCTGTAATGTACAATCATATGTTAGATCTTTTATTCATCTAACTAACTGAGAAGATGCTTTAATATATAATTATTGTCTTGTATTTGTCATAATGTGTTGAGATGTATCATTTAGTGCACTATTACACAGTTTCATATCATATAAATTTGCTTTTATGGGAAATTCATGCAGTTTCTATTGTGTAGATTATTTAAAAATCTCATTTTTTTTGGATGGAAAATGGAGAGAAAACATGATAAAGGAATGGATGGAGGAGAGAGGTAGAGGAGAGGTAGAAGAGGAAAGGAGGAGAGGAGAGGAGAGGAGAGGAGAGGAGAGGAGAGGAGAGGAGGAGAGAGGAGAGGATGAGAGGAGAGGAGAGGAGAGGAGGAGAGAGGAGAGGAGGAGGAGAGGAGGAGGAGAGGAGAGGAGAGGAGAGGAGAGGAGAGGAGAGGAGAGGAGAGGAGAGGAGAGGAGAGGAGAGGAGAGGAGAGGAGAGGAGAGGAGAGGAGAGGAGAGGAGAGGATGAGAGAAGAGGAGAGAAGAGGATAGGAGAGGAGGAGAGGAGGAGAGGAGGAGAGGAGGAGAGGAGGAGAGAGGAGAGGAGAGGAAAGGAGAGGAGAGGAGAGGAGAGGAGAGGAGAGGAGAGGAGAGGAGAGGTAGAGGAAAGTAGAGGAGAAGAGGCTGAAAATGGAAA
This sequence comes from Scomber scombrus, assembly GCF_963691925.1. NCBI lineage: Eukaryota > Metazoa > Chordata > Actinopteri > Scombriformes > Scombridae > Scomber > Scomber scombrus. Next base: position 2,792,271 of record NC_084993.1, on the reverse strand, counting down.
AGAGGTGAAGCGCTGCGCTCGTCGTCCCGGAGTAAATGGATCGGCACGGAGCCAGAAGCTGACTCATGTCTGTAAAACACTGCATCAGCATAATGTGTGTGTGTGTGTGTGTGTGTGTGCGTGTGTGTGTGTGTGTGTGTGTGTGTGTGTGTGTGTGTTAGTGTGTGTGTGCGTGTGTGTGTGTGTGTGCGCGTGTGTGTGTGTGTGTGTGTGTGTGTGTGTGTGTGTGTGTGTGTGTGTGCGTGTGTGTGTGTGTGTGCGCGTGTGTGTATATATATATATTTAGGGAGGCTGCAGCTGATTTGTTGCTATGGAAGGAGCGATGTGTTATCAGCATCCACAAGGGGATAAAATAAAAAAACAAAAAAACACAAAGGCCAGAAAGAGAGAGAGAGAGAGGAGAGGAGGAGCGGAAGAGAGGAGGAGTGGAGGAGAGGAGGAGAGGAGGAGTGGAGGAGAGGAGGAGAGGAGGAGAGGAGGAGAGGAGGGTAAAGAGACATTTAATAAAGGCCAGAAAGAGAGAGAGAGAAAAGGAGAGGAGGAGTGGAGGAGAGGAGAGTAAAGATACATTTAATAAAGGCCAGAAAGAGAGAGAGAGAAGGAGAGGAAGAGTGGAGGAGTGGAGGAGAGGAGGAGAGGAGGGTAAAGAGACATTTAATAAAAGCCAGAAAGAGAGGGATGAGGGAGGGAGGGAGGGATTAGTGGTTACTATGCAACAGAAATGGAAAAAGGGCGAGGAGGATGAAGGGGACACTGCAGCCTCAGAGGAGAGGAAGAAAGTATCACATAGAAATGAAAAACAAAATAAATCAGGTGGTGTATTATTCATTAATGTGAGTTTGAGTACAATATAAAACATATTAACACTAATATAGGATTTATCTGCTGTAATTTGATGTTAAAGATACAATAAAGTTTAATTATTGACTATATATCTTGATTTATGGACACAAAGTTTTGGTATCTTCTCACTATTGATTAATATATTGGTTATTTTTTGTGTTAATCATTATAAAAAAAGGTAAAAATGTACATTTAAATTTAAGTTTAATAAAAAGTAAAGGTAAAATAAAGTGGTTTTTGAGCACATATCTTGATTTTTGGACATGCAGCTGCAGAATTAGGTTTTATATGGTATCTTCTTCTTATTAATTAATATATATTGGTTATTTTTTGTGTAAATCAGATAGGTAAAAGGTAATAAAGTATATTTAAATTGAAGTTCATTAAAAAGTAAAGGTACAAATAACTACTTTTTGACTAAATAGCTGTATTTTTGGATGTATAGCTGCAGAATAAGTTTCATTTGTTTCATCAGTGTGAGTTTTGGCATCTTGTCATTATCAATTAATATATATATTGGTTATTTTTTGTATTAATCAGATATAGAAAATGGTAAAAAGCACATATTTATAATCATATATCTTGATTTTGGTACATGCAGCTGCAGGTTTTGTATCTTCTGACACATCAAAAACAGAGATTTTATAAAAAGTAGGACTGCACCTGATGATTATTCTCATTATTAATTAAGTTATTGTTTATTTTTTGTATTAATCATCTATAAAAAAACAAGGAAACATGCTTGATGAATGACTTTAACTGTTATCTGATCCCCAAAGCTGCTGTTAATTATCACCTATCACTCCATTCATTGATCATTTATAGTTTTTTTGTAATAATTATGATTCATCTCACCGTTCCTCCAGCGGTTGAGTTCAGCCTCGAGTCTCTGGATGACGTTTTTCAGGCTCTTGTTTTTGTCCTTCTCCTTCTCGTACTTCTTCTTCCACTCTTCGGCCGTCAGCTCCAGATTCACCGACACCGTGTTCTTGATGGTCTTTGCTCTGAAGAGGAGACGAGACGAGACAAGAACACTGTTTGACCTTTGTGTCGTCTGTTTTGACTGTTCCTTCTTTCCTTCCTTCCTTCCTTCCGTCTGTCCTTCCTCCCTCCCTCCTTTTCTCTTTCTTTCCTTCCTCTCTCTTTCCTCCCTTCCTTCTTTCCTTCCTCCATCCCCCTTCCTTTCTTCCTTCTGTCCTTCCTTCCTTCCTTCCTTTCCTTCCTCCCTCCCTCCTTCTCTCTTTCTTTCCTCCCCCCTAACTTCCTCCCTTCCTTCTTTCCTCCCTCCTCCTTCTCTCTTTCTTTTCTTCCTCTCTCTTTCCTCCCTTCCTTCTTTCCTTCCTCCATCCCCCTTTCTTCCCTCCTTCCTTCTTTAATTTCCTTCCTCCCTTCCTTCCTCCTTTCCTTCCTTCTTCCTGACTTCCATCCTTCATTCCTCCCTTCCATTCTTCCTTCCTCCCTTCTTTCCTCCCTCCCTTCCTTCCTTCTTCCTCCCTTCCTTCCTTGACTTGAGGACAACAGGAGGGTTAAAGACTCTTAAGTGTCTAATCTCATCATGATATCGATATAATATCAATATATCGTCTGTATGTTTTCAGGGTTGCAACAAATCAGCTGTGAGGAGAAAAAAAAGGATAATAAACTGCTGCAAACATCCTCTAAAACTAAGATTATTTAAATATATTCTCTGTTTCTACAAGTCTGACATTTCCAGATCTTTCCTCTGAACAATGTTAATTTAATTTTAAATCATTTCCTCTCGGCTCCTCCTCTTCCTCCTCCTCCTCCTCCTCAGCAGAGGGCAGATGGCTGCAGCATCGTAATCATCTTCCAGTCACTGCTGCTGCTGCTTTAATGATTTATAACAAGTTTAAAACTTACAGGACCGTAAGAAGTCCGTTTTCTTTGTCTGCTCACACACAACATTTCATGAAAATGTAAATATGGGTTTTTATCTTGTATCCAGAAGTTAAAAAGTTTATATTTGTAGTCAAATTATATCCTGCAGAGGCTGATTCTGCTTCTGGATGTACAAATATACTGCAAAAAACTATAATAATGTTAAATATACTATTATAGGAAGCAACATAGGTACCTTTAAAAAAAAAAAAAAAAAAATCCCTGTATGTTTTTTTTCCTCTTCCATTTTTAAAAATTGTATTCAATTTAGAAATTATTATTATGTATCAAATTTATGTTTTTATTATTATTTGTATTTTATTTTTATGACATTGTTGCTCAACAGATAGTTGCCTTTATTATTATTATTATTATTATTATTATTATTATTATTATTATTATTAATTTTTAAATATTATATAACATATATATTTGTATTAATATAGATGCATATGTTATATTTATATTATTTTATTTTTTATAATTATATTTTATTATTATTATATATATATATGTATTATATTATTATATTTTTATGAATTTTCTATTAATTTAAAATGATCATAATATACTGTAACAATTTAAATCTGCACTGTAAATATTGTCCTAGATTTAATTTGACTAATTATTATATTAATTAATTGTTATAATGTTATTATATACACATTACATCACTCTGTAGCTTATATTACATGAGCCTGATGCATAAAATGAATAAAATAATGACATTATATGCAGAATAAAACAAGTGTTATAGTGTTTAAATAGACAAACTGGGGTTACAGACTAGTGATGATGCAGTTTTATGGATTATTTCTCAGATTGTGGGAAATAAAAAACATCCCAAAAGTCAAAAAACTAATAAACCAAAACAAGATGTGAACGATTTCATGACTGGAATCTTTAATGAGGAATAAAACCAGACGCACAGCGGGGGAAACTCAGAGCCATCTGCTCGTTAGTTTACATCACTGACGTCAGAAAGGAGTCCACACACACACACACACACACACACACACACACACACACACACACACACACACACACACACACACACACACACACACACACACACACACAGATGTCTGCTTTGCTTCTGTGTCAATAAAAAGCTCGTTAAGTGCCTCGTTATAACTTTTTATGCTCATAAAATTCAAGTAAAGTAATTAAAGCTCAGGTAAAAATGGACATTGATTATTTTAACCCAGCACATAAATAAATAAAGAGTGGTCCCACCTCTGTCCGAACATGAGCGTGGACTTGGTCTCGGCCTCGTTGTAGACGGACGGCGAGCAGCAGATGATGATGGTGGTGCGACAGTTTCCTCCCAAAGAGTCCTGCAGGATCCGAGTCATCTTGCTGTCTCGATACGGGACGTGAGTTTTCTGGGAAAAGTAAAAATATATCTCAGCCTCACTATAAACCTCTTAAACCTTACATACTGTTAATATTCTACACCCTGTAGCTACTATCAGACAATATCATGTCCTATTTTACCTAACACATGAACATATAACAGAGCAATAATGATTTAAATGTCTCTTTTTGGTAGTTTTGAGTCTCTTTAGTCACTCCATCTCATGGTTACCACGGCAACTAGATGGCAGCTGTTACTCAAACTAACTGTAGGTTGTTTTTTAGTCATTTTTATGTGTCTTTTTGGTATTTTTTAGGTTTATTTAGTCATATTGTGTCTCTTTATGTCATTTTTATGTATTTTTTTAAGTTTCTTTAGTCATATTGTGTCTCTTTTTGGTATTTTTATGTATTTTTTTAAAGTTTCTTTAGTCATATTGTGTCTCTTTTTGGTATTTTTTAGTCAATTTGTGTCTCTTTTAGTCATTTTTATGACTCTTTTTTTGTATTTTTTAGGTTTCTTTAGTCAATTTATGTCTCTTTTTGGTGGTTAAATGTTATTTAAGAACTTTATGGAGCTGTGGGGTTTATTGTATAACCATTAGAGCCATCAGTCTTCACTGCTACATCATAAAAAGAAATCCTCATAACTACTATCTTATTAAAACTATTAACTAAAAACATGTCAATTTGACCCAAAAGATGAATAAACTCACGGTTCCTTCAGCCAGAGCGGAGATAACGTTCCCCAGCGCAGACAGAGACTTATTAATGTTCTTAGCTTCATCCAGCACGGCTCCTTCTGCTCCCGTCTTACTCACCTGCCCCAAAAACCCAACGAGACAACACTGTAAAAAACAACATTCAACATTCATAAATAAACCTCGTAGCTTTTTTATTTTTTACGACCTTCTCGCTGCCGGCCAAGTCGACCAGGTAGAGCTTCCCCGACAGCTTCTTCTCCGTCTCCATGTTCTCCTGCTTGATGTTGATGAGGAAGATGCTGTGGCTACGAGAGCTGTGCTCGTTCATGTCTGGAAGAAGGACCAAAAAGATACTAAAGAATACAGAATACAGTACAGTATACCTGCTCTATGTGGAAAGAGCCTGGAGATCATTTTAATTGTGATTTGGCGCTATAAATAAAATAAAATTGATTAAATTAAATTGATTCAGAGCCCATTGGTGCAATTTTAAGGTATTTTATTAGAATATTTTCATTTAATTCTAATTTAAACTCCTTTACTTACTCTTGTGTTTTAGGATTTTGCATTAAAAAATCTTATAAAATGCTTATTATTAAAGATCAGGAGGTTTATGACCCTTAACACAAAGATGTTTAGTTGTTAGCAGTTATATACTGTTACATAAAGAGAGATTTCCTCTCCAAATTATCCAATAAGTCACAAAACATTAAAAGATTAAAGAAAAGCCCAAGAAATGAATAGAAATTTGACTTATTTCCTCTATGATTAATCATTTCACGACCCTCTAAGTTTAATCTAGTGATCTTTAAGAGAGAATCACTTAATTTAAAACATGAGCTCTAATCCAACAAGCTAATTTACACATTTAAAGGTACGTACTGGTCACTGCGACGTGCCGATTGTTTTTCCCCTCGTCGATAACGTCCATCACTTCCTCGGGACTGGAGACGAAACGCTCGGTGCAACCCTGAGACAGAAAGAGAGAAAGAGCCACCGTTAGTAAAAGACTAGTCAAGGAAGGAAGGGAGGAAGAAGGAAGGAAGGAAGGGAGGGAGGAAGGAAGGAAGGAAGGGAGGGAGGGAGGGAGGGAGGGAGGGAGGGAGGGAGGGAGGAAGGAAGGAAGGAAGGAAGGAAGGAAGGGAGGGACGGAGGGAGGAAGGAAGGAAGGAAGGATGTAAGAAGAAAGGAAAGGAGGAAAGGAAAGAAGGAAGGAAAGGAGGAAAGGAAAGAAGGAAGGGAGGAAGGACAGGAAGGAAGGAAGGAAGGAAGGAAGGAAGGAAGAAGGAAGGAAAGAAGAAGGAAGGAAAGGAGGGAAGGAAGGAAGGAAAGGAGGGACGGAGGAAGGAAAGGAGGAAATGTCGGAAGGAAAGGAGGACAGAGGAAAGAAGGAAGGGAGGAAGGTAGAGGTGAGGAAAGAAAGAGAGAAGGAGGGAGGGAGGAAGGACAGACAGAAGGAAGGAAGGACAGAGGAAAGAAGGAAGGGAGGAAAGAAAGAGAGAGGAAGGAAAGAAAGAGAGAAGGAAGGGAGGGAGGAAGGACAGACGGAAGGAGGGAAGGAAGGAAGGAGGGAAGGAAGGAAAGAAGGAAGGAAGCAAGGAACAGTCAAAACAGACGACAGGAAGTTAAAGTGGATTAACGGCGTTTAAAGTGAGATAATTGAACTGAACTTTTCTCTGAGTGAGAGAAGGGTTAGGGTTAAACTGAGAGAAGAAGCAGAAGTTAAGCTCACAGACAGAAGTGAGAGGGTTAAAGGAGAAGAAAATGTTTTCAAGACTACAGATAACGAGGTTTTACCTTAACGTAGGGAACTCTGTTTTTGTCCTCGTGCACAGAGAGGTTCGTCTTTGACACTTGAAACAGAGAAAAACAAACAAACATGACATAAAACTCTCCAATAATTCACTTTAAATGATTTATTATGAAATGTTTCTTACCGTCCAGCAGGTCTCTGATCTTATCCAGGTAGATCTCAAAATAAGAAAGTTTCTTACCGTCCAGCAGGTCTCTGATCTTATCCAGGTAGATCTCAAAATAAGAAACCTGCACATAGAAACAGAGCTTTAACAGAAGAAGCTTTAATTTGAAAAAGAGGATCAATTAAATGACTAAAAAGTGAAAATTACAATGTTTAAACTGCAAATATAAATGATATAGTGATACTTTTACATTATGGATG